>NW_006777228.1:663788-731829 GCF_000442215.2 Lipotes vexillifer
ATAGGCTTTTTTTTTTTTTTTTTTTCGCGGTACGCGGGCCTCTCACTGTTGTGTCCTCTCCCTTTGCGGAGCACGGGCTCCGGACGCGCAGGCTCAGCGGCCATGGCTCACGGGCCCAGCCGCTCCGCGCACGGCATGTGGGATCTTCCCAGACCGGGGCACGAACCCATGTGCCCTGCATCGGCAGGCGGACTCTCAACCACTGCGCCACCAGGGAAGCCCTTATTGGCTTTTACAGTACCGTGAAGAGAAGGATGTGAAGGTGATTCCTCACAAACCACATAATTTTGCTAGTATACTATTTACATTTTATGACAGTCCTATTAAGGTGGTTGTTTGAAATCAAACCAATATCCAAGATTCCTCTAACTACCATTCCAGTTCACAGGTAGAGAAGGATGTTGGATACTAGTCTAAAATCAGTTTATTTATATATTAAATATTGTATTTTCTGGCCATTTTATAGATGTATAAACTATTGATCATTTGCATGGACTCTGTCTAGGTTCCAGTTTGATTTCCTTTGATTCCCACATAGGTCTACCTTTTTTCATTGGGATTTTTCTGAAAGGACATGTGAATGATGGAGATAAGAAAAGAGGCAAAGGATAGATGCCTTTTTCAGGCCTTCCAGGAAACCTAAAGGGAAACAACAGCCAGGAGAGGGTACTGACATCAGCTCCTGTGCCACTTAGACTTGTGCAGAACATTTAAGAAGATAAATATCAGAGCAGGAGACAGAAATTTGAGCAATTGCCAGTGGAGAGAAGGAGATTTCTGCATTTTGTGTATCTGCATTTATCTCAGAAAGACTAACCCAATATAAGATTCAGAATCTGAGAATATGGTCAGAGATGCAGTACAGTGATAATGATAAGTGGCTATGGACTGGTCCTAAGCAGGGCTCACTACTCTAGTTACCTCTAGTTAAGGGCTGAAAAACACCCTAGTGAGGGAGGATTTGTAGTTAACACCAGTATCTCACTCTAGTTCTAACTCCATGTTATCTAATTTCTAGAAACAGCAAAATCCTTAACCTATGACACTGTAATACTTAATTTCCATGTATTAATGATTCGTAAGTATCCACTGGCCACTTAAATAAAAATTACTGTGGTTCATGCTTAAAATGAGTATTCTTGCACACCACCAAGACATTAGATATTCTGAATTAGAATCTATGGAGTTGTAACCCATGCAGGCTGCATTTAAACATGCCTGTCAGGTGATTCTTATGCATACTAAAATTGGCAAATCACTGGCATGTCATTTCATTAAATCCTTAGAATCACTATGTGAAATAAGCTATTATCCCCATTTTACAGACGAGAAGTTTAAGGTTGAGAGATAATTTAATTACTCTAGTATCATTCCATTATTGAGGACCAGTGCCAGTATTTGAACATAGGACTGCCTATAAAAACAACCCAAAACACTGTGACATAATGGATGCTACGCAAATTGTATTCTACTTTAGATGGCAAATTACAAAAACACATACTTATTTGAATGCAAAAATAGAGATCATGAATTTTATAAGCTAATTTTAACTTAATTGTTTTCATATTTTCTGTTTACATTTCACATTGGTATGATTGTATCTTTAAAACTAATGCTTTTGTTGACCTACTGAATTTCAAGTTAAATCTACCCAGTCGGGTATAATTACATAGAGATTCTTAAAGAGATCCAGTTGACAAGGCACTCTTGATTCTGAGGCACACATTTCTCATACTTATAAAAGCAGGTCAGAGATCGATTCTTCGATGTATGTAAATGCACAGAGAACAAAGCTTTCCATCTACTTCTACCATCCTTAAAATTTGTCAGGTAGAAAGGGATGATCAGTAATGCTTTGGGAAGACATGGACTTAGTCTTGTAGTTAGCTGCTTAATGAAATTGCCAGAATGCAATCACAGGTGACCAAACAATGTGGGTGGAAACAGATACTTCCTTGCTTTGATTGGAGAGAATGCCAAGAGGCAGTTACATTCTTTAGCTAAAAATTGAACAGGCTCTACCACTTCCAATTTGTTCACATTGATACTGGGCAAGTGATATTGGGCAAGAAATTTAGTATTCCAGGCAATGCAAATGGTACCAGAACAGAAGAGATGCCATTTGTAAACTTGGGTTTAGGCTCCAAAAATATAGGGTTGGAGGCATTTAACTGGAAATGCTTTAGAGGCTATGGAACAAAAGAAATATGTTCATACCAGCAAATCTCTACCTCCCCCATCACAGAAGACAGAGGTTTCAAATAAGGGAATAATTTCCTTTGTACATGGCCCTGTAACTGGTTTAGAGATAAATTATAGTTATGGAAGACTGAAGTTTTCAGAATATGAGTTTTTTAACTTCCTTAGCTGAAGTGAAATAGTAATAATGCTTTTGCTTGGGGTAAATAAAATAATCTTTGATGAAGTCGTCTAGTTGGCTTGCACTCATTTTGCTTGCTTTGTTTCCAGTTTTGGGGGCTGTCAAGGAAATACTCTGTTTATATGCAACATCAACTTCTTGCTGACAAGAGAGAATTAAATAGGAAGAAAGAGTTTTTGGTTAAGCATAATAATCATTGACTACAGCATAAACTCAAATTAAAAAGATCTAGCAAAGAAGGGAAATAGCCCTTCAGTATTAGTAACCATCAGGCATGTAGATTTGTGTCCACATGAATGCTGATTACAGAAGTGAGCTTTTCTGCAGTCACAAAAGGGAAGACAGCTGCTGGATCATTTTCATGTAGCAGATATTTTACAAACTAAGCCATTTGTTTCCTCCTTTTTTTCCCTTAATAATTGCATTGTTTATTTAAAATATTAACTATATAACATCTAATGTTTAATCTATATTTCATTAGATCTTTTCCTCAAACTGAGCTCCTGTTAGTGAGTGTTCTTGTGGAGACATCTGCCCACCACTGTGATCAAAATATAGAGCACTGATAGACAAAATATGAATAGATAAAATTTAAAAGGTGGCTATAAACAGAACAAGATAGCTATCCCTCGGGCCAGAAATTAAAAGATACAAAATGCTGAAGCTACAGTCTTTTCTTTAATCTATAATAGGGAGAGGCTACCTTCTCAAGTATGGAGCTTTATTTAGATACAAGTAGTAATCTCTGATTTTCAAGGCCTCTATTCACAATTAGGAGAGCCTCTTACAAGGTCCTGTAGAATAAAAGTGCCTCATTCTACACAGGAGACCTGACCAGGCTTACTTTCCTGAAATGGAGTTCAGGCTTACAGCTTGAAACACCAGCCAGTGTAGCTTCAAAACAATGGCTTGGGCTAAATTCCCCTTGGCTCATATATTGGCTTTTTTCTTAAACCAATATCCATAAAAAAGAATGAAATTTTGCTATTTGCAACAGCATGGATGGACTTGGAGGATATTATGCTTAGTGAAATAAGTCAAAGAAGGACGAATACTGTATAATATCACTTAGAAATACACCAGATTGAAGTACATTATGTATTTATAAATACATATATATCTCTCAAAGATATTAACATAACTTATCATACTGATTCAGAATAGTATTTTTCTTTTTTTTTCCAGAATGGTATTTTTCATGAGTTAGTTTATATACATGATATTTCCAGTTGAGTTTTTGATAGTTTTGATTGATAATGATAGAGTCCAAGTCATTGTGTAAAGAAAGAAACTGCCTACCAAAGTTACTAAGGAATGAGCTCATTTTGAAAAACATATAATGCATTTTTAAAAGTTTAATTTGTTATGGATAGGGGAAAGACACTTGGAATGTCTGATGCTTTTATTAGTTTCAATTTATTACATGAGTAGATTTATTTAATGATCTCTATCCGTAATTCACCTTAATCATGTGGTTCTCAAAATGTAATCCCACTGTGATAAATGCATCTCCACATATTTGTGTATGCAGTAAAATATTTCCTATCATTAACCACTTTCACTACGAAGATAATTCTTGTAGTGATGCATAGCAAATCTCTTCATCTTGTTTAAAGTGTGATGCCTTTCGAATGGATGAATAACACCAGTAATAATGATGATATACACTGCTCTGTGTGTTTACAGGACATCTGTATGTTTATAGGGCCGTATTTTCCTCTCCATTCTTTTATCATCTGGAAGTTAAATAAGTGTAGCCCTCTGGGGGCCACAGTGGGAGTCCCAGTCTCTTTATGAAAATCCATCCACAATTTCAGAAAACAACCAATCAGGATACAAGATGATACACCATCTATCATTTGTAAAACTTGCTGAAGACTCATTTGGCCTTTGCCCATGAGACTACAGGCAAAAGGTTACTATAACTGATTCATTTATGCTCAGAGGTTGTAGTCCTGACTCCATGGAAGGTGGCATCTTACAAAGCTACAATGTGGTTTTTGTGGAGGATAACATGGAATTTGATTTTTAACCTGATGATATGTTGGTAAATATGTGTCTGCCTCAATTCAAAAGGCAATCAGACCCTATTTTTGTCTCCATCTGTAGAAAGCCTTATTTGCTTCACGAGCCCAGCATAATGATGCAGAAATTCCATTTTGAGTTACATATGAGGACCAGGCTTCTAATCTTCACCTGTTCTTCTAGATGTTGTTGGCCTAGAAACTCTGACCTTACTTTATATGAACTTGTGTCTATCAGCAGTTATGGTCTATAAATTCTAAATTTTGATGTGTATGCCTTCACAAAATTCCATATCTCTTGGTTGACATTTGAAAAGACTTGTTTTCAGAATGTTTACTTGCACTAGTTCTTCAAACTAAAATTTTAAATAAAAATTTAAAATAAATTTTTATTTATTTTTAAATTTCTTATGATATATTTAAAGCATATATAAAATAGAAGAAAAATATAATGGACATTCATGTACCTATCATCCACGTTAAGAATAAAATAAATCAAATATATTTGAAGTCCTCTATGTACTTCACCATGATTTAAGTCTCTTATCCAAATAGATAACTACTATTTACACTTTTTGTAGGAATTATTTTATTAGTTAAATAGATTGTGGTGCTAGAGGTAGTAAATGGTTAACATATTGATGTATAACATAAAAAGATAGAGCAAATTTTGTGGTTTTCCAATTATATAATAAAACTATGTGAGATTTGGGTATAATCTGAGACTCAGTTCTTTACATATTGTGTGGTTCTTCAGATACTACTTGGCTTCTCTAATATTCAGCTTTTTTTTTTTAATCAAAGAAATCTTATGGAATGTGGCTGAAATACTGAGCGTTTACAAGTGAGTGGTACATAATTGGCACTCCATAAATATTTGTCAAATGAATAAGTATAGAAGTTCCAAGCTAAGGAGATTACAATGTTTCTTTAAATCAGAAAATCACTGACATTATAAAGGGCAGTTCGGTAATTTTCTTTTCTACTTTGACATTCTTAGAAGTGGTTTTTTCCTGTACCATTAGGGTAGCTTACCACCCTGGTCTCAAGATGACTTCCCAATTCCCAGCATGACAAAGAGGCCAGAGCGCTGAAAGGGAGTTTTCTCCTCGCACATTTTTCTGCAAGTAAAGGAAATTCCTAGAATATCTTTTCCTGATACATATTTGTCTATCTCTTTAGCCAGAAGCCTATTCATAAGCTAATCAACATTAAGATGAATTGCATTATAACGTGCATTTTTAGACTTTTTAATAACTTTTTATTTTGAAATAATTATAGATTTAGAGGAAGTTGCAAAAATACTGTTATTTTGGTAACGTCATATAAACAGAATCATACAGTCTGTAACCTTTTGCTATTTTTTCCCGCTCAGCATAATGCCATTGAGGTCATTCCAAATAGTTGTGTATATCAACAGTTTATTCCTTTTTAGTGCCAAGTAACATTCTGTAACATGAATGTACTATAGTTTGCTTAACAATTCACCTATTGAAGGACATTTGAGTTGTTTCCAGTGTTTGGCTATTACAAATAACATTGTGTACAGGTTTTCATATGGATGGGTAATACCTAGCGACAAATGCTTGTTTGGAGGTAAAGCATATAGGGAATGCTTATAACCTGGTGCTGTGGGAGCACGTAGGAAGAGTCTTCAGTCTCACCAAGGAGAGTACAAGGTGACGTCCTAAAGGGAAAAGGATGATTATTCATAACGACAGTAAGTCCAAATGATAAACAATTCAACTCGAGCTGAATATTCTAATTGGGTAAATTGGAATAGATGATTAGCAGCCTGTAATCGATGATTATCTAGCGTATTTGGGAAAAGAGTCTGACTTTGTTTGCCTTTTCAGCTTGTAATACAAGGCTCTACCTCATTTGTTTCATTTACTACTTATCAGATAAGGAAAGCACAAACGTAATCAAAACTGTCCCTGGGGAGGCAGATTTCACACATGCTCTATACCAGCAGGGTTCTTCAAGCAGCTTATAAGCCAATTCTGTTATATAATTATTTTCTAGATTTTAGCTGGACCTTTTAATAGAGCTCTAATTTTAAGCTTCATTTCATCCTTTTCTATTGTTTTCCTTAATGTTTAAATCAAGGAACCTTTGATTTACTGCTGCCCTGTGCATATGTGAAAGTTAGAAAGCACAGGTCAAATGCTGAGTATTATTTAAAAGTGTTCTCTTGTATGTGAGAGGAATAATTTTTACATGAATAAAATCAACGAATTATTAAAATCTGTGCCATCAAAATGATAAAATTCAATGGAATAGTTAAATGTTAAAGAAAACATTTGTGCTCAGACCATAGCATCAAAGACAAGATGAAATGTTACTCTGAAAATCTAATACTATGATCAAATAAATGCAGTTTCTCAATTGAATGGACTAAAAAATACTCATTATTTTCCCTAGTTAATTTTCATGCTTAAAATTCCTTCATCTTAATAATGTAAAAGATATTTTATGGAGTATGTCATATTTGAAAAAGTTCATTTGATTTTCCATTCAGTTTAGTATTAATATTTTCGTTGAATACTGGGTAGCATTGTACCTGTTGTGGTAGATATGATTTTGCTATATATGTGTAGACGTATATTTGCCAAAAAATTTGGTAGATGTAGACATCTAGCAGACATCCTTGGTAAACTTCTTTTTCCTTTACACTCTAGCATCTCATCAATCACCAAAACCAGATAGTTCTGCGTCATGAATGTTCCTCAAGTTCAGCCATTTATTTCCATTTCCACTTACAACACCCTTCTACAATCCACAATTATTTCCTACCAGAACTTCTGTCCCTCTCCAAACTAATTGCTGATGTTGTAAAAAATAGCCCTGCTGGCAGATAGGCTGTGATGGGGCAACTTTAGAATTGAACATAAACCACAACTTGTAAAACATTACTATGAGTCACAAAATAGATAAACTGTATCAAACCAGGATATGCAAGACACATTAAACACAAACTCTGTTTAATCCCCATATATTAATGATGAGACCTCAGCCAAACTAATCTAACAGTAACTTGGCATTAGGTCTTGTGTTCTAAAGCTAAGAACACTGGCTGTTCCAGCAAATCACTGAGCTTACAAATTCTGGCCAAGCCCTGCCAAAACTATCCTGTGACTAACTGTACCTTCAGATTTTTGTAAGTTCACTTAACTCTCCCCTTTAGAGAAGTTTATGGTTCTGCAGGGCTGCTTTTCATTTTGCTGAAAAAAGCTAGTAAAATGAACTTTACTTTGTTACCAGTGTGTTCCTGGTAGTCTTTCTTTAGCGGGCTTATACAAGTAGAAACACAACAAAATTTGGCAAGATCCTCTGTGGACCAGAACCCTTGACTTAGTAATAGTTTGCACAGCTGAGCATATGTGAGTTTTTTTCCTTGAGGCCACTGTGGCTGTGACTACGAGGAATGACTGTGGTTGACTGAACTATAAATAGGAATTAAGGTAAAAAATATAGCTAACAATTACTGAACACTTGATACACGCCGAACTCTGTCCTAAGGACTTCGCATGTATGATATCATTTAAACCTCACCTTATGAGGCAGATACTACAACTAATCCTACAACTAAAAAAAAAAAAGAGAGACTAAGGCACAGAAAAATTAAGTAACTTGCTGAAGGTCATACATTATTTTCTCTTTTATTCTCAAGAAAAACAATTTGCATAATGCTTATGAGCATGGGATTTATAGTCTTACAGATTATGTCTTGCCCCACCTCTTGGCACAGTAATTGTTTTTTATCAGAGTATTCCAAACATGGCAGAGAAACAGAGACTAAAAGGAACACATAGCTCTCATAAAAGAAAAAAAAAAAAAGATAGTCATTTTTCTACTCTGAAAACATTCTGAGACAATTGGAATTTGAAGAGTAATAGATGGACAGACACACAGATACATGGGTGGATGGGTTAATAATTAAAAGTCATCTTTTGTTTTTCCCTTGGTCTATGTATAACATCCCAGTGTCTAAGCAAGTATTTAAAAGAATCCTTCCTGGGAAGCACAAAGTATTTGCAAATAGTAGATAATAATTAGCTTTTAATCTCAGCCATTGATGGCCACACGGAGATTTTACAAGCTAAAAGTATGGTACAAAACCTGATTTAATTTCTTATTCCCTGTTTTCCCTCTTTTCCTTATCTCCAATCATATTTTAAATAACTTTATTTTTCTCTTATGTGTACTTTTCGATCAATTGCTACTATGTTTTACTTTTTACTAAAGAGTACCATGGAAAATTCAATTTCATGATTATTCCTTATTCCTGAATAGTTATGTTAGATTTTATTTTATGTGTATTTTTTAAATTTTTCAATGATTATTCTTGGATTTGGATGTATAACACACTGCATCCTTGCTCACAATCAGTGTGAAAAACAAATAGAGGAGTGGAATGTTAATAATTTGCTTATCCTCTGCAGAACACATTTGTGCCTGTTTTGTAGGCGCAATAATACAGATATACATTTTCATTTATTTGGTTTTGCATAAAATTTTTCAATAACTGAGAAATGTGAGATTAACAAAAGAGTGTAAACTATACTCAAACTGGAAAAATATGTCAAAAGGGTATGATCTCTTCTCTGGAATTTATATATGTCCAGGTTTTAAGCATTCAGTCCTTTATAGATTCAAGGCTATTGCCTGGGGACTGTGCCTGCCCATTGCAGAGAGCTAATTTATTTCCCCCCAAAATGGATTTTATTTTTTAAAGTTCTGATGGTAAATTTTATAGTGGAAATGTGCAGAAGAATTTAATTTAATTTTAAGTTCCCAGGTTGACTAGCAATGCTAGTGGGGGTTTTATGGTTATTTTCAAAAATGCATTACTATTTGAAAATAGAAAATATCTAAAACAACTTATTTCAGGGGAATGGAGTTAGTGGAAAAGAAAGTGAAAAATAGTAATTCAAAGTACTTTTCTTTGTGCATTTCTAAAATGGAGTGTCTGTAGATGTTTTAGATAAATAGTGGGATAGAATTCAGGTATTTATAAGTAAATCAGACCATGTTATTTTTCTTACATTTTTCCTTTGTTCTTTTACTAAAGGAATTATATATACTATCTTACTTTCCAAGGTTTGGGGAAGTTTATTTTTAACTTAATTTTTACATCCTAAAATTATTAGGATTCAAATTCAACAACAATAAAAAATAAGCCAAGAATACAATTTTCTAAAAAATAATACAGGAGCAAGAAAGAAGAAACGTATAATACAAAGGAATCAAATTACCCTTTATTGATGAGGGCCAAACATTTGTCTCTACTCCAAGATAATAAATTAACATTATATACATTTATCCTCAAAATAAGGGGGATTATTCCTGTTATGGGAAGTTGAGACTGAAGAAGCTAAGGAGCTTTATTATTTCCATATTTACAGGCAGCCAAATATGTGGTATGAATTACTGGCTACTAAAGGACCCTGCTGCTTGCAATATTCATTGTACGATTTTATCAAGATTTGTACAATGTACACTTTTTAAGTTATAATTTGGGATTGATGTATAGAAAGAGCCCTGTTTGTGAGACAATGAATAAATATTTACTGGAAGAAGGAATATGAACTCTCATCCATTGACTTAATTAATTATCCAGGTTTCAGATAGAGACTCTTAGGGTATGGAGAGGTATAGAAAAGAACAAAAGTGGGAAATTCTTATAAGTACAGTGTGGAAAATCAGATATATGGTTGGGGGGAACCTGAAAATCCAAGAAAGGCCATCTTGTTCTACTCCCTGGAACTTGTGACTGTGTTAAATTACATGGCAAAAGGGAATTAAGGGCATGGGCTTTGAGATGGGGAGACTATCTTGAATTACTCACGAGAACCCAATATAATCACATGAGTCCTTAAAAATAGAAAGGGCAGGCAGAAATGTTGGTAAGAGATAAGACATGAGAAGGACTCTATTTCTCTGTTGCTGGCTTTGAGATTGGAAGAAGAGGCCCATAAACCAAAGAATGTGGTGGCCTCTAGAAGCTGGGAATAGCTCTCATTTTACAGCCAGAAAATAGGGACCTTGGCCCTACAACCCCAAGGAGCTGCATTCTGCCAACAACCTGAATGAGCAAGAAACACATTTTTCTCTGGAAACTGCAGAAAGAAATATAGCCTGTTGATTCCTTCATTTTAGCCTGGTGAGACCCATGTTAGGCTTCTGACCTACAGAATTGTAAAATACAAATTTGTGTTGTTTTGAGCCGCTAAGTTTGTGGGTATTTGTCATTGCAGCAATGGAAAACGAATACACTGGGTGGCAGATATTTGACAGAGGTGGGGTGGGAATGGGGGAGAGGATATAAAGTAGAAAAATAGACTTCAACATCATTTTGCATTTGGTGTAACAGATGTCAAGCAACGTTCATTGTTATATAGATGGATAAGTTATTTGGTAATAGACAGCTCCTGTGATAACACTCAAGCCCAACTACTTAGTTATTCATTAATTTCCTGTATACTTAGAGTCACGATTGCCTTCGGTTTGTACCTCATATGGAAGGGCTCTCATCTGGATAAAATTAGTAAATAACTAGTGCCCTTTTATGTTGTAATGATTTTTTTTTTAACTCCATCATGAATTCGTCTAGCCCTATTCCAGTGAGAATTGACTCTAGAACCAGAAAAACATGCATGTTATAGGTAAGCTAGAGAATGCTTTTAAGATAAAGTTAAAGATATTTCACAGGCCTTACTTATATCCTTCATTTCATGGGAGTCAAGCAATATCTTGACAAAAGGCAAGATGGGATTTTAATAAAAATTTAAATAAAGGATTTCAATAAAATTTTAAAAGAAATACTATTACAGTATTCTTCAAAGTCCTCAGTTACTAGTTATATTTTCCAGCTTTAAGCAGCAGTGCTAGTGATGTTGGCAGGGAGTAGCGTGAGGGAGGGGGATGAAGACTTTTTTTTTTTTTTTTGTGGTACGCGGGCCTCTCACTGTTGTGGCCTCTCCCGTTGTGGAGCACAGGCTCCAGACACGCAGGCTTAGCGGCCATGGCTCACGGGCCCAGCCGCTCCACGGCATGTGGGATCTTCCCGGAC
Source organism: Lipotes vexillifer (assembly GCF_000442215.2). Lineage (NCBI taxonomy): Eukaryota > Metazoa > Chordata > Mammalia > Artiodactyla > Lipotidae > Lipotes > Lipotes vexillifer. The sequence continues at coordinate 675,268 of NW_006777228.1, forward strand.
CAGGACACGAACCTGCGTCCCCTGCATCGGCAGGCGGACTCTCAACCACTGAGCCATCAGGGAAGCCCAGATGAAGACTACTAATAGGGAAGGTAGAGCTTGCTTTGTAACTTAAACTCTTTGCTTGAAGTCCAGTCTCATCCTTGTGAACTCCAGTTATTTGGTGCCATTCAGGATGCACCAAAACAATCATATATTTCAGACTTTACTAGAAAACTTAGCACCCAATCCAAACTTCAAAAATGATATTACATATATTATTCAATTTTTATGCCCATAGCCTTCTCCTAAGAGGTCAGCTTTTGTAGCAAGGTCTAGAAAATGACTTGTCTAATACAATCCATCTAAGCTGATTGAAAAAAGAGAGAGAGAAATCATTATAAAGCACAAGGTCATACTAAGGTCTGAAAGGTTTGGTACCCTACCAGGTTAATGATAGTTATATTTTATATTTGACTTCTATTTCATAATTCATATGAAAAGTGAGTCCTGAGTAGATGATTTATTCTGTGCTGCTAAGATAACTTGCTCAGTGAATATTCATCTTTTATTGTGCAAGCATATTATTTGACCATGAAATTTAAGAATTAAAGTTCTGTGTAGGCTTTTGAATCTGAATATAGAGTTCTACCCTATGAACAAGGATTCCTTTGTAATGATTTGATTTCAGTAAAACTATCCAGTATCATTTTGTTTTCCAGTATCGTTTTGAAGTAATCTTGAGAGACAGTGTATATAACCAAGTTGTCATTACCCTGTGGGCTGAACCAAATATTGAGCAGCTTGCTTGTAAATAAAAATTTTTTATTAGAGCTATGTTTAAAAGAAGGTATTGTTTTTGAATACATAGTTTTCCTGATCTACTAGAATTTGAAGATACGTTCTTAGAATTTTCAAATGCATTGCCGTGAATGCATACAAAGTTTATATATATATATATATATATATTAATTAACATTCTGTATTGCTAAGATTTTCCCCCAATTTATACTCACTAAACACTCTAGATGCAGCCAGTTTGAATCTTCAGATATTTCCTCTGCTTATCTCCATTGGGAACGTTTGTCACAATATTGACAGACTGTCCTTAAAATCACTGAGAGAGTATTGAGCTGTCATATTTTGAATATGTTTTTCAAAATTAATTTCTGAATTTTAGGAGATAAGTCTACACCTTTGATGCTCTTCCTTTGCTGTTGGCCTTTTAAAAATAAAAGTCATGGTTATTTTGTCAATGTTGTCATCATGCTTTCATGTTTAAAAAAAACTTTTTCAGGACTGTTTTTCTACCTGGGGGCCATTATTTCAAGAATGTAGACTATTTTTTCCCCAATATAATGAAAAACACATATTGTGTTCTCATTTATACCAACTTTATACTAACACAACTCATATTAAACCATTTCTTTGGTGTTTTGCTGTATAATTTTTATGTTTTTGGTATGGAAAGGAGGATAGGCAGCAAAGCATGACAGCTGAGTTATTTTTGTGGTACTCTTATCTTTCTCTGAAATTATCAATATGTTCTCAATCTAGTAACACTAGGTATTAAAATGTTCTCAAGAAGATTGGAATCATAAAAAGAACAACCTAAATCCTTTTACATAAGGAAAGGCCAAGTATTATTCTTGAGTAGTGCATTTCACATCTATATACAGTCTATTTTGAATCTTTACCCCTTAGACCTATGTGAATTTTAGGTCTCTAAATCATTGCATAGCCCTAAGTAATCACCAGATACTAATTTGCCCTCCCACCCAAAATTATTATGTGAAATTTTTGAAAAATGATGATTGATAAGCAATGAGACAATATCTTGACATAGTAAATTTTGTGCTATTTTTCCAAATCTCCTTTTATCTCTAAGTTTATCCTCAGTCTTCCAGAGGCATCCACAAAATTTTGGATTTTATCATTATTTCAAGTCTTTACTTCCAAAGGAGGCCTTAATAACCCACATCATAATAATTTTCAACACTAAATGTTATTTGCAAACCAGGGTTGTGTTAACAGGACATGTGTCTTAGAGTGTATACTATACAATATATAATAGGTGTAAAAAGTAGTAGGGGGAGAAACAGACTACCTCACTCCCAAGGAGACTAGATGAGGGCAATTTAGTCTGTGAGGTGGGTATGAAGGCATAATCTTGGAGGAGGGCAATGGGCAGACTCGTCAGCCACATCATGGTTCTGGGGCAAGTGTACGAATGGAAGCCTATATATCATAGTTTTAAATATTTAAAAAAATATAAATGGAGCAAACAAACTAATTAAATATATATATGTTCTAACCTATTAGAACATATATATTTTATTACCTATTACCTTCTCAAATCTACCTTCCCAACTGCCAGGGTGTACAGGTTCACATTTATAATTCTCAGATGCCTCAGTATTTTTCTTTGAAACAAAGAGGTTGGCCTGACCAGGCCTCAACTTCTGGCCTGCAGAGCATCCTGCTTTTCTTCTCCCTCTTTCCTTTGTTCTGCACTGCAATAATCTTACATGGGTGGACACCCCAGTTTCCACATTCCCGGGAAATAGCCAATGCTTGGCCACTCTTCAAACCTAGGAATAAGCTCAAGCAGACCCTGGAAACAGTCTAAGGGTCAGTTGGTCAGGGTCATTGGATTCTGGGTATCTGGAGAATGGTCTAAGAAGGTGGTTCAAGAACCAGGTCAGCCCCATGAACATTTTGTCCCTGGGGAGGAGCTTGCCAGAGCAGGGACCTGTGTGAGCCCCCTCTAAAGCAATCTCTCTTGCCATATTCTAAAATGTCTGCTGGCAAACATGCCAGAGAGATGTGATATGATCTGTGGTGGTCCAGGAGTAGAGAAGCAGAGACAGTTTTTCCTGAGATCAGCAGGGAATCCATACTTGCTGCCCTTGTCACTGTCATTTTCTCTAAGATTTGACTGTAAGTTACCCTTGGATTGTTCAGCAAGCATGAAACTTGCCTTCAGTCAGAGATTTAGCCACTTTAAACTTTCCTGAGAGAAAAAATAGCCCCTAATGATTACAGGCATGCTGTTACAGTGATATAGAAAGTAAAACTCATGATAACCTGGATTTCAGTTGAGAAGACAGTGATTAAAATGTATGTATGCTAATTCCCATGCATAACACACACAAATACATATATGGTGTCAAAGTATCATTAATAAGTTATTTAGTTATGATATCTAAACAGGAAATTGTCATAAGGAACAGGTCAAATCTTAGCTATTCGGTGCAAAAAATCTTTTGTATTAGAAAGAGAAACTGAAAGGGTAAGAAAGCTGGAAAAGACAATAAAGATTATTTAATTTAGGGTCCTCAGCACCTAGGACCCAGATTTTGTATGAATTATCATATGTATGTGGGTATGCACATTGTTTTCTACCAAATTCTCCTAAAGATCTATAGCCTGCAAAGCATAAGGAGACTTGATGCTTTCATGACACAAATGGAGAACCTATGGTCTAGACAGGCCGGGGCCTTGCCCAGGGTAACACAGGGTCTGTCACTTCAGTTCAGTGCACTTTCAGCTGACCTAAAGCAGCTGTCTGCTTCTTCCCACTTGGGACTGAACGCTACACCACTTAAGTTTTACCCTCTCTGTCATAGTGAGTTGCCCAGTCTGCATCACCATCCTTTTATTTTTATTCCTTTTCAACTGGAGGTTACCACATTGGCCACACTGATTAATATCTTTCCACCTGGACTCTGCGCTGAGCTTGCACTTTGAGACAATTGCATGTGCAGGAACTGTTTTTTGAGTTGCCTGTATAGAAACAGTTCTTATGAATTGTTTTATTTAGCTGTTTTCTTGTGCTGTGTGCTTTATAAGAACATTTTATGAGCATGTCAGCAGGCACTTGGCCTAATAAATGCTTTTAGTAAGCCAAGCACAAGGTGAATTTTCAGCATTCATAAGCTTGTTCAGTAAATAGCACTCTTGAAATTAGGTATTCAAGGAGATTTTAACCTCAAGGTGTTGTTGTTGTTTCTCATTTCATCATTATAAAACTCAGGTACAGAATTATTTTGTATTGTTTTTTAATTGATGGCCATGTGGGTTATTTTATTCAAAAATATATACATATATTTTAAGGAAAATATAATAGATATATACATATATTAAGTTCTAGCAGCTGTAGAAAAAATATACACATATATTAAGAAAAAATATATACATATATTAAGTTCTAGCAGCTCTATAGCTATGTTCATTTCTATACATTTTATCTATAAATATTCATAGAGAAAAAGAGAGAGGTAATTTAGTACCTAAATCTCAAAAGGCCTATTTTGATCTGTCTTCCTGTATATATATCTTTGTGTGTGCATGCTCACATGTGTGTTAATTAAGATTTGTTGGGTTTTTTGTTTTTGGCGGTACGCGGGCCTCTCACTGTTGTGGCCTCTCCCGTTGTGGAGCACAGGCTCCGGACGCACAGGCTCAGCGGCCATGGCTCACGGGCCCAGCCGCTCCGCGGCATGTGGGATCTTCCCAGACCGGGGCACGAACCCATGTCCCCTGCATCGGCAGGCAAACTCTCAACCACTGCGCCACCAGGGAAGCCCAAAATCTGCTTTAACCTAAGCGTGTATGGCAGGCTGTGGGAAATGCCAGTGATATTTGCATGAAGGTTTTAGCATTAAGGAGCATAAAAGAACACACAGTTGGGAAAAGGATTGGAGCACAGCATGGTATCTTTCTTGGTGACTGGTAGATTGGTGATTCAGTAAGAATTTTGCTGACCATTAAGTGTATTGTTTTCTTTTTTCTTGCTTTAAGTTGTATATATTTTAAATTGTATACATTTTTAAAAATTCCAGTCAATATTTATTTCTTTGAATGAATCTGTGAACTATGCTTTTACCTAGAGGAATTATTTCCAGTTTGAGCTAATACACTGAACTAAGATCATTTCAGCACTTGATAATTGCTCTGGCATGAGTAAATCCACTTAAAAAGTGAAACAAATACTTTTTTATTTGTTTGGTTTTTTTAAAATTAATTTTTATTGGAGTATAGTTGCTTTACAATGTTGTGTTAGTTTCTGCTGTACAGCAAAGTGAATCAGTTGCACATATACATATATTCACTCTTTGTTAGATTCTATTCCCATATAGGTCATTACAGAGTACAGAGTAGATTTCCCTGTATGGTACAGTAGGTTTTAAAAAACTTATTTATTTTTATTTTTATTGGAGTACAGTTGCTTCACAATGTTCTGTTAGTTTCTGCTGTACAGCACAGTGAATCAGCTGTACATATACACATATCTCCTCTTTTCCAGATTTCCTTCCCATTTAGGTCACCACAGAGCACTGAGTAGAGTTCCCTGTGCTATATAGTAGGTTTTTATTACTTATCTATTTTATATATAGTAGTGTGTATATGTCAACCTCAATCTCCCAATTTATCCCTCCCCCCCTTCCCCCTTGGTAGTCGTAAGTTTGTTTTCTATATCTGTGACTATTGCTGTTGTGTAAATAGGTTCATTTGTACCATTTTTTTAGATTCCACGTGTAAGTAAAATCTGCTTTAACCTAAGCGTGTATGGCAGGCTGTGGGAAATGCCAGTGATATTTGCATGAAGGTTTTAGCATTAAGGAGCATAAAAGAACACACAGTTGGGAAAAGGATTGGAGCACAGCATGGTATCTTTCTTGGTGACTGGTAGATTGGTGATTCAGTAAGAATTTTGCTGACCATTAAGTGTATTGTTTTCTTTTTTCTTGCTTTAAGTTGTATATATTTTAAATTGTATACATTTTTAAAAATTCCAGTCAATATTTATTTCTTTGAATGAATCTGTGAACTATGCTTTTACCTAGAGGAATTATTTCCAGTTTGAGCTAATACACTGAACTAAGATCATTTCAGCACTTGATAATTGCTCTGGCATGAGTAAATCCACTTAAAAAGTGAAACAAATACTTTTTTATTTGTTTGGTTTTTTTAAAATTAATTTTTATTGGAGTATAGTTGCTTTACAATGTTGTGTTAGTTTCTGCTGTACAGCAAAGTGAATCAGTTGCACATATACATATATTCACTCTTTGTTAGATTCTATTCCCATATAGGTCATTACAGAGTACAGAGTAGATTTCCCTGTATGGTACAGTAGGTTTTAAAAAACTTATTTATTTTTATTTTTATTGGAGTACAGTTGCTTCACAATGTTCTGTTAGTTTCTGCTGTACAGCACAGTGAATCAGCTGTACATATACACATATCTCCTCTTTTCCAGATTTCCTTCCCATTTAGGTCACCACAGAGCACTGAGTAGAGTTCCCTGTGCTATATAGTAGGTTTTTATTACTTATCTATTTTATATATAGTAGTGTGTATATGTCAACCTCAATCTCCCAATTTATCCCTCCCCCCCTTCCCCCTTGGTAGTCGTAAGTTTGTTTTCTATATCTGTGACTATTGCTGTTGTGTAAATAGGTTCATTTGTACCATTTTTTTAGATTCCACGTGTAAGTGATATCATATGCTATTTGTCTTTCTCTGTCTGACTTAATTTACTCAGTATGACAGTCTCTAGGTCTATCCATGTCACTGCAAATGGCATTACTTTGTTCTTTTTTATGGCTGAGTGATATTCAATTGTATATAGGTACCACATCTTCTTTATCCATTCTGCCATGATGGACATTTAGGTAGCTTCCAGATCCTGGCTATTGTAAATAGTGCTACAGTGCACATTGGGGTACATGTATCTTTTCGAATTATGGTTTCCTCAGGATATATGCCCAGGAGTGGGATTGCTGAATCATATGGTAGCTCTATTTTTAGTTTTTTAAGGAATCTCCATACTGTTCTCCATAGTGGCTGTATCAATTTACATTCCCACCAAGAGTGCAGGAGGGTTCACTTTTCGCCACACCCTCTCCAGCATTTGTTGTTTGTAGATTTTTTCATGACAGCCATTCTAACTGGTGTGAGGTGATACCTCATTGTGGTTTTGATTTGCATTTCTCTAATGATTAGTGATGTTGAGCATCTTTTCATGTGTTTGTTGGCCATCTGTATGTCTTCTTTGGAGAAATGTCTATTTAGGTCTTCTGCCCATTTTTGGATAGGGTCATTTATTTTTTTTGATATTGAGCTGTATGAGCTGTTTGTTTATTTTGGAGATTAATCCCTTGTTGGTCGCTTCATTTGCAAATATTTTCTCCCATTCTGTGGGTTGTCTTTTCATTTTGTTTATCGTTTCCTTTGCTGTGCAAAAGCTTTTAAGTTTCATTAGGTCCCATTTGTTCATTTTTGTTTTTATTTTCATTACTCTAGGAGAAGTTGTATACATTTTTGAAGGAAATGCCTAGCCCTTGCAATCACATGCTTGGGAAACAATGCTGACAGTGAATCAATTTCAGTTTGTTTGTTTCTTGGCTTATTTTCCATGACAAATGATCAGGGCTCACAAGCCTGCAGTTGAGGATCTCTGAGGTTCTCTTTGCACCTAGTTGTAATCATAAGAAGTTGTGCAGTGTATATGCTTTTTTTTTTTCCCCAAATATGGATACATGCTAGCCTCTATGAATTAAAATCTAAACATCTCATTGTGATGTGATTAGGTTGTCTTTCTCACTCCTACCTCTATGCCCCTAGAAGAAGATTTACTACCCTTGACTGCATGGGTTCATGGATCCCAGATCCAGAACCTGAAAGGTGAGTTTTGACAATGCTGAATAGGGCAAAGGTTAGAGATTATGTGGGAAAAGCATTTTTGTATGTTTTTCCTCCCACACTGATGAGTTAAAATGGATATGGAATCCCAAGGGTGGCCTAGGCAAGCTCTCCTGGCCTGTGTGTACGTTTTCTCATTCTATTGCTTGAATTTTTGAGCTGGATTTTCTTCTAGTCCTGCCTTGCTGTCCTATCAGATTGGTGGTATCTGAAAGCTGAGTGAAAGTTCAGGTTAAAACGGTCAAAGAATGTTATTCATTCTATGTGGTTTCTTTATCTTAGGGCTGTGTCTAACCTGGACAAATTGATGTCTCTGGTGTTTAGGAATCTGGCAGTTATTTATTTATTTTTAAAATTTATACATTTAAAAATGTTGATTGGTACTTGCTTGTATCAAGACTTATAGTTCCAGGACCAAAAAATAAAATATGTATAAAATTGTATAATAAATACTATGCTCATTTGAGCATATCAACATATTGGATTTTTGGATCACTAATACATTGATAACTAAAGTTAAAATATCCAAAAGTAGTTTCCATAAGGAAATCAAATAAAATTTTTTCATATCATTACAGGCAAACTTGTTAAAGTCACTGATAATGAATGTTCTTTTACTGTTAGTTTTGCTATGAATGTTAAAGTTTGAAAGCAACATTGCAGGACATAGAGATATGATGTGTGACATCTCTCAGGGTCATCCATAATCCAGCTAACTGTGAAATAGGGACTGTAAACTTTCCACGACATTTTCCTATGGGGCATAGTCTTTTCAGTATTTCATAAATGACTTATTATGCATGTAATTCTAAACTTTTTACATCAAATTCTTTTTCTTTCTGGGCAAATTTGTTGTTCTTAAACATGGTTACAGATTCTGCAGTAAATATTCTACTTTATTTCAACTTCAGTAGCTTTAAAAGACCTTTTTAATTTACGGGAAAGTAAATATTTTTAGTTTTGTGTTCTTAAAGTCCCAACTAGAACATGATTTAGATTTCAATATATGCTGTATAGAATTTTTCAGTTTATTTTTTATTTTAGTCAAATTTGTGTATTCATGCAGTTTAAAGTGTCAAATGGTTCTTGTGCTTTTTACCCAGCCCATTTCCTGTTGTACAGATGCAAACACTTTCAACTATATTAGCTGATTCTTTTAAGATCTCTCCATATCTCTAAATAACATGCTTATATTGCTATTTTTGGTTTGTTATTAATAGGCTTTATCTCTTGACTTCCTACTGTAGAAAATGAGAATTTAGCTTTCTTTCATCTTCTGGCCCCTATCACACATGTGCACACTTTTGAGCTCCCATCCACTTGAAATAGTATATCATAATTTTGATTAGATGAATATTCATGTTTATTATGACTAAATGAAAGCATTCAGAGCTCAGTCATGCACTATACAAGAGTTGCTTTATCTCTCCTTCTAGCATTTTGTTTTCTTGTGTTAATTATGGGCTATTTTTATTTATTTAAGTCTTTTTTTATACCTAACACTAATTCAGAGCTTCCCAGTTGTGTAATGTACCTCAATATTTGCAGGAATTTTATATATTCTACACATTTTATCTTCTTTAAGAAATCTCTCCCAGAGCTCTCTAACCAAATCCCACTGACTGGAGGGGCTGAAGGTGCTACTTTTTAACTCCAAAATTGTTGAATGGTTCTTCAGTGGGAAACCCAGAAGCTTGCTTGTTACATGCTTCCTGCAGTTGGGGGACCCTGTTGATTAGTGCCCAATTCACACCAAGGAAAGCAAAAACACTCTGTGCCAGAGGACTACTGGGACATTAACTGCCCATCCAACAGTGGCAGGGCAAGGAATGCATGTCACATGTTGACCAGGTGTGGGAAAGAGGAACCTTAAGTTATTTTTTTCTCCAAGGGGCTATTAGAATCAAAGTCTTAAATATTATGACATATGTTATGGTAGGAAAGGTGTTAGGGGAAGTTTTTTGCTTGTTTGTTTTATTTTAATTTTAAATGATCTTTGCTTCTTTAAAAACAAACAAACAAAAGAAGCAGGTCTGAGAGAGATTCCACCTTTCTCTGACTACTTATTGAGCTGTAGTACAATTGGCAGCTCTCTTCCCACATTCTATAGGGACACAGTCTAACTCCCCAGGGCAAATTGGATCTTCTGTAGTCAAGAAAAGGACGGACCAGGCCTTTTCCCTCCCCTGTCTCATCTCTGTATTTCCACTGGACATGACAAGGAGAAGATTGGCCGCTGACTAGGTAAGACGGTGTTGCATACGCACAACTGAATTCCATTTTATTTCCAAGGTCATATTAAATTTTGCTCATTGGAATTAGTCCTTTTCCCTACTTTGTCTCTTAAACTCTTATTGGAAGGATTCCAATAACTTTGTCTCTTAAACTCTTATTGGAAGGATTCCATCACCTTCCCAGAAAGGTCAGTTCAGTAAGAGATTTTCAAAGTTGTACTGCCTAAGTTGGTCCTCTAATTTTCTAATCTTTGTTTTCCCAGTTTCCAAGCCTGTCTTGGTTCTATACTTTGGGTGCTCCCATTTATCTTCTGACTTTTCAATTTATTGTTTCACTTATGCTTTATAATTAAATTCCAATAACAGTTTTTATAATCTAAATATACTTTTGAGATGGTCAGTTTCTGTAAAAAGAAAACTTTTAGAAACTCCTGCTTGGAGAGTTTTGGTTTTAGATTTTTTTCAGTCCTTAAAACCTTTCGATAAATTTTAAATTATTTTGAAGAAAAAAGACACAGCAAAATGAAAAAACAATGATTCAAAAGGAACTGGGATCTGAAGTAAAAATTTGATTTTTGTGGGACTTCGCACTAACAATTAGATTGCCATAGAGTAGAAAGAGAGAGAGCACTCCTAGTAGGGCTTGCTGGGAATTATAATTTTTCATGCACTTTTTCATTTCACAGTGTGTTAAAAAAAAAAGTAGAGGAGTTTGGAGTACATAGAATTTCCTTCTATCACATTCAATTGGTTTTGAAACCTGGAGTTTAATTACAACTTATTTGACTAAGGCTCTGGATTTTCTATTTGAAAGTATATGGGAAGCCCTAGCCTACACTAGTTCCTAGCACAGAGTAGACACAAATAAATGTTTGTTGAATAAATGAATATTATATACGAAGTCCTTATCATAGTATTATTTGATGGTAGATGCTACTCATCATTTTTAAAAGATAAAAAAGGTGGTATCTATATACAGTGGAATATTATTCAGGAAATCCTGCCATTTGCAAGAACATGGATGAACTGGAGGACATTATGCAAAGTGATATAAGCCAGATGGATAAAGACAAATACTGTATGGTATTAGATGTGGAATCTAAGAAACTTGTACTCATAGAAACCAAGAGTAGAATGGTGGTTGCCAGGGCCTGGGGTTTAGGGAAAATAGGGAGAAGTTGGTCAAAGGGTTCAAAGTTTTAAGATGAATAAGTTCTGGAGATCTAATGTACAGCATGGTGACTATAGTTAATACTGTATTGTATACTTAAAATTTACTAAGAGTAGAGCTTAATTGTTCTCATCACACACACAAAAAATGGTCACTACGTGAGGTGATGGGTGTGTTAGCTTTATTGCGGTAATCATTTCACAATGTATACATATGTCAAATCACCACACTGTACATCTTGAATATATACAATTTTATTTGTCAATTATACATCAGTAAAGCAAAGGAAAAGCTGATATTAAAATATCCAAACTGTTAGTAAACATGCTGTATAATAAGATGCTCAATTGGATTAAAAAATCTGATTTATTATGTTAAGACATTTGAACCCTAATTGTTTCAATTAATTAACTTACAGAATAGAATAGGAAGTAACTCAACTGCAAGTCTCTATGGAGCAATGACCTTGCTTTATTCATTTTTTCCCATCACAGAACCTAGGATTGTACCTGGAACACAAAAGAACTCAGTAGATATTTATTGAATGAAGAATTGTAGTGTGAAGGGGCATGTGTGTGTGTGTGCATACAAATGTGTGCAGTACTTAACTAACAGGAAGACAGGGCCTAAGCCTGAGTAAACTGTTATAAGCACTTTTAATTTCCCTTATCTGTAGCCATTATTCAACTGGGAGAGATGACTAAACCATTTAATCATTGTAAGTGTCTTTTATTGCCATTGTGCACCCAGAACCTCAAGTCATCAATATTCTTTAATAGATGACCAAAAGGGAATTGGAATCATTTTACTAACATTTGAATACTCAAAACAAATAAGAACACTGATAACAAGATGCTCAGACCCTTCAGAAAATTGCCATGCTCCTCATATTTGATTCTTCTTTATTTTGAATATTTAATTTGGAGATTGTTGATACACAAAGATTTGCAAATCTCAGACACCATTGTTAACAATATCCTTCTGGCACTTTATGGTATGATCATCAACAGTGATGGACTTGACACTGCTAAGCTCTGACAGCATTAGAGAGCCTGCGACAGAATTCCACTCATAACCTTGTGTGTCCTATTGAGTGTACAGGAGGCAGGGGACAAGTCTGAAGCTGATCCCATAGAGTAAGGTTTCAATTGCCATCGTTTTCATTTCCTTCTTTTTAAAATATTCATTTATTTATTTGTTTGCCCTTTCTAAAATATCTGTAGGGCTAGAGAAAGCCCCAGACAATTAAGCTAAGAGACAATCATCTTATTTTCCATTATTTCACCTGAATTGAATTACTTAGCGTATTCCTGCAAGGTAATTCACACTGACAGTTGGCTTTGCTTCTTTCACTTGGACAGATCATGCAAAAACTTTTTTGAAAAGACTTGGTTATGGTTGATTTTTCTCAATTTCACAGACAGAATCATCCACCTAGATTTTTTAGAACTAGGGAGAAACTATAGGTTTGAGAAATGCTGTCCACTTACAAAAGTTCTTCCTGGCAACTTGTGATTTATTTATTAAAGTCATTTTGGATTTAGTATAAAATATTCATCCAGATGAAATCACATCTCAGCTTCTCAAACATCCATTTAGACATTAGAAAACTGGCAAATCTGAAACCGACTGCTCCATATTGGCTTTTTTTTTTTTTTTGCTTGAAACCATGCAAATTATGAAAAACATGTAAATCCAGAATCTTGTAATATAATGGGCAGAGGTTCTGACTGTTGCAAGCTATTTTCTCTTCCAATGACACTTTTTGTATACAATTTTCCCCTACATTTTAGTATGCTTTTTTCTATTCATATTAATATTAAATGAATAAATAGAAAGCTATATAAAAGTCCTTTTAATGAGGAAGAGAGATACTTAAAATATATTTTTTTAAATCTCTGGATTTTATTGAGGCAATTCTCCAAAATAAAGTAGCTATGCTTACTTAATGGTTGCCGTAAATTAGGTATTTGGGTTGCCCTTACATTTGACCCCAGAGTCTTACCTGACATCTTTCTTATTTAAAAAGTACCAGTCTTCTTGGCTCCCATTCTTCCGTCTTTATAGATATTTGATGCTTACAAAGTAAAACATAAGTATGGATCAGTTGGAGGAAACACTACCTATTTATTCAGAAAGCCTGAGTTGGAGAGAGAGGCAAATATCACTGTTCCAAGCTATCTCTCTGAGTCTAATTTCACAAGCCATCAATACTTTGAAAGAGGAAATTAATTTGAATATTTGTCATATCCTAGAAAGTGGGATGAAGTATTGGTAAATAGTGTCAGGTAGCCTTAGAAAAGACAGATTCGTAAAAGATAGGTTCATATTTTTGTTAAAAAAGGAGGAGGCCACCCAGAGAGGTAGAATTTTATTCTTTCAGTATTTATTAATAATTTAAATTTGTTTTCCTCATTGTCCTTGGAAAATTACTAAGGCAGTTTTACAAAGCATTGCGGTAATGAACTCAGGGATAAATTAAAATATGTACGAACTGTGGAATGAGGTGCATGTAACTAAGCTTAACTATGGAGAGGTAAATAATCATAGAATTAGTGTCAGTGATGCTAAAGTACAGAAGGGAATGCCCTTTCCAACTAGACTCTTACATGTATCCATCAAACAAAAGTAAGCACTTGATTCTGGTGGTAATTATTCATTAGACAATAAAGTCTATGTATAATTATTTTGGATATTTTGAGTTAGAGTGGAATACATCAAGATTTTCCAGTTGAATTTAGTGGCAATTTGTTTTCCCTTAATAGCTTTTCACTTAGCAGCAGTATTTTAATGAAAAAAATGTTAAGCCATCTACCAAAAATATACATGTGTGTGTATAGTGGTATGCTCTACTCTAATGAAAATGAGCAAACTAGAGCTACATGTAGCAACATGGATAAATCACACAAACATAAATGTGAGTAAAAGAAACCAAAAGAGGTCACATTGCATGATTCCATTCATCTAACTCAAAAAATAGGAGAAACTAATTTTGGTTTTAGAAGCCAGAATAATAGTTAACTTTGAAAAGTTGATAGGAGACAGTGAATGAAAGGGGCTATGAGGGGACTTTTGGGGGACTCTAATAATCCATTTTAAGACCTGTGTACCGTTTTACACAACTGTCATTTTGTGTTATCCCATTGAGCTGTACAGTTATGATTTGTTCTTTTCTCTATATATGGGTCATATTTCAGTTTTAAACTTGAAAAAATATTTAAATAAATAAAATTAGTCATTTAAAAATTTCAGAGCATATATTTGTGATAGTGACAAAAATATTTTGGCAGAAAATAACTCAATATTGTATTCTCACTTCTATTATATCCCATCTACATGGGCAAAATATTTTACTATAAATGTAAGAATGGTCTCAATTGGCTTGATCTCTTAAGGATAATATATTAATTTACTAATCTTTATTACTATTAATATATTAATTTACTATATCTTAAATGCTGGGAGTTATGCAAGTCAGTATCAAAGGCTTTTAGTTAAAATTAAAAAACAATTTTTCTGTAATTGTTTTACATCCATTTTGGGGGGTGTGTATATGTGTGTTGAGACATGAAGTTTTTTTTCTAGGAAAATACTCAGATTATTTATTTTAGTGAAAACCCTCAGGTAAAAACATTTAGTGAAGTTTTTTTTAGCTATGTAAAAATAATTTCAGACGATAGAATTGCAAACTATTCTATTAAGCTATCAAACAAAGGTGAAGAACCACTTCCATACTTAATATATACTCAAGCTTGAGAGAAATAAAAGACCAGAGTATACTCCCTTTATAAATGCAGAGAGCTTATTTTCTTGACTGAATTTATCCATTCCAATAGTATTTCCAAAAAGTCATATGTGAATTTTCTGTTTTTAGATGGAAGATAAAAACCTTAATATAAAAGCTCAGTGCTTTGCATTGAGAAAATCAGGATTTTCACTTCTAAACATTTGTCTTTAAGCGTAATAAAGTTTTGGTAAATCACTTATCGTTAAAAAGATCATTTTTTGAGATGTTATGTCTGTGTCAGTTATCTTGTGGGTGAGAAAAAACACCACATAAAATTGTGACAGGCAGGATAATGGCTCTTGAAATATGTCCACATCTTAATCCTAAGAACCTGTGAATATGGTACCTCACAAGGCAAGAGGGACTTCGCATATATGATTAAGTAACTTGACAATATCCTGGATTATCTAGTAAGTGGGCCCCATGTAATCCTGAGCTTTTACAATATAAGAACCTTTCCCAACTATGGTCAGAAAAAGAGAGTTAATGACTGTAAAAAAAAAAAAAAAGAGAAAGATTTGATGTGGCTGCTTTAGAAGATGGAAGAAGAGGGAGGGACACAGTGAAGGAATGTGGGAAACCTCTAGAAGTTCGAAAATATAAGAAAAGAGATTCCAGAAAGGAACACAGCCTTTTTGACACCTTGATTTTAGCCTAGTGATCCCATTTTGGACCTCTCAACTACAGAGCTGTATGATAGTAAATCTATGTTGTTTTAGGCCTCTAAATATGTGGTATTTGTTACAGCAGCTCGAAAAAAGCTAAGAAGAAAAGTTTGGGCAATATGTTCTAGGCACGTAACTGAGTGAATTGTAAAGATAACATTTAGAAAAATTTTAATTCAGGAAGAAAAGCATATTTAAACTTTGACTTTCTACAACTCATGTCTACACACACATACACTCTAGTAATCCCCTTCAGACAGAAACCTGGGAACAATGAGAAATTTCCAAATATATTTTTTATTCTTCTTTCTTGATATTTTAAAATATTTTAATATAATTCTTCTCAATATGGAATACTTCCAATATCAAAAACCTATATTTAACGAATATGGTTGAATCACTAACATCTTAAACTCAAATGATAAACAGTTTTATTGTTTTCTATTAATAGCTTATGCATTAGAATTTGGGTTTTAACTAAAGCCAACATCTTATTCGAATATTTTAGTTTCACAAGGAAGGGTTATACACATGAAAATATTAAGTGACTTTACTAAATAAGGAGTACCTACTAAAATATCTATCACTTTGAATAACTTATATAACTTCTTAAGTATGTCAATGAATAGGAAATACCACTGGATTTATAACTTCTATAAATCCGTGTTGTTCTTTTCCTTATAGTGAATAAGTGTAAGACGTTTGAGAAACAGTTGGGAAAGCTGGGTTCAAACCCTAACTCTGTGTGACCTTAGTCAATTCCATAAGCCTCTCTTATTTAAATTAGTTATCTGTAATAGGAAGGATTATTAGACTACATAACATTTAAGTTTATTTTCGACTTGAAAAAACTTTGTGGCTGCACATTTTGTTTATGATAGTTGCCATTTAATATCTGGAGATAGTTTTAGTTGTCATGACTGGATGTGTATGTGTGTGGGGTGTGGCGTGTGTGTGTGTGTGTGTGTGTGTGTGTGTGTGCGCGCGTGCGTGCTCATGTGTGCCGGCGGTGGGGTGGGTTATACTAGCATGTAGCAGCTTGAGTTCAGGGATCCTGCTAAACAAATTGCGGTGCCCCACACAACAAAGAATTATCCAGCCCAAAATGTCAGTAGTCCTGATCTTGATAAATCCTGCTTAGAGAAATAAAGTATTCAATGTTTTTTTTTTTTTTTTGCAAAAGGAGAGGTTTTTTTTAACTGGTAAAAGTGATGCAATTTCCAAATACAATCGAATTTAATGCAAATTAATGAATGTCTCTCTGGCAACTAGAAGAGTGATACTTCAAAGTATTTCACTTTGCCATCTTAATTACTGGAAGTGAATTAGCATGCAAGGGAAAAAATTCACTTAAATTTCTGGATATTTTGGAAATCAGCCAAGACTCCAAGACTTCACAGAGAAATTCAGAACCCAATGTGAATGTGAATGAATCACGTGGCCTCTTATTTACCCCTGAGTTCTTTGCCTGAAATTGTTTATCATTGTTGTATTTAGAAATAATGCAAGTTAATTACATTAGTCAGAGTCTATTATGACAAAGTTATTGTGACAAAGTTGTAATATCAACATTTTACAACCTGCTGTATAAAAATAATAACTAATTTAATTTAATTTAAAAAATTAAGAAAAACATTTTACAGCATTTCCCATATTTTTGCATTATCAATAAAGTAGCACTGCAGAGGTTAAAATTTCAGAATTAAAGGGTAACTAAAAATTTAGTCTTACATGATTTAGGAAGATACAGACTGTAAAAGAAATTCAAAAGACTGAACCCCTTTCTCAACATTTTTTCAGGTTCAGTGAATAAACAGACATCCTGAGCTAACAAATGAGCTGTTTATAATTGTTTTCTAGTCGGAACTCATTATTAGCTCAGCATTGCCCAGATTTCACTCTTCTTTTCAGATGTACATAGACAAAACAGAACAAAGCAAGAACTTAAATTTCTGCAAGAAGAAGCAACTTATTTAGGCAAATTGTTTTCCACGATCCTCTATTGTCTAAAGGCAAATTCCATAGGATATATTCCCAATTTTCCCTATAGAAAGTCCACACATCTAATTATAAAAATGACATGGAGCTGAATTTATCTGGGGTCATATCCTACTTAAGACTCTTTCTTTGACTCATATAATCATTATATTTGGCCCTTTCATAGCCCATCATCAGATGATAAAGCACTGTGTCTTATGAGAGACAACGATCTCAGCAAGCTCATTATCATGTGTAATTTTACTTCGTTAGGAATTTGAAGTAATTTTTCAATGAATGCTATATCTTCTATATCTTATCTGCTAAGGATTTAATTCTACACTCACATTTCTTTTGTAGGTGAAGAGAGTGCAATTCTGAGTACTTGTTTGAAAGTTTAGAAAGGGGATTAGTGCTATTTGTGTTTACACTCTCTGAACTGAGAATTTTCCCTGTTTGGAGAGGGCATATTCACCAGTTGTGCATGTGTCTTCAGAAAGGACTTGAACACATGAGATCATAAAATGTTGTGGCACGAAGAAGATATCTAGCCAGTCAGCCATATCAACAGATGTAACCCTAGAGATTGCCGGGGGTTACGTATGCATCAGTAATAATGGCCTTGCAGATGGAAAGAAGACAAGATTTGGAATCCAAAGACATAATGCGATTTCCCTCCATTGACTGAGAAATTGAAGTACAGATCGATAGATTCATTTGGACTTCCCAGCATCCCCTCTATTGGGGAAACTCATCTACATCATTCCATTTGGTTCTGGTGGGTATCAGTCTCAGCCTGTCACCCAGGATGCAGGAGTTGTTATGGGATCTAGGCTTGTCATGTCGTAGTACTACATGGCATTGCCAACAGTGAGTGTTTCAAGGAATGGAAAAGGATTAAGCGAGGTCAGTTGAAGTACTTCAGTTGTATTGATATATACCATCACCAGGAGCAAATTCTTTTTAATGGAAGTTTTAAACTAGTAGCCACAACTACTGCTAGTAGCCATCTTCAAGATTTATAAAGCAGCCCAATAGCACAAGCCAGAGATATTGTCGTCACAGAGAGGGCAACAGAAAGAAGAAAAAAACAGGTGACAAAATGTGAGCCCCTGGATCCAGCTGAACATGATTTCTCAAAGTTCCATCAGCCCAAATATTTTCCTTTTTCCCTTATTTCAAGATGGGTATATATTCCTTGATATTAAAAAAACAATTTAAGAAAGTCTATTAGGCCCCACGTATCTTGGCTACCAGTAACATTCTGTCCTCAGTTGCCATGACTGTCCTCTGATGTACTTTTCTCTCTCAGTGCTGACTCTTTGCTATTCTTTGAAAACCCCATTACACTCTTGGCTCATGGTCAGTACACAGGCTGCTGTAGACTGCTCTTCCTCCAGACACCTCCAGATATCTTTACATGCTCTACCTTATCCTTCAGATTTTTGCTCACATTCTGGCTTTTCCACAAGGACTATCATAATCAGTGTCAGTCACCTTGCATTGTGCCCCTACCAGCATACCCAATCTTCCTTATCTGTTCTACGACTTACTACTTTCTAAAATATCATATGATCATATATGTTTTTATTTATTGACTGTTCTCCTTCTCCATATCACCAACAGCAGATTGAAGACCTGTAAAGTGACATTCATCTTTTGTTTTGTTTTGTTTTTTACTGTTCTAACACCAGTGGTGATAATAGTGCTTGGCATATAGCATGATCTCAATAAAAATTTGATGAATGAATCAAACAAATCATACACACATAAAACTATATTTGACTTTGGCTAAGTTACATAAATTCTCTGAGCATCAGTACTATGTTTGTAAAATATTGACAATGATATCTACCACCTGCTTTCCTTATATTACAGGTCTATTATGTAGATCTCATGTTACTAAGTTTGTGAAAATAGTTGAAAATCTGAAGAATGCTCTAATGATATGAGACAGCTTTTTCAGATACTTTTTATAAGTATATATAGAATTAGAATTACATTTGTTTCTTTAGTTGTGACCCAACTCATTCTATCTTTTTTTTTTCATGGAATAGTATTAAATGGTTTGGGATAGTTTGTTATATAGCTATAGGTAACCAAAACATGCTTTGCAGGTACTAAATGATTTAATAATTCTATTTTTTATAAAACTATACTTACCCACACTCTGTCTTTGGGTTGTCAGTGTTTCTTAATGGTTACTTTGGTATGTAAAACTGCCATACCTTTATTATATCCCTCAAATGCTTTTACTCTATTGGGGTCTTTTCTCATCCACACAAAAGGAGAAACATTTGTGTAGGATAAAAAGCAATTCTAGAAATTAGAAGTACGACTATATTTTAATTGTGCCACTAGAAGTTTAAGTAATTTAAAATTAACTGAAAAGCATATGTAAGTGTTCTGATTAGCAATATGTCATATACACAATAATTCTTTATTAGATATCTATTGTCAAGAGGTAGAATAAACTGTGAAATATATATAATAAATACTTTGTTACCAATAATTATGTGAAAGGGGGAAAAAGCAAGAAGCAATTGAGAACTCTCTATGTAATTTGAAATCTGTAAACATCGTTAAACTCAAACTAACATGACCATTTAAATTATTCATAGGTGATTTCTTTCTTCACAGTAATAACTCCTTTGGATTTTCTTAAATGGTCAGCACTCTAAGATGTTTATCATACTAAAAATTTCAAATCTTACAAGTGTTCCAGACTGAGAAGGCAGACTCTATTATAAAGCAGTTTCTCATCTCAAAAAGAAAGAATGGTGCACTGGAGCACATCCTTTCTCTTTAAGTTCAGGAAATTAAAAAACATTCATTTGAATCTCCCTCTACCATTTGAAATAAAGTTTCAATTGTTCAATCAACTCTGGTTTTTGAGATTTTGAACATTCCAAGCCAATTCTATATTTAAGTTTGCATTATTTCTAAAGAGTACCACTTTTGTTTACATGAAAACTTTAAAAAAAGATATCTAGCTCTAAATACCTGCTTTTAACATAAAGAGAACAATAACCAAGGGAATGTGAAAAGTAATCTAGTTCTTACAAGAGAAAAAAGAAGCAAGTTAATTAATCCCAAGGTCCTGGTACAGCCACCAGTTATTGATTTGTTCTATTAATAATTACTATAATTTTAATTTTGAACATCAAATTATGCTAATTATATAATTAAACCAATCTAGAGAGAACACTTATTTTCTTTTTTGAGCACTCTTTAAAAATTATTAAAATTGACAGTTTATTCTGATATTATGTATTTTCATTAATTATATATTGATAACATCACAGATATCATGATTTAAGTTTTGGCTAAATAATACATACACTTAAAATATTTTAGCATGATTTACTAGTTTCTGTTATAGTAATTACAGGTCATCATATGCCTCTTTTAAAACAGATTGCAATACCTGGCTGGAGGAAAAGTATCTTTTCAAGTACACATAGCTTATGTGTTATGGTTATGAAGCACCTAGGGGCAGGACAGGAATAAAGATGCAGATGTAGAGAATGGACTTGAGGACACGGAGAGGGGGAAGGGGAAGCTGGGATGAAGTGAGAGAGTGGCGTGGACATATATACACTACCAAATGTAAAATAGAAAGCTAGTGGGAAGCAGCTGCATAGCACATGGAGATCAGCTTGGTGCTTTGTGACCACCTAGAGGGGTGGGATAGGGAGGGTGGGAGGGAGACGCAAGAGGGAGGAGCTATGGGGATATATGTATATGTATAGCTGATTCACTTTGTTATAAAGCAGAAACTAACACACCATTGGTAAAGCAATTATACTCCAATAAAGATGTTTAAAAAAAAAAAAAAAAAAAAACCATACCAGAGTCTGTTTTCTCCAGACTATTGAAATGCCCTTTTTAGTCATCTTTAACCATGTGCTTTGGCTTTCATTCTTCTCTAAATCTCCTCACATATTTTTTCCCCAAACTCTGGCACAGCAGAATTGAAAAAACATCCATGACTGGGGCAAATGGAAGGAAAATTATAGCCAAAGCCAGAATTATCCTTACAGTGCAAGAGATAGCATTCATGGGTATTAATATATTAATACTTTTACTTTTATAAAACTTAACTTTGTTCAAACTTTTATGATTTTTCTGAGAGACTCCTCTATTTATGGTCTTATATCCCTAATTGCTTACCTTATATTTAGGAGTGTTCATGATTTCCCTAGCACTGCTTCTCATGTTCTCTTTCAAAAGTATGAAATATTTATTAGTGATGTGTGTGTTTCTGTGTGTGGGTGTGTTTAAGGGGTAAATTTCGGTATACTATTACTATATTTTAAAACAATAATGTCAAAAGAATATTTTGCATTTAAGAATATCCTTTAGGTAAACATGCTTTTCTTTTGATTGCTTAATATTAAGATATATTTAATAGTTACATCTAAATAAAACCTAAGAACTTGTCATAATAATTGTATTGAAATGAGACTTAAGGACTTACTACCTGACGGAAATGCAAGCCAAATGTCCACAAGGCAAAGACGAGAGATTATCACTGTGTCATCCAGATACTGAGGGTACATGAGGCTTCATAAACCTTCCAAATGTTTTACCAGTGTCTGCTCAGGGCTTCTGTGTGTGATTGCAAAACCTTTATTATTTTATTTAAATATGATATCATGGTGTGAGGTGAATGAGTCTAGGACAGTGAAATATTGTTCTTGGGGGCTTTTAAATCCTTAAGGGCTGGAGTAGCAGAAGCAACACATATTCTCTACATGTCATTTTGAAGTGTAAAAATCAGCCTAATTTTGAAGAATACAAGATTTAGAAATTAACAGAAGGAGAGTAATTCATACCTTGTATTGGAATAATACCATGCAAGAAAGTTATTAGGGGGAAAATTTGCTATTAATCATGATCTAAAAGCATATATAGTTTCATCTCCCTCTGAACCAGTAGGTTTCATTCATTCATTCACTACTATTAGACAAAAGTCTAGGAAACTCATGATGATAGCACCTTTACAACAGCAGGAAAATTTATGAAGAATCTTGAAAAAAAATGAGGAACCTGTGAAGATAATTTCCCATCATTCTAACAGATGTAGCTATTGGTGATCCAGCCTCTTTTTCCCTTCAGTGATGATCAGGGAAATAGTTTAAATCAGATCATGATTGGCCAAGCTAAGGGTTTTACACATAAGCAAAAGGGAGATACTGAGCATTTTTGAGTGAGTACTGATATGATGAGATCTGAAGAGAAGATACATGAGAGTAATGTATGACAGTAGTGAAGGGGAGAGCTACGGAAGCAGAGAATGACAAAGCAAAGCAGGGAAAAAAGCAGCAAGGAGGACTTTGTGATTAATGCGATTGGTTATGCTGATGACTCTCAAGACAGAAACACCAAAATTTATCATGGGGAACAAAAGCATGCATTTAGGAGTATATGGACACTACTGAGAAGGCGCCCAATCTGCTGGCTTTGGTAACTGAGTCAAATCTACCAGCCAAGGGTAATGTAGGCAGAGAAGATTTGGAGAGAAGACCTGAGGAGTTCAGGTTTAAACAAATTGTGGTCAACATCCCCATGGGACACTCAGAGACCAGGCCACCAGGGAATTTGAATGTTTGTTTTTAGCAAAGGAGAGACATAAGTAGATTAGCATGTTTAATACCGTTTGCCAAAGGTGTGACGAAATGTAATTTGTAAAAGAAAAAAAAAAAGGTCTTGTTTTGGTTTTATGATCATTAGGGGGAGCCCCAGCGCCTTTAATGCTTCTTTAGTTTATATCCAGATCAGAAACCTTGACAGTTTCAGAAAAAAAATAATGTTCTTTTATACACAAAGTTAGCATTTTATAAAAATTGCTGTACATCAGTGACTCATATGTGTCTGCAGGGTTTGTGAAATAGACTCAAAATGTGTCTTTCAAATGGCCAGTTGCACCTACTTTTTATTTTCCAGGGTATATAGTGGCAAGTAAGTGCCTTGACAACATTAAATATACTACATGTCTCTCAAAATACCATGGGGTTTCTCAAGATATAAATCAAAGAACAACAACAAAAAAATATCTCCAGTGTCATCTCTCTGTCCCCTCCAAGATGAGGGAGAAGCATCACAGAGTAAAAGAAGAAAATACCTGTCCATTGTCCTCTCAGAATTGTTTAGATCTGAGAGCACCATGAATAGCTTACCAGTCCCTTATTGATCCTGATATCCAAGCTATAGCTTTGACATGATTTTCTACTTTTTTGCTCACTAAAATGCTGTAAAAGCGTATGCTGTAGTGATGTCAAGCTTGAGCCTTTTGCTGTGTATTACCTGTAGGCGAAAGGATCAATTTCCACTTGGATTACTGCCAGTCCCCAGTAGTACAGTTGTGTACTGAGGTATGCATGAGCCGCTTCAAAGTCTCTTACACCATTAATGATCCCTTTGATATGCTGGTGATCAAATCTAATGAGTAGGACTAAAGCCTTGGCCATTTGCCCAGCAGGATGCATGCTAGAAAGAGCCATGAATGGAAAGTCGACATGATGCAGTGAGTCTGGGCACAGTGCAAGGGAACAGCCAAAAAAACTTAGAGAGAGGTACATGCAGTGTGTAACAGAGGGCCTGCTCAGATCCAAGGTCTGCTTTTGTGATCATCTGTCAGGGTATGGTCAGAAATGAGATTCTTAGTAGAAAGGACATAGATGAGCCTTTGATTAGTAATTTCAAAGAAGAAAGGCCTGGGGAAAAGTAGATTCCTAGGAGGTTGGCAACTTTACAAACTCTGTTAGACTCAAGAAGTATAGCCAGATTATGACTGTTGTTCCTATAATGGAAGCCAGTTACCTTCAGCCAGGTCTTAGAGATATTTTTGCTTGAAAGTGGATGTATTTACTTGCTAGGGCTGCCGAAACAAAATATCCCAATGTGGGTGACTTAAACAACAGATATTTATTTTCTCACAGTCCTACAGCCTGGAAGTATAAGATCAGGGTGTTGCAGTTTAGGGTCTCCTGAGTGGGATATGTCCTTGGCTTGCAGATGGTTGCCTTTTTGCTGTGTTTTCACATACATTTTCTCTATGCACATATATCCCTGGTGTCTCTCAAGTGTGTCCAAATTTCCTCTTCCTATAAGGACACCAGTCACATTGGACTAGAGCCCACTTATATGTCCTCATTTAATCTTAATTACCTCTTAAAGGCCCTGTCTCCAAATAAAGTCATATTCTAAGGTGGTGGGGGTTATAGCTTCAACACAAGAATTTTAGGAGTGCACAGTTCAATCCATACCAGTAAACAAGGCTGACCAGGACACAGCATAGTAAAGGAAAGCTTACCTTCTTTCCAGATATGGAAGTAAATGGTGGCAAAAGCTTAATGATCCAAAAATATTAATACTCTTAGAAGGTTGTTATTTTTATTGTGATTATTAAAATATATTTCTCATTAGCAATATTTACATATTTATTTTGAAAATAGTATTATAGGAAGCATAAGGAATAAGGTCATTTTACATCCCCTTGAAAGATTATTTTTAATCTTGTTTTTAGCAAACTCGATTTTTCTTCTTGTACAAATATGATTTCAGCATAAAGACATTGAAAAATGGAGAATCTAGAGAACATGGGTATTGATTAACTTGGGACAAATAAATTGAGCATGTTTACATCATTATAAAACAAAATTTCAACAAAACTATTTTAAATTTTCAATACAGTTTGGTTTGCGTATTCTTTAATAAATAGTGACTGTTTAAAAAGAGACTTAATACACTTTCAAGGATCATGTAATTCATTAAGCATTATGCCAATCAATTCTTTGGATTTTATTTATTTATTTGTAAATGCCTTTCTATATTTGCTATTGGATCAGAAACCAGTATAGGACATTGGGCTGTAAATTAGGAGCACTGAATTTATTTGTACGTACACCTGGCCAACTTCATGCAAGTTATTTAACCTCTTTAATTTTGAATTTCACTAGCCAAAGAGCTTTAACTGTGTAAAAAAGTTTTGAAAACACACAGTGCTTCACAAATATATTATTAGTATTATAATCATTATTCAATTTTTTATAAGAACAAGTTCCATTTACCTTATTGTACTTTTCTTATCATTAGTTCAAAATTTTTTCATACTCAAGCTATATATTGGCATTGTCAATATTAAGCTCAATTTTGGGGGGGTGGTCTGATTGAAGGAATAAGTACTGTTGAGAAACTGTCGTAGGATTTAATTCTCAGTATTCTCTGATGCCAAGGTTCATCTGAAAATTGCAATTCATGAAATCTCAAGTACAAATAGGATCCTTAAATACTAATGGCTTCTAAAATGTATTCTATTTTGAGTATTTCAGTATTTGGGAAAAAGGCTAAAATTCTGGAGTTATATTGAGGCAGATTCCTTATGAACAAGATCTAATTACATAGCAACCTTATATTTTATTGAGACCTAGGTAATCACATACTAACGTTAATTCTTTATATAATTCCTTTCTACTTTATTATATGTGCCAGCCTTCCCTAGATTCCTACCAGATAACTGAAGCACCAATCCCCAAGTCAGAGAACTCATGCTATCTCCCTTAGGTCACTTTTGTTCTCTTCTCTTATTAGCTTTGCACACAGGTGATTGTGTAAGCAGATTTATCAGCATAGTCTCTGACACGCTGAATGCACAGAGCAATTGTAAGTTATCTCCATTCTGTTAATAAGGCAATGCATTCCAGTTATACAAGTTTCTTGTCCAGTTTCTGATAGAACTTTCTTCCATTGCTGTTATAAATTTTAATGTCATTGTTAGTTGCTGGGATTGTATGTAACAGACATATGAACCTTAACAAGACTGTTTATATTTGTAAAAGTGTAA
Organism: Lipotes vexillifer; assembly: GCF_000442215.2. NCBI lineage: Eukaryota > Metazoa > Chordata > Mammalia > Artiodactyla > Lipotidae > Lipotes > Lipotes vexillifer. Next base: position 701,639 of record NW_006777228.1, read on the forward strand.
GGGAAATCTTCCCTACAGAGTTTCCTTTTTTTGTTTTTTTTAAAATTTATTTTAGATATTTATTAAGTGCCTACTATGTACCAGGGATTATGCCAGCCCATGGCTGTACCATGTTAAAAAAGAAGGAACAGCCTCTGCTCTCATAGAGTTTACAGTCTAGAGGGAGTAACAGACAATAACCCAGCAAGTATCAAACTGGTGAAACACATTTGATATGTGTTAGAGAAAGACTAAACAGGATGCTGTCTCACATATAACAGTGGAGTCAACTGCAAAAATGGCCACAATTCCCCATCCTTTCTGTTTCCACACCCTTGTAATGTGACACAGTGGCTTCTACCATCAAACACTGGGGTCTATTTCCCCTCCCCTTGATTCTGAGGTGCCTGGTGACTTGATTTGACCAGTGGACTGTGGTAGGTATGACAGTGTGCCTGCTCTGAGCATGGGCCTTAAGAAGCCTAGTATGCTTCCGAGGGCTTGCTCTCTCTATCTTACACACACACACACACACACACACACACACACACACACTTGCATAGTAGCCTGCCTTTTCATCATGTGAACAAGTTTGTCTAGGCTTCTAGAATGTAAGAAACCACATGGATCAGAGGCCAGTCTTCTTAGCTCCTAATGACACACACTTGAATGGGCTGAATGAATGATCTGACCAAGACCAGAAGAACTTGCCTAGCTGAGTCCAGCCAAAATTCTTTACTGAAAGAATCATGAACTACAAACAGTTATTGTTTTAAAATATCATAGGAGTAGTTATTATGAAGTAAATCTAACTGATCCAGTTAAATAGAGGATACCTCAAGAAAGGCCTTAGAAGATGAGACTTTAGCTCAGATCTAGAGGATGAGAAAGTCAGTCATGTGAAGAGTGATTGAAAGAGCACTCCAGGCAGAGGGAACTGCATGTGCTGAAGCCTTTTGGCTGAATTAAGTTGGTGTAGTATATGAACTCATGGTAGGAACACATGGATGAAATATATTGAACAAAGAGAAGAATGGGATAAGACAAAATGGGAAATGTAAACAAGAGCCTTATTATATGCTAGGCGTTGTAGGTTATGAGCAGAAGTTGGCTTTTATCCCTAAGGTCAGGGGGAACTATTGAATGCTTTTAAGTAAGGAGGTAATACAATTTAATTTATATTTTAGAAAAATTAGTGTGGCAAAGACCAGATGGGAGACTATTACAGTAGTTTGGGAGAGATTTGGTAGTAATTTATAATTACCTCCCAATTTCTTCCCCTTAGTAGACACGGGGGTTATCTGGGGTATCCTCAAATCATTTTGGGGGGTGCTAAACTCTGAGTCTGCCTACTTCTAGAGCTGTCCCTAAATAAATCCATGATGTTTTGCATATTCTCCTATGCCTGCATCTATCTCCATTAACAAGGATGTTGATGAGGACTGCAGAAGTCCTTTGTAAACACAAACTTGTACTTTTAGTTATATGAATAGTCATGTTTTTAAATAGCAAGAGAATGCTTTTCCTGACTTTCTGTTTTCTACTTTAAACACTTTTCCCCCTGACATTTGCTTTATTCTTTCGTGGATCTGATTTGCAATTTCAATCTAACGTTATCAATATTTTACTCAAAGTTTTCCATTCACTTACATTTTTTCTGTAAATGTTCATTCAAAGAAAGAAAAACACTTGAGATACTAATGAAATTCTTTTTAAATTAAAAAAAAAATTCCTGTTGTTTTCTATTCAATCTGAATTAACATGTTCTTCTATACGTTGTTTCTTGACTCACATGCATTATATCTTACTCTTCATTTGCCCAGTATTTCAACAAGACCCATGACTATATATATATATATATATATATATATATATATATATATATACAATCTTCAGTCTTGCCAAATATGGATCTGAAAATTGTTCCATTTCTTGTTCTTTTGAGCTCTATCTCCTGTTCACTTGGAGTTTAAAGAAGAGATGATAATGATAATAACAAAGATAACGGCACATTAATTCCTTTCACTGAGTTTGCTTTTTAGTGCACTTAGCTAGATATTTTGTGCTTAAAAGAGATACCATTTTCCTATGAGGTTAAATTAATTGAGACACAGAGAGATTAATGATTACCTGTAGTGACATTATTAGTCAAAGCCAAGATTCAAAGTCTCTTTTGTTCAATCATAGGCTGTTTCTGTTGAACCAAAAAGATTTCCCTGGGGGTGACAAGGCTATCTGAATAACTATCTGATAAACGTTTCTCACATTTGTGAATTACACCTGCTTTAATGGGAACCTTGAAAGTAATCCAAAAAAAAAAAAAAGACAAAAATACATAGGTCCTATAAGAGAGCACCTAAAGAAATGACAAGAGAATAGTGAATATTTTTCTCAGTGATTTTTAAAAAATCCTCTATTTTTTTTCCCCAATTAACAGTGGGCTCAGAAGAAAACTAGAAACTTAAGTGAGACATGAAAGAGATTTTTATTCTCTGTTTCTCAAAGCACATAGAAATAACAGGTAAAAGATCATTCATCTGGTTTTAAAATAATTTGTTTTCATTTTTAAATCAATCAATAAACTCAGAACAGTGAACTAAGACCATGAGACATGCAGAGATTATTGGGGCAAAACAGGGGCTAGAAGTAAAGGGGATTGTAATACATGAGGAAAAAGCATTTCTCTATATCACAGTCTCTGACCTTGAAACAACTACTAACATGCTTTATAAAATTTCTAATTAAAATCTCTCGGGCTTCCTTAAATTTAATTCCCTTGTACTTAATTAAGAGCGTTCAAAACCTCAGAGAAAAATATTTGACACTAAATTGTGTCTGTAGTTTAGGGAAATAGGACTACCCATTTCCTTTCAGTTTTACTTAAATGTGTGATTTAAATAGATCTGTTTAATTCAGTGAGGGAAATTACCCAACCAAAAGAGTTTTCTCATATGTTCTAACTTAGTGCAAAAATATTTCCCCGAAGCCTGTCTTTGCAACTCACCCGAGTATTTGCTATTTGTATACAGCGCAACCTTGTGACAGCTTTCCTGTTATTAAATGAGCATCACACAAAATGTAATAACTGATCTCCCTAACTAGACTATAATCTCCTTGAAGAAAATGATTAGGGCTAGTATTTGTATCCTCCGTAGTTGTTAGTCAAGTCTTAGCATGAAGCATTAATAAGTTCATTATTCATTATAAGGAAGGCTAACGATTTAAAAAAGTCAAACCATGTTTGTTATTTTTGAAAGATCAAAACTACAAAGAGTAATATCAGCAAATAATTCTTTAAAATATTATATTTATTATTTTTGTCAATCTTATTTTAGATAGGAAATGAAAGATAACTACAAAAACTGAAATTTCTTAGTTTTTGATATACTTTCTTTTGACACAAAGTTAATTAATTTCATAGAGAAATAGCTCTATTGTACTTATATACTTGTTAATGAGTATTTTTGTTCCCTTAATATATACAAAGTGCTGGTAAATGAAATAGGAAATTGGCCTTCATGAATCCCTTCTGTTTGTGTGTGTTTGAGAGTGGGGGAAGAAAATAATTATTTAAAGAAATATATATATAAATATGTCCTTATGAAACAAATGTAAATATCTATATATGTATATACTTATACACATACATGCATATGATTAAAAATTATGGTAAGTGCTGTAATTCAGTAGAGTTCTATCCTAGATACGAACAAGAAATAACCAACTTTACATAGGGTCATCAGAGAAAGATGCTGTTTAAATTGTCCCTGGATGCTACTGACATGATTTATGCAAGTGCATGCCATGATTAGAGCTGTGTATTTTACAGTTCATTCTGCTTTCTGTGGAGACATTAGGTTGGTCTGAAGCAAAATTAGAAACTGTAACTGTATTTTTAGAAGCCATTATAATGACCCATTGACAAAGCCATCATAACAAAAATATGGAGATAGAAGAAGATGGATTTATAGTATTTTTAGAGTATTTTGGAGACCCCAGAGATTCTGATAACCACCAAATGATTTTTCTCTCTGACTTCTCAGTACATTTGAAGTTCTTTTAATATTAGTCTGTGAAAAAATAAGATAAATGTAATAAATAAAATTAACTAAATTGTAGCATTGGTTAAAAACAAAACATGTAATGGATTGATTTATACATGCCAGGAAAACTTAGTAAAATATGTAATGAAGAGTCAATAATTTAGATAGCTGGACCTCACAAAGTCACATAATACTGACACTGAATCCTAATGCCAATAAGTAGATAAAACAACTATTTCAATTCAAACTCCAACCTCAAACTTCTTTCTTTCCTCTCATCTGTCAGTCTGCTGCATCTTTGTATTTGTAATAATTATATCAGAAACATTTTTCTATTTCTGATTATCTGATAGACACTACACAGAATAATACTGCATTATCTCAAGAGAACAACAGTTCATGCTGGCTTGTTGAACCTGAAATGCTCTTAAAAAGAACAAAAAGAGATGAGAGCATAGATGATATTTTCACCCCAAACACCAAGTCAGTTGTATCTTTATCCTACAGTGGGCAACAGAATAAAGATAACAGCTAGATCACACAGTTATTTTGGAAAAGAGGCATTAACTGTGCCATCTCAGATTGCTGGAGTGTTTTTGTCTCTCAAACATAGGTGCTAAACCAAATACAGGTAACCACTTTTTTATTATGTCATTCGACTGATAACAGAATAAGTGTCTACTTATGTTTCTATTTAAAAACCATGGTAACTCAAGGAGAAAAACCTAAGACATTACAGTTGTGAGAAAAATGATTTATTCTCTATCCAAATCCCAATTCCAATGGAGATTTTCTTTTCTATATCTCTTGTAACATGAATAAATGGGCCGAAGGATTGTACCTGAATGTCTCTTCTGAGACCAGTGACTGATTTTAAATATGATTTTGCATTAACTCTGAGAACATATGTGAAATTACAACCTGAAGAAAAATTTAATGTTTATCTGAAAAAGTTACCTTTCAAGCTCTCATTCTAGCAATGATATCGCATATCGTTGCCTGAGTGGACCCACAGGACTTCTCTAGTATTCTTTTCCTCCTTCAAAAAAATCTAAGGGCCAACTTACAACATAGATTTTTTTTTTTTTAATGGGAACAAAATTATCTGTCAATACAATGGTGAACTAATCTTATTGCAAAATCATCAGTCACGCTGGCCTGCATTTATTATCTGATATTAAGATTATCAGAGATATGAATGGTTGGTAACTCATTTGGCTTGCAGAGCCCTCTGGTCATAATATATAAAAAGTAAGTAAAAAAATTTAATACTCAATTGAAAAGGGCAGACAGCCTGCAGATGATTTTGATTCTCAGTAATGTTTATAACATTTATCATGCACTAAAGAGTTCAGTGGTAGTATTCTATTACTGGTGAAACAGCTTGGAGCATATAATATATACTTACAACGTTAAGCAGCCTGTCATGGAGGCATTTAGACAATAAAATATTCTTGATTAATGATGCACTATCCCTTCTTACTCTACCTTTCACTATAAAATATTCATAATATGTCTTGAAGCATATACAAGTTCACTTTATAAAATACAGATATGTCTACCTGCTAAATGGTATTTGAAGCCTTTGGTTAGACTTTTGTGATGATTTCAGCTATCCAAATGCATATTTATCCTTCCAAGAAAGATGATTCATTGCATTTTTTTTTTTTTTTAATTAAAACTCTGGGGCTTCTCTGGTGGCTCAGTGGTTGAGAGTCCGCCTGCCGATGCAGGGAACACGGGTTCGTGCCCCGGTCCGGGAAGATCCCACATGCCGCGGAGCGGCTGGGCCCGTGAGCCATGGCCGCTGAGCCTGCGCGTCCGGAGCCTGTGCTCCGCAGTGGGAGAGGCCACAACAGTGAGAGGCCCGCGTACCGCAAAAAAACAAAACAAAAGAAAACTCTACCTCAGAATTGCATTATAAATTATCTCTTAAGGCAAAATACAATATATCCTATGGTAGGCGTTTACATGATAAAGCCTTTAGTTTCTCTTCATTTCAAATATGTGATAAGGTTTCTCTAGAATACAAAGACTTGCCAAGAATTATGCCTACTGAACTGACTACTCATAGTTGGTTCATCCATAAGGATGGCATCTTTGGTGGTCTATTGCAGAAGTCCATGGAGAGCCTCTCTAGAATCTCTTCACATAATATGAGGTTGATGGTTTTGATAAAATGAGAGAGGCAAACTGTGAATGAAACTCTCTCACCAGTTTCAGATTTATGGCAAGTTTTATACAGACCTAGAAGAGGCCAAACTATTAGTATTGACACTAATTGATAAGGGATATAAAAACAGAACAGAACATTTTATCTTCCTTCCCACAATAGGTGGCTCTCTCTGTGGAATAGATTCCACAGTCCTTCATACATGAATGTCTTCCAGGTCTCTTAAGTGCATCCGTAGAGTAGAATGGACAAAAAAAGACTACTGTGATTTGCTGAGCTGGACAATTAGAGCCAAGTAGTCAAATTACTTATCTCTGATTTAATAAACTCCATTTCTGGTTATTTGAATTCTTTTTTTAAATTTAATTTATTTTTTTATACAGCAGGTTCTTATTAGTCATCCATTTTATACACATCAGTGTATACATGTCAATCCCAATCTCCCAATTAATCCCCCCACCACCACCCCGCTGTTTTACCCCTTTGGTGTCCATACATTTGTTCTCTATATCTGGGTCTCAATTTCTGCCCTGCAAACCGGTTCATTTGTACCATTTTTCTAGTTTCCACATATATGCGTTAATATACAATATTTGTTTTTCTCTTTCTGATTTACTTCTCTCTGTATGACAGTCTCTAGATCCATCCACGTCTTTACAAATGACCCAATTTCGTTCCTTTTTATGGCTGAGTAATATTCCATTGTATACATGTACCACATCTTCTTTAGCCATTCATCTGTCGATGGGCATTTAGGTTGCTTCCATGACCTGGCTATTGTAAATAGTGCTGCAGTGAACATTGGGGTACATGTGTCTTTTTGAATTATGGTTTTCTCTGGGTATATGCCCAGTAGTGGGGTTGCTGGGTCATATGGTAACTCTATTTTTAGTTTTTTAAGGAACATCCATACTGTTCTCCATAGTGACTGTATCAATTTACATTCCCACCAGCAGTGCAAGAGGGTTCCCTTTTTTCCACACCCTCTCCAGCATTTGTTGTTTGTAGATTTTTTGATCATGGCCATTCTGACTGGTGTGAGGTGATATGTCATTGTAGTTTTTTTTTGTTTTTGTTTTTGTTTTTTTTGCAGTACATGGGCCTCTCACTGTTGTGGCCTCTCCTGTTGCGGAGCACAGGCTCCGGACATGCAGGCTCAGCAGCCATGGCTCACGGGCCCAGCTGCTCCGCGGCATGTGGGATCTTCCCAGACCGGGGCACGAACCCGTGTCCCCTGCATCAGCAGGCAGACTCTCAACCACTGTGCCACCAGGGAAGTCCACCTCACTGTAGTTTTGATTTGCATTTCTTTCATAATTAGGGATGAGCAGCTTTTCATGTGCTTCTTGGCCATCTGTATGTCTTCTTTGGAGAAATGTCTATCTAGGTCTTCTGCCCATTTTTGGATTGTGTTCTTTGTTTTTTTAATATTGAGCTGCATGAGCTGTTTATATATTTTGGAGATTAATCCTTTGTCCGTTGATTCTTATGCATTTTGAGGGTTGTTGTTTCATCTTGTTTATGGTTTCCTTTGCTGTGCAGAAGCTTTTAAGTTTCATTATGTCCCATTTGTTTATTTTTGTTTTTATTTCCATTACTGTAGGAGGTGGATCAAAAAAGATCTTGCTGTGATTTATGTCAAAGAGTGTTTTGCCTATGTTTTCGTCTAAGAGTTTTCTAGTGTCCAGTCTTACATTTAGCTCTCTAATCCATTTTGAGTTTATTTATTTATTTATTTATTTATTTATTTATTTATTTATTAATAATACACAATGTATTTATTTATTTATTTATGGCTGTGTTGGGTCTTCATTTCTGTGCATGGGCTTTCTCTAGTTGTGGCAAGTGGGGGTCACTCTTCATCGCGGTGCGCAGGCCTCTCACTATCGCGGCCTCTGTTGTTGCGGAGCACAGGCTCCAGACGCGCAGGCTCAGTAATTGTGGCTCACGGGCCCAGCCGCTCCATGGCATGTGGGATTTTCCCAGACCAGGGCTCGAACCTGTGTTGTCTGCATTGGCAGGCAGACTCTCAACCACTGCGCCACCAGGGAAGCCCCACTTTGAGTTTATTTTTGTTTATGGTGTTAGGGAGTGTTCTAATTTCATTCTTTTACATGTAGCTGTCCAGTTTTCCCAGCACCACTTATTGAAGAGACGGTCTTTTCTCCATTGTATATCCTTGCTTCCTTTGTCATAGATGGGTTGACCATAGGTGCGTGGGTTTATCTCTGGGCTTTCTATCTTATTCCATTGATCTATATTTCTTTTTTTTTTTTGCCAGTACCATATTGTCTTGATAACTGGAGCTTTGTAGTACAGTTTGAAGTCAGGGAATCTGATTCCTCCAACTCCATTTTTTTCCCTCAAGACTGCTTTGACTAATCGGGGTATTTTGTGTCTCCATACAAATTTTAAGATTTTTTTGTTCTAGTTCTGTAAAAAATGCCTTTGGTAATTTGATAGGGATTGCATTGAATCTGTAGATCGCTTTGGGTAGTATAGTCATTTTCACAATACTGATTCTTCCAATCCAAGGACATGGTATATCTCTCCATCTGTTGGTATCATCTTTAATTTCTTTCATCAGTGTCTTATAGTTTTCTGCATACAGGTCTTTTGTCTCCCTAGGTAGGTTTATTCCTAGGTATTTTATTCTTCTTGTTGCAGTGGTAAATGGGAGTGTTTCCTTCATTTCTCTTTCAGATTGTTCATCATTAGTGTATAGGAATGCAAGAGATTTCTGTGCATTAATTTTGTGTGCAGCAACTTTACCAAATTCATTGTTTAGCTCTAGTAGTTTTCTGGTGGCATCTTTAGGATTCTCTGTGTATAGTATCGTGTCATCTGCAAACAGTGACAGTTTTACTTCTTCTTTTCCAATTTGTATTCCTTTTATTTCCTTTTCTTCTGTGATTGCCATGGCTAGGACTTCCAAAACTATGTTGAATAATAGTGGTTAGAGGGGACACCCTTGTCTTGTTCCTGATCTTAGAGAAAATGTTTTCAGTTTTTCACCATTGAGAATGATGTTTGCTGTGGGTTTGTCATATATGGCCTTTATTATGTTGAGGTAGGTTCCCTCTATGACCATTTTCTGGAGAGTTTTTATCATAAATGGTGTTGAATTTTCTCAAAAGCTTTTTCTGCATCTATTGAGATGGTCATATGGTTTTTATTCTTCAATCTGTTATTATGGTGTATCACATTGAGTGATTTGCATATATTGAAGAATCCTTGCATCCCTGGGATAAAACCCACTTGATCATGGTGTATGATCTTTTTAATGTGTTGTTGGATTCTGTTTGCTGGTATTTTTTTGAGTATTTTTGCGTCTATATCCATCAGTGATATTGGTCTGTAATTTTCTTTTTTTATAGTATCTTTGTCTGGTTTTAATATCAGGGTGATGGTGGCCTCATAGAATGAGTTTGGGAGTGTTCCTTCCTCTGCAGTTTTTTGGAAGAGTTTGAGAAGGAGGGGTGTTAGCTCATCTCTAAATATTTGATAGAATTCACCTGTGCAGCCATCTGGTCCTGGACTTTTGTTTGTTGGAAGATTTTTAACCACAGTTTCAATTTCATTACTTGTAATTAGTCTGTTCATATTTTCTACTTCTTCCTGGTTCAGTCTTGGAAAGGTTATTCCTTTCTAAGAATTTGTCCATTTCTTCTAGGTTGTCCATTTTATTGGCATAGAGTTGCTTATAATAATCTCTTAGGATGCTTTGTATTTCTGCAGTGTCTTTTGTAACGTCTCCTTTCTCATTTCTAATTTTATTGATTTGTGTCCTCTCCCTCTTTTTCTTGATGAGTCTGGCTAATGGTTTATCAATTTTGTTTATCTTCTCTAAGAATCAGCTTTTAGTTTTATTGATCTTTGCTGTTGTTTTCTTTGTTCCTATTTAATTTATTTCTGGTCTGATCTTTATGATTTCTTTCCTTCTGGTAACTTTGGGTTTTGTTTGTTCTTCTTTCTCTAGTTCCTTTAGTGGTAAGGTTAGATTGTTTATTTGAGAGTTTTCTTGTTTCTTGAGGTAGCCTTGTAGACTTCCCTCTTAGAACTGCTTTTGCTGCATCCCGTAGGTTTTGGATCATTGAGTTTTCATTGTCATTTGTCTCTAGGTATTTTTTGATTTCCTCTTTGATTTCTTCAGTGATGTCTTGGTTATTTAGTAATGTATTGTTCAGCCTCCATGTGTTTGTGTTTTTTATGTTTTTTTTCCCTGTACTTGATTTCTAATCTCATAGCATTGTGGTCAGAAAAGATGCTTGATATGATTTCAATTTTCTTAAATTTACTGAGGCTTGATTTGTGATCTAAGATGTGATCTATCATGGAGAATATTCTGTGCGCACTTGAGAAGAAAGTGTAATCTGCTCTTTTGGATGGAATGTCCTATAAATATCAATTAAATGTATCTGCTCTATGGTGTCATTTAAAGCTTGTGTTTCCTTATTAATTTTCTGTTTGGATGACCTGTCCCTTGGTGTAAGTGACGTATTAAAATCCCCTACTATTATTGTGTTACTCTCAGTTTCCTCTTTTATAGCTGTTAGCAGTTGCCTTATATATTGAGGTGCTCCTATGTTGGGAGCAAATATATTTATAATTGTTATATCTTTTTCTTGGATTGATCCCTTGATCATTATGTAGTATCCTTCCTTGTTTCTTGTAACATTCTTCATTTTAAAGTTTATTTTATCTCATATGAGAATTGCTACTCCAGCTTTCTTTTGATTTCCATTTGCATGGAATATCTTTTTCCATCCCCTCACTTTCAGTGTGTATGTGTCCCTAGGTCTGAAGTGGGTCTCTTGTAGACAGCGTATATATGGGTCTTGCTCCTGTATCCATTCAGTGAGCCTGTGTCTTTTGGTTGGAGCATTTAATCCATTCATGTTTAAGGTAATTATCGATATGTATGTTCCTTTTAACATTTTCTTAATTGTTTTGTGTTTGTTTTTGTAGGTCCTTTTCTTCTCTTGTGTTTCCCACTTAGAGAAGTTCCTTTAGCATTTGTTGTAAAGTGGGTTTGGTGGTGCTGAATTCTCTTAGCTTTTGCTTGTCTGTAAAGCTTTTGATTTCTCCGTTGAATCTGAATGAGATCCTTGCTGGGTAGAGTAAGCTTGGTTGTAGGTTTTTCCCTTTCATCACTTTAAATATGTCATGCCACTCCCTTCTGGTTTCTAGACTTTCTGCTGAGAAATCAGCTGTTAACCTTATGGGACTTCTCTTGTATATTATTTGTCGTTTTTCCCTTGCTGCTTTCAATAATTTTACTTTGTCTTTAATTTTTGCCAGTTTGATTACTATGTGTCTTGGCATGTTTCTCCTTGGCTTTACCCTGTATGTGACTCTCTGCACTTCCTGGACTTGGGTGGCTATTTCCTTTCCCATGTTAGGGAAGTTTTTGACTCTAATCTCTTCAAATATTTTCTCGGGTCCTTTGTCTCTCTCTTCTCCTTCTGGTACCCTTATAATGTGAATGTTGTTACATTTAGTGTTGTCCCAGAGGTCTCTAGGCTGTCTTCATTTCTTTTCATTCTTTATTCATTATTCTGTTCCTCAGCAGTGAATTCCACCATTCTGGCTAACAGGTCACTTATCTGTTCTTCTGCCTCAGTTATTCTGCTATTGATTCCTTCTAGTGTAGTTTTCATTTCAGTTATTGTATTGTTCATCTCTGTTTGTTCTTTAATTTTTCTAAATCTTTGTTAAACATTTCTTGCATCTTCTCGATCTTTGCCTCTGTTCTTTTTCCGACGTCCTGGATCATCTTCACTATCATTATTCTGAATTCTTTTTCTGTAAGGTTGCCTATCTCCATTTAGTTGTTTTTCTGGGGTTTTGTCTTGTTCCTTCATCTGGTACATAGCCCTCTGCCTTTTCATGTTGTCTGTCTTTCTGTGAATGTGGTTTTTGTTCCACAGACTGCAGGATTGTAATTCTTCTTGCTTCTGCCTTCTGCCCTCTGGTGGATGAGGCTATCTAAGAGGCTTCAGCAACTTTCCTGACTGGCGAGACTGGTGGTGGGTAGAGCTGGCTGTTGCTGTGGTGGGCAGAGCTCAGTAAAACTTTAATCCACTGGTCTGCTGATGGGTGGGGCTGAGTTCCCTCCCTGTTGGTTGTTTGGCCTGAGGCCACCCAACACTGGAGCCTACCTGGGCTCTTTGGTGGGGCTAGTGGCAGGCTCTGGGAGTACTTCCCAGAATTTCTGTTGCCAGTGTCCTTGTCCTCACGCTGAGACACAGCCACCCCACACCTCCGCAGGAGAACCTCCAACACTAACATGTAGGTCTGGTTCAATCCCCTATGGGGTCACTGCTCCTTCCCCTGGGTCCTGATGCACACACTACTTTTGTGTGCCCTCCAAGAGTGGAGTCTCTGTTTCCCCCAGTCCTGTCGAAGTCTTGCAGTCAAATCCTGCTAGCCTTCAAAGTCTGTTTCTCTAGGAATTCCTCCTCTTGATACTGGACCCAGGTTGGGAAATGTGACATGGGGCTTAGAACCTTCCTTCCAGTGGGTGGACTTCTGTGATATCAGTGTTCTCCAGTGTATGAGTCACCCACGCAGCAGTTATGGGATTTCATTTTATTGTGATTGCACCCCTCCTACCATCTCATTGTGGCTTCTCCTTTGTCTTGGGTTGGGGGGTAGCTTTTGTGGTGAGTTCCAGTATCTTCCTATTGATGATTGTTCAGCATTTAGTTGTGATTCCAGTGCTCTCACAAGTGGGAGTGAGAGCACATCCCTCTACTCCGCCATCTTGAACCAACATCTATTAGTTGCATTTTTTTTTCTACTAGTGTACTGCAGAGTTCACCACGAGATGAAATTTTAACAGTTATACTGTTACCTGTGCCAGAGATTACCCATGCTCCATCTACTTCTAACAGGGGTTCTTTATCCTCAGCCAGCCAACAGGTGATCCAGCTCAGAGTCAAAACTCACATTTTAGCATCTGTTTTCATTGACTACTGCTGTTACAAATTCACAGGGGTTGGTTTACTTGGGAAGTAAACTCAGAGATGGAGATTTGCATAGAGGAAATTCCCTTTAAAGTGTTCTCACAGGAAAAGCCTGTGTAAATCACAGGATTTACATACACCTGTGAAGAAAGGGAAGCAAGCAAGATTGGGAAGAGGGGGAAGTTGGCTGAAACTTCAACATTTGCCTCAGCCAACTCCATGGAGTAATATGAAGCTATAAAGGCCCTTTATAGTCTCATGTTGGGGGATGAACTGGGCTTTCATACCCCTGTGTTGCCCAGCAGTCACTATAATTAAAAACAGCAGTTTATTAGGGAAGTGGACAAAATTTTCATACCACAATCTTTTTATCTTCTCTTTAGATAAACACACTTATCTCTACATTTTCTAACATCTAAGACTGTATGTAAAATGCAATACTAACTTAAGGGAAAAGACGTAAATATTCACTAAAAATAAACATGTCCACGTATACAGCTAAAATTTCTACAGATCATATATCTAGAAGACAATATTTCAATGTTTTGCTAGTCTTTAAAACAACCCAGATTGCCTTTAAGACTTTTCTCCATAAAAATACAGAAATTAATATTTTAATTATAAATTATAACTATATAATTATAAATTAATAATAAAACCACATGGTAGGAATATGAAGAGTTATAGTTGTTAGGAAAAGCTCATTAACCACAATTTGTTATTTATTTGGAGGTATTTATGAGAGAAAGTATAACTCAAAAAGAACATAGTTGAAAAAATAAAAGTTATATTTATAGTATCTTATTACAGTGAATATGGATAGTGCTATATTATAAATTTTAAAAATTTGTCTTAAATACCAACCTTTCCTATAGATAATTTTATAAAAATGTTATAAAGTTGCTCTAATCTGCTTTAATTTATAATAATAAATATACTTTGCTCAAAGTAGAAGAAATTGAATTACAGATACAAGGATATTCCATGATACCAAAATGTACTCTTAGATATAAATTTAAGACAAAGTCTTATCAGTTCTTTTATTTTTAATAACTTCTGATTATATGTTAAATATTTTGGGGGTCATGGTTAAGTGAGGATGATTAAAATTTTATAAAAATTAGAATTTGATTTCAAGACTAATCACATTAAATCAAATAAAATAGAACAGTTTCTGAAGTAAAATTGATACCTGTTTATGCCTGTGAGGCTGTGGGAGGTTTCAACTCTTTTAGAACAGTAAATTATAGTCACTACTAATGAACTATTTTAGATTAGTTTGTATAAAATCAGGGTACAGGTAATACCTCTAGTTATGATTTTATCATGGCAGTAACTGTCAAAATACCTTGAGTTCAACATTTCTATTAACACTGACTTCACATCTGCCCTGACATGCCTTGACTGCAACAACTAAAAAATTTTCATTCTTGCAAGGCACCATCACATAACTTGCCCTTCATCTGCCAAAAAATACATCACTTACAATTTTTAAAATTATTCTGTATTATTTAAAATAGTTTCTTACTCTGCCACAATATATTTTGTCAAATCAATATCTCATGTTATTTAAAAATTAAAGGGACAAATACCTATTCTTAAATAATGTTCTTCAGTCATATAGGAATTGTCACGCTATAAGAGAAAAATTCAATTTAACCACACAAATGTAAAACTATTGTAATTTTGACATTATGTCATGTCAACCTAAAGGTATCAGACATGCTGGCCTTTACCAACACCTTAAGTATTAAATGTTATCTCTTTAGGGAACTCACTTTGCTTCAAACCAAGCACTGATATCCCATTCTAGAATATCTTAAATGGAGGTCATCAACTCGATCCAAAATATACTCATATTTATTTTGGTTAAGATAGTTATCAATTTGAAATTCAAATTTGTTTTAGAATTTGAGGAACCCTGAAACAATCTGTTTTTTTCCCCAGATAACATCAATTTTGGAAGTGTTACACGAAGTAAAAGATAGAAATAATACCACTAGAGAAGTGACATTTGGAAGGATGTCTTTTATCCCACTTCAGAAAAGATAGTCACAAAGATGGTTTCTCGACTCTTTAAAGGTCCTTGTAAATCACAGCAAAGAAGGCTGTGTATTTACCCTAAGCATGAAAAAAAGAGAAGATCCAGTTCCAAGAGGCTGAAGGGAATATCAAGAACTCCCAAGAGCACCATGGAGGAAACAAGTGGCCAGGTTGTCTTATACTGAGAAAAGTGTAAAAATATTTAACTTTAAAAAGGTGTACCCATCCCTTATTTTCAGAATGATTTTGAAGAAGCCTAAAGGCAGTAAGTATAAAACCTTTGAGAGGAGAAAATTATAACCACTACCACTGCAACCAAAGGAATAAGTGCAGTTACCCAGCATAAATAGGATGAGTTGTTTTCATACGGTGGAAGTTTTGCAGTTTTGTTCTCATCAACAGAATTATTCATAAATCTGTTCAATAAAAATTCCATGTTCTTTCCCTGGTTGTAGTTGGTAACAGAAATGGTAGTAGTAATAGGTCCTTTTAGCATACACTACTGACCAGGAAATCATTAGTCTTCAAAAGGATTCATAAATGTTGGTGATGTTTTCTATATTTTGGAGATAAAGAAGTTTGTGCTTTAACAGGTTATCAGTTGTTCAAGGGTCAAAATCAAGAAGAGTTTAAGGCCTGTTAGAACCTAGATTTGGATACAAAGTCCATGCCCATCCACTTGTTCTCCGCCTTAAACAGTGTTTTGAATGAGCTTCAACTTTTACTTAATAATGAAGTCTTAATTGTGAATATATCTATAGTATTAATTACTCCTTTAATCGTATTGAGGGTTATTTATCTCCTGACTAAATGGTCCAAGATTTATTCCTTGAATTCCTGTGATTTCCTGCATGCAGCATGGCTTTTAAAGGCTTTGAAATGTACTGTAAAGGGTAAACCTGGTTACATCAATTTAATCTGATGTTTTCCTAAACAGACAAATACATATATTTTTTTCTGTATATTATATATATATATAATATAAAGAATCACAGAATCTACTTTTTTTGCTTCTCTCTCTCTCTCTCATCTTTCTGTCTCTTCTGTGAAAACAGGCATTCAACTACACATTGAGAGGTGTTTTCCTCATATATTGGCATCACCCACTGCTTAATTCTTTTTTTTTTCATCTTTATTGGAGTATAATTGCTTTACAACGGTGTGTTAGTTTCTGCTTTATAACAAAGTGAATCAGTTATACATATACATATGTTTCCACATCTCTTCCCTCTTGCTTCTCCCTCCCTCCCACCCTCCCAATCCCACCCCTCCAGGTGATCACAAAGCACCAAGCTGATCTCCCTGTGCTACGTGGCTGCTTCCCACTAGCTATCTACCTTACGTTTGGTAGTGTATATATGTCCATGCCTCTCTCTCGCTTTGTCACAGCTTACCCTTTCCCCTCCCCATATCCTCAAGTCCATTCTCTAGTAGGTCTGTGTCTTTATTCCTGTCTTTCCCATAGGTTCTTCATGACATTTTTTTTTTCTTAAATTCCATATATATGTGTTAGCATACGGTATTTGTCTTTCTCTTTCTCACTTACTTGACTCTGTATAAAAGACTCTAGGTCTATCCACCTCATTACAAATAGCTCAATTTCATTTCTTTTTATGGCTGAGTAATATTCCATTGAATATATGTGCCACATCTTCTTTATCCATTCATCCGATGATGGACACTTAGGTTGTTTCCATCTCTGGGCTATTGTAAATAGAGCTGCAATGAACATTTTGGTACATGACTCTTTTTGAATTATGGTTTTCTCAGGGTATATGCCCAGTAGTGGGATTGCTGGGTCATATGGTAGTTCTATTTGTAGTTTTTTAAGGAACCTCCATACTGTTCTCCATAGTGGCTGAACCAATTCACATTCCCACCAGCAGTGCAAGAGTGTTCCCTTTTCTCCACACCCTCTCCAGCATTTATTGTTTCTAGATTTTTTGATGATGGCCATTCTGACTGGTGTGAGATGATATCTCATTGTAGTTTTGATTTGCATTTCTCTAATGATTAATGATGTTGAGCATTCTTTCATGTGTTTGTTGGCAGTCTGTATATCTTCTTTGGAGAAATGTCTATTTAGGTCTTCTGCCCATTTTTGGATTGGGTTGTTTATTTTTTTGTTATTGAGCTGCATGAGCTGCCTGTAAATTTTAGAGATTAATCCTTTGTCAGTTGATTCATTTGCAAATATTTTCTCCCATTCTGAGGGCTGTCTTTTGGTCTTGTTTATGGTTTCCTTTGCTGTGCAAAAGCTTTGAAGTTTCATTAGGTCCCATTTGTTTATTTTTGTTTTTATCTCCATTACTCTAGGAGATGGGTCAAGAAGGATCTTGCTGTGATTTATGTCATAGAGTGTTCTGCCTATGTTTTCCTCTAAGAGTTTGATAGTTTCTGGCCTTACATTTAGGTCTTTAATCCATTTTGAGCTTATTTTTGTGTATGGTGTTAGGGAGTGATCTAATCTCATACTTTTACATGTACCTGTCCAATTTTCCCAGCACCACTTATTGAAGAGGCTGTCCTTTCTCCACTGTATATTCCTGCCACCTTTATCAAAGATAAGGTGACCATATGTGCATGGGTTTATCTCTGGGCTTTCTATCCTATTCCATTGATCTATCTTTCTGTTTTTGTGCCAGTACCATACTGTCTTGATTACTGTAGCTTTGTAGTATAGTCTGAAGTCAGGCAGCCTGATTCCTCCACTCCATTTTTTTCCCCTCAAGATTGCTTTGGCTATTCGGGGTCTTTTGTGTTTCCATACAAATTGTGAATTTTTTTGTTCTAGTTCTGTGAAAAATGCCAGCGGTAGTTTGATAGAGATTGCATTGAATCTATAGATTGCTTTGGTTAGTAGAGTCATTTGCACAATATTGATTCTTGCAATCCAAGAACATGGTATATCTCTCCATCTATTTGTATCATCTTTAATTTCTTTCATCAGTGTCTTATAATTTTCTGCATACAGGTCTTTTGTCTCCTTAGGTAGGTTTATTCATAGATATTTTATTCTTTTTGTTGCATTGGTAAATGGGAGTGTTTTCTTGATTTCACTTTCAGGTTTTTCATCATTAGTATATAGGAATGCCAGGGATTTCTGTGCATTAATTTTGTATCCTGCTACTTTACCAAATTCATTGATTAGCTCTAGTAGTTTTCTGGTGGCATCTTTAGGATTCTCTATGTATAGTATCATGTCATCTGCAAACAGTGACAGCTTTACTTCTTCTTTTCCAATTTGGATTCCTTTTATTTCCTTTTCTTCTCTGATTGCTGTGGCTAAAACTTCCAAAACTATGTTGAATAAGAGTGGTGAGAGTGAGCAACCTTGTCTTGTTCCTGATCTTAGTGGAAATGCTTTCAGGTTTTCACCATTGAGGACGTTGTTGGCTGTGGGTTTGTCATATATGGCCTTTATTATGTTGAGGAAGGTTCCCCCTATGTCTACTTTCTGCAGGGTTTTTATCGTAAATGGGTGTTGAATTTTGTCAAAAGCTTTCTCTGCATCTATTGAGATGATCATATGGTTTTTCTCCTTCAGTTTGTTAATATGGTTTATCACATTGATAGATTTGCGTGTATTGAAGAATCCTTGCATTCCTGGAATAAACCCCACTTGATCATGGTGTATGATCCTTTTAATGTGCTGTTGGATTCTGTTTGCTAGTATTTTGTTGAGAATTTTTGTATCTATGTTCATCAGTGATATTGGCCTGTTGTTTTCTTTCTTTGTGACATCCTTGTCTGGTTTTGGTATCACGGTGATGGTGGCCTCTTAGAATGAGTTTGGGAGTGTTCCTCCCTCTGCAATATTTTGGAAGAGTTTCAGAAGGATAGGTGTTAGCTCTTCTCTAAATGTTTCATAGAATTCACTTGTGAAGCCATCTGGTCCTGGGCTTTTTTTTTGTTGGAAGATTTTTAATCACAGTTTCAATTTCAGTGCTTGTGATTGGTCTATTCATCTTTTCTATTTCTTCTTGATTCAGTCTTGGCAGGTTGTGCATGTCTAAGAATTTGTCCATTTCTTCCAGGTTGTCCTTTTTATTGGCATAGAGTTGCTTGTAGTAATCTCTCATGATCCTTTGTATTTCTGCAGTGTCAGTTGTTACTTCTCCTTTTTTATTTCTAATTCTATTGATTTGAGTCTTCTCCCTTTTTTTCTTGATGAGTCTGGCTAATGGTTTATCAATTTTGTTTATCTTCTCAAAGAACCAGCTTTTAGTTTTATTAATCTTTGCTATCGTTTCCTTCATTTGTTTTTCATTTATTTCTGATCTGATTTTTATGATTTCTTTCCTTCTGCTAACTTTGGGGTTTTTTTGTTCTTCTTTCTTACTGCGTCTGGGGTCTCCTTTTCGCAGGCTGCAGGTTCATAGTTTCCTTTGTTTTTGGTGTCTACTCCCAGTGGCTAAGGTTGTTTCAGTGGGTTGTGTAGGCTTCCTGGTGGAGGGGACTCGTGCCTATTTTCTGGAGGATGCGGCTGGATCTTGTCTTTCTTTTGGGCAGGACCATGTCCCTTGGTGTGTTTTGGGGTATCTGTGACCTTATTATGATATCAGCCTGCCTCTACTGCTAGTGGGTGGGGTTGTGTTCCTGTCTTGCTAGTTGTTTAGCATAAGGTGTCCCGCACTGTAGCTTGCTGGTCCTTGAGTGGAGCTGGGTCTTAGCGTTGAGGTGGAGATCTCTGGGAGAGCTTTCAGCATTTGATATTACATGGAGCCCAGAGGTCTCTGATCGACCAATGTCCTGAACTCGGCTCTCCCTCCTAAGAGGCTCGGGCCTGACACCTGGCTGGTGCACCAAGACCCTGTCAGCCAAACGGCTCAGAAGATAATGGAGAAAAAATGAAAGAAAGAAAGAAAATAATAAAAGTTATTAAAATAAAAAATAATTAGAAATTAATTAAAAAAAGAAAGAAAGAAGAGAGCAACAAAACCAGAAAAGAAATCCACCAATGATAACAAGCACTAAAAGACAGACAGAGCCCTAAGACAAATGGTGAAAGCAAAGCTATACAGACAAAATCACACAGAAGCATACCCATACACACTCACAAAAAGAGAAAAAGGAAATAAATATATATATCTATGCTCCCAAAGTCCACTGCTTCAATACTGGGGTAATTCATTGTCTATTTAGGTATTCCACAGATGCAGGGTACATCAAGTTGATTGTGGAGATTTAATCCTTTGTTCCTGAGGTTGCTGGGAGAGATTTCCCTTTCTCTTCTTTGTTTGCACAGCTCCTGGGGTGCAGCTTTGGATTTGACCCCGCCTCTGCGTGTAGGTCACCTGAGGGCATCTGTTCTTCGCTCAGACAGGACGAGGTTAAAGTAGCAGCTGATTAGGGGGCTCTGGCTCACTCAGGCCAGGGGGAGGGAGGCATACTGCATGCAGGGCGAGCCTGTGGTGGCAGAGGCTAGTGTGATGTTGCAGCAGCCTGAGGCGGGCCATGTGTTCTCCCAGGGAAGTTGTCATTGGATCATGGGACCCTGGCAGTGGCAGGCTGCACAGGCTCCCAGGAGGGGAGGTGTGGATAGTGACCTGTGCTTGCACACAGGCTTCTTGGTGGCTGCAGCAGTAGCCTTAGCGTTTCATGCCCATCTCTGGGGTCCGCGCTGGTAGCCGTGGCTCGCGCCGTCACTGGAGCCTGTTTGGGCAGTGCTCTGAATCCCCCCTCCTCACGCACCCTGAAACAATGGTCTCTTGCCTCTTAGGCAGGTCCAGATTTTTTCCCGGACTCCCTCCTGGCTAGCTGTGGTGCACTAACCTCCTTCAGCCTGTGTTCATGCAGCCAACCCCAGTCCTCTCCCTGGGATCTGACCTCCGAAGCCTGAGCCTCAGCTCCCAGCCCTCACCCATCCTGGCTGGTGGGTGAGCATACAAGCCTCTCGGGCTGGTGAGTGCTGGTCGGCACTGATCCTCTGTGCTGGAGTCTCTCCACTTTGCCCTCTGCAACCCTGTTGCTGCGCTCTCCTCTGTGGCTCCGAAGCTTCCCCGCTGCCATACCCCATCTCTGCCAGTGAAGGGGCTTCCTAATGTGTGGAAATTTTTTCTCCTTAACAGCTCCCTCCTTCACAGCTCCCTCCCATTGGTGCAGATCCTGTCCTTATGCTTTTGTCTCTGTTTTCTGTTTTTTCTTTTGCCCTACCCAGGTACATGGGGAGTTTCTTGCCTTTTGGGAAGTCTGAGGTCTTCTGCCAGCATTCAGTAGGTGTTCTGTAGGAGATGTCCCACATGTAGATGTGTTTCTGATGTATTTGTGGGGAGGAAGGCGATCTCCATGTCTCACTCCTCCACCATCTTAAAGGTCTCTCCAGTACTACTGAATATTATGTCAAGTTAAATAAGAGAAAGACAAATACCATATGATTCACTTATATGTGGAATCTAAAAACAAACAAACATAAGATAGAAAGACTCATTTATACAGAGAAAAAACAGGTGTTTGCCAGAGGGAGGCAGGTGGGGGATGATTGAAATTGGTGAGGGAAATAAAGAGGTACAGACTTCCAGTTACAATCAGTGAGTCATGGGGATGAAATGTACAGCATGGAGAATATAGTCAATAATAATATAATATCTTTTTATGGTGACAAAGATGGTCAAATCGTACAAACTTCCAGTTTTAAGATAAATAAGTACTAGTAATGTAATTAATATAATTAACACTGCCCTGTGTTATATATGAAAGTTAAAGGAATAAATCCCAGAGTTCTCATTACAAGGAAAAAATGATTTTTTCTTTTATGTCATATCTATGTGAAATGATGGGTGTTCACTAAGCTTGTGGTACTCATTTCATAATGTAGGTAAGTCAAATCATTTTGCTGTATACCTTAAACTTATACAATGCTGTATGTCAAATAAATCTCAGTAAAACTGGAAGAAAAGAAAAGAAAAAAGAAAAGTCCATATTTTGGATTCTGCTAGATTCTTCAAAAATTTTATAAACATAATCATGGCATGACAGTCCTATTAATACTTTTAATCAGTATATACTTTTTATGCCTAAATTCCCTGAGCAGAGGTCTTAATAAAAGGGAAAATATTAGATATGGGCCAAACTTAAGAATTATGAATATAAAGTTGTCAATACTTTTGACATAGAAATGATTATTTTAATAACATAATAAAATCCTTCAAAATCTTTATATATTAGAAATAGACATGAATCCTCTTCCTTGAGTTCTTTGAATATTATTTTATATAACCTTTGAGTCAACGTTGAACCATAATTTAAGCATCCCATATAACTTGATTTTAATTGAAAGTATTTTATGTCAACATCTAGTATAATATTTGTTTTTTTGATAAAATAATTTTATTATGTGAAATTATTTCTATTTCACTTAAAATTTACTGGTAATGACTACAGTCTTAATCATTTCCAGTATTTATTATTATAATAGCATTTTACATTTTATTATTTATGATGAAACTATTTATATTGATTAATTTGTTTAGTTTTTGCATCACTGGAATATACCCAATTTGGTCATAAATTATTTAATGTACTGTTAGTTTTTTAGCAGCTAATATCTTATTTAGAATTTTTGTGACTGTACTTACTAAACCTATAACTCTCCTTTCTTAGTAGTAGTTATCAATATCAGATAGTCAGTTAATTCTGGCTATGGTCTCATTTATATAGCATCAAAATTACATAATTTTGGAGGATGTGATGACATTATAAGTCTATTTTTTTTTTAAAAGAAGTCTACACAAGGATACCAAAGATACAATATATAAAGTGATCACAAACATAAGAGATAGAGCTAAAGTGTTTCGAGTAGCAGAAAAGGGTAACACTTAGTTTTAACAATGCATGGATCATTCACATATTGTACATTTGATCCTAAATAAATGTTGAGTGCTAATCATTTCTTTTTAAATGGAGTGTAATTGCTTTACAATGTTGTGTTAGTTTCTGCTGTACAATGAAGTGAATCAGCTATATGTATACATATATCCCCTCCCTCTTGGACCTTCCTCCCTGCCATCCCACCCATCTAAGTCATCACAGAGCACTGAGCTGAGCTCCCTGTGCTATACAGCAGGTTCCCACTAGCTATCTGTTTTACAGATGGTAGTGTATTCATGTCAAACCTAATTTCCCAATCCATCCCACCCTCCCCTTCCCCCACTGTGTCCACATGTCCATTTTTACATGTGCATTTCTATTCCTGCCCTGCAAATAAGTTCGTCTATACCATTATTCTAGATTCCATGTATATGAGTTAATATACAATACTATTTTGTCTCTTTGTGACTTACTTCACTCTGTATGACAGACTCTAGGTCCATCCACCTCACTGCAGATAACTCAATTTCGTTTCTTTTTATGGCCGAGTAATATTCCATTATATATATTCACCACATCTTCTTTATCCATTCATGTTGATGGACACTTAGATTGTTTCCATGTCCTGGCTATTGTAAATAGTGCTTCAATAAACATTGGGGTACATGTGACTTTTTGAATTATGGTTTTCTCAGGGTATATGCCCAGCAGTGGGATTGCTGGGTTGTATGGTAGTTCTATTTTTAGTTTTTTAACGAACCTCCATACTGTTCTCCATAGTGGCTGTATCAATTTACATTCCCACCAACAGTGTAGGAGGGTTCCCTTTTCTCCACACTCTCTCACCAGCATTTATTGTTTGTAGATTTTTTGATGATGGCCATTTTGACTGGTGTAAGGTGATACCCCATTGTAGTTTGGATTCACATTTTTCTAATAATTAGTGATGTTGAGCATATGTTCAAGAGTCTCTTGGCCATCTGTATGTCTTCTTTGGAGAAATGTCTGTTTAGGTCTTCTACCCATTTTTGGATTGGGTTTTTTTTTGATATTGAGCTGCATGAGCTGTTTGTATATTTTGGAGATTAATCCTTTGTCTGTTGCTTCTTTTGCAAATATTTTCTCCCATTCTGAGGGTTGTCGTTTCATCTTGTTTCTGGTTTCCTTTTCTGTGCAAAAGTTTTTAAGTTTAATTAGGTCCCATTTGCTTATTTTTTATTTTATTTTCGTTACTTTAGGAGGTGGGTCATAAAAGATCTTGCTGTGATTTATGTCATAGAGTGTTGTGCCTATGTTTTCCTCTAAGAATTTTATAGTGTCAGGTTTTACATTTAGGTCTTTAATCCATTTTGAGTTTAATTCTGTGTATGGTGTTAGGAAGTTTTCTAATTTCATTCTTTCACATGTAGCTGTCCAGTTTACCCAGCACCACTCACTGAAGAGGCTGTCTTTTCTCCACTGTATACTCTTGCCTCCTTTATCAAATAAAAGGTGACCATATGTGCGTGCGTTTATCTCTGGGCTTTCTATCCTGTTCCATTGATCTATATTTCTGTTTTTGTGCCCGTACCATACTGTCTTGATTACTGTGGCTGTGTTAGTATAGTCTGAAGTCGGGGAGCTTGATTCCTCCAGCTCCGTTTTTCTTTCTCAAGATTGCCTTTGCTATTAGGGGTCTTTTGTATTTCCATACAAATTGTAAAAATTTGTGTGCTAATTCTGTGAAAAATGTCATTAGTAATTTGATAGGGATTGCATTGAACCTGTAGATTGCTGTGGGTAGTATAGTCATTTTTACAATTTTGATTCCCCCAATCCAGGAGCATGGTATATCTCTCCATCTGTTTGTATCACCTTTGAGTTCCTTCATCAGTGTTTTATAGTTTTCTGAGTACAGGTCTTTTGTCTCCTTAGGTAGGTTTATTCCTTGGTATTTTATTCTTTTTGTTGCAATGGTAAATGGGATTGTTTCCTTAATTTCTCTTTCTGATCTTTCATTGTTAGTGTATAGAATGCAAGAGATTTCTGTGCATTAATTTTGTATCCTGCAACCTTACCAAATTCATTGATTAGTTCTAGTTAGTCTTCTGTTGGCATATTTAGGATTTTCTATGTATAGAATCATGTCATCTGCAAGTAGTGACAGTTTTACTTCTTCTTTTACAATTTGTATTCCTTTTATTTCATTTTCTTCTCTGATTGCCATGACTATGACTTCCAGTACTATGTTGGATAAGAGTGGTGAGCGTGGACAGCCTTGTCTTGTTCCAGATCATAGTGGAAATGCTTTCAGTTTTTTATCATTGAGAATGATGTCTGCTATGGGTTTGTTGTATACAGCCCTTATTATGTTGAGGTAGGTTCCCTTCATGCCCACTTTCATGAGAGTTTTTATCATAAATTGGTGTTGAATTTTGTCAAAAGCTTTTTCTGCATCTATTGAGATGATCTTATGGTTTTTATTCTTTAGTTTGTTAATATGGTGTATCACATTGATTGATTTGCATATATTGAAGAATCCTTGCATCCCTGGGATAAATATCACTTGATCATGGTGTATGAGCTAATCTTTTTTGAGGAAATAGGTCAGGAAAAAAATAGTGACATGTAAGCACAAAGGGAGTTTGTCCTTGGCCTACTTTAAGTTTGAAATTTATCTACATTGTTACTGTATACTTCTGCCAAATTTTTGTACTCTAATTTGCACTCTGACACTAGTTATTTGGGGTCAAAACTCACCTAGTTAGAAATAAAGGAAATAGCCAGTTAGTATCTCAATATACCACTCTTGCATGATTTGCTTAAGCAGAAGAGACAAAGAGCATTTATTACCAGTTGGAAATTTGCCATGAAGTTTCTCAAGTGTTCTAAATCCCCGTGTTAATTAAATTTTAAGTAAGGAAATTGCATTAACTGTTTTATATCATAAGGACACTGTCCAGCCCAACCAAAGGCAGTAATTTTTTAACTTTGACCCAAGTGACCTGTTAGAATTAATGACATTTACCAAAATTGATTATTTTCTCCTTGCAAGTTTACAGGAATATTGCCTGGATAATTATCTAAATTGTATCAGATGACAGTCGTAACGTAAGTGAGAAAAATTCCCTGAGAGATTAGGCAGAAATAATTAATTGTAGATTAGAATAGTTGGATGTATCTTTTCAAAAGATCACCCTGGGTAAATTCTCCCAATACAGACAATTTGTCCTAGGCCACATAAATCCTGATACCAGAGCTAGTTGAGTGAAATATTCACATCCACCTTTAATGAAAGAGTTTTATGTGGAAGGAGTATGATTTGGGGTTTACCTATAATACAGTAGAACAATTTAAAATGCAATTTCAGGGGAAACAGCAACAACAAGAAAGGATGTACTAAGCAACCAATCCATGTCATGACCTATCCAAGCCCCTATTCCTGCACCTATTTGCATCAACTCATAACTGAGCCCAAGGAAACAGCTGGTTCCTATCAACGCTGAATAATTTTTTATAAGTAAGCCAAAATTGTAATAAAACATAGATTATAAACAAACAGGAAAGCATTCAAACAGCAAAGTTTTTTTATATGTATATATGTCACCTTTTTCTTTATTCCTCTGTCAGTGTACATGGGTTGTTTCCATATCTCAGCTATTGTGAATAATGCAGCAGTAAACATGGGAGTGCAGATAGTTCTTTGAGATCCTTATTTGAATTATTTTGTATACATGCCCATAAGTGGGATTGCAGGATCATTTGGTACTTCAGTTTTTTTGAGGACTTTTCTTACTGTTTTCCATAGCTGTGGCACCATTTTACATTCCCACAAAAAGAGTACAAGAGTTGCAATTTCTCTACAATTTTGTCAACACATTATTTTCTACAATAGCTATCCTACCAGGTATGAGATGATATCTCATTGTAGTTTTGATTTATATTTTCAGGATAATTAATTATGTTAATGATGTTGAACATCTTTTCATATACCTGTTGGCCATTTGTATGTCCTCCTTGGAAACATGTCTATTCAAGTCCTTTGCTTATTTTTTGTATGAGATTTTTTCTTCCTTAAGGAGTTGTAGGAGTTCTGGAAGCTAATTACTTATCAGATACATGGTTTGCAATATTCTCTCCCATTCCATAGTTTGCCTTTTCACTTTGTTGACTGTTTCCTCTGCTGTGCAGAAGCTTTTTTGTTTGATGTAATCCCACTTGTCTATTTTTGATTTTGTTGTCTGTGGTATGATAACAAAGTGTCTTGGGTATGATACCAAAGTATCATATCCAAGAAATCATTGCCAAGACCAAGCTCAGGAAGGTTTTACCTTTTATCCTAGTTTTACAGTCTTATGTTTAAGTCTTTAATTCATTTTGAGCTGAATTTTGTATGTTGTATAAAGTAGGGGCCCAATTTTATTTTTTGCATTGGATATCCACTTTTCCAAACATTATTTGTTGAAGAGATTCTCCTTTCCCCACTGTGTTATCTTGGCATCCTTGACAAAGATACAGTTGCCTGTATATGCAGAGCCTATTTCTAGGCTCTCTATTCTGTTCCTTGGTCTTTATTCTGTCTTTATGCAAGTACCATACTGTTTTAATTACTGTAGCTTTGTACAGTAATATATTTTGAAATCAGTAAAAGTGATGCTTCCAGTTTTGTTCTTCTTTCTCAAGATTGCTTTGGCTACTATGAGTCTTTTGTGGTTCCATATGAGTTTTAGGAGTGTTTTTTCTACTTCTATTTAAAAAAATGGCATTGAGATTTTGATGTTGCTAGCATTGACTCTGTAGATTGCTTTGGGTAGTACAGACATTTTAACAATATTAATTCTTCCAGTTCATGAACATGAGATGTCTTTCCATTTATTTGTTTCTTTTAACTTATTTCAACGTTTTGTAATTTTTTTTTATAACATCTTTATTGGAGTATAATTGGTTTACAATGGTGAGTTAGTTTCTGCTGTATAACAAAGTGAATCAGCTATACATATACATATATCCCCATATCTCCTCCCTCTTGCATCTCCCTCCCTATCACACCCCTCTAGGTGGTCACAAAGCACCAAGCTGATCTCCCTGTGCTGTGCAGCTGCTTCCCACTAGCTAGCTATTTTACATTTGGTAGTATATATAAGTCCATGACACTCTCTCATTTCATCCCAGCTTACCCTTCCCCCTCCCCCTGTCCTCAAGTCCATTCTCTACATCTGCGCCTTTATTCCTGTCCTGCCCCAGGTTCTTCAGAACTTTTTTTTTTTTTTAGATTCCATATATATGTGTTAGCATACGGTATTTGTTTTTTTCTTTGTGACTTACTTCACTCTGTATGACAGACTCTAGGTCCATCTACCTCACTACAAATAACTCAATTTTGTTTCTTTTTATGGCTGAGTAGTATTCCATTGTATATATGTGCCAAATCTTTTTTATTCATCTGTTGAGGGACACTTAGGTTGCTTCCATGTCCTGGCTATTGTAAATAGAGCTGCAATGAACATTGTGGTACATAGACTCTTTTTGAATTATGGTTTTCTCAGGGTATATGCCAAGTAGTGGGATTGCTGGGTTGTATCGTAGTTCTCTTTATAGTTTTTTCATTATGCAGATATTTCCCCTCCTTGGCAAAGTTTATTCCTAAGTATTTTATTATTTTGGATGCTATTGTAAGGGGGATTTTTTAAAATTTCCTTTTCAGATGGTTTGTCTTTAGTGTGCAAATTTGCACTTGATTTTTGTACTTTGATTTTGTAACCTGCAACACTGTTGAATTAATTTATTAATCAATTGATTAATTCTAAGGTTTTTTTCTTTTGTGCAGTCTTTAGAGTTTTCTCTATATAATATAATGCCATCTGCAAATAGAGGCAATTGTATATCTTTCTTTTCAATTTGTATAATTCTTTTTCTTTTTATTGCCTAGTTACTTTGGTTATGACTTCCAGTATGTTGAATAGAAGGGGTGAGTGTGGGCATCCTTGTCTTTTCCTGATGTTGAGTATGATGTTAGTTGTGGGCTTATCATATATGGCCTTTATTACGTTCCTTCTACACCCAGTTTGTTGAAAGCTTTTATCATGAAAAGGTATTGGATTTTATCAAATACTTTTTCTGTATCTATTGAGTTTATTATGTGATCATCTTTCATTCCTTTAATGTGGTACATTTCATCAACTTATTTGTGTATGTTGAACCATTTTCACATCATACAGATAAATTCCACTTCATTATAGTGTATGATTCTTTTAATATGTTTGTGAATTGAATTTGCTAGTATTTTATTGAGGATTTTTGCATCTTTTTATATGAAAGATATTGGTCTGTAGTTTTCTTTTCTTGTAGTGTCTTTGTTTGGCTTTGGGATCAGCATAATGCTGGCCCCATAAAATGATTTTGGAAGTGTTCCCTCCTGTTCAATTTTTTGGAAGAGTTTGAGAAGAATTGGCATTAATTCCTCTTTAAATGTTTGGTAAAATTCACTAGTGAAGTCATCTGGTCCTAGACTTTTCTTTATTGGGCAGTTTTAATTACTGATTAAATCTTTCCAAGTTTCTATTTTTTCATGATTCAGTCTTGGTTGGTTGTATATTTCTAGGATTTTATCCATTTCCCTAGGTTAGTCAGTTTGTTGGCGTACAAATTTTGATAGTCTCTTATGCTCCTTTTTATTTCTGTGCCGTCAGTCATAATGTTTCCTCTTTGATTAGGCAAGTAACAGGCTGAGAAGCCTTGTCATCTATGAATAGGAAGAAGGAAGATGACACAGAAGTGGGCATAGGAGCCCAGAGAGCAGAAAGATTCATGGCAAATAATTCCAAGGGAAAAGTGCTGGACTATAACCAAGGAGCTGATGATATTTGCCTGGTGGGATTTCAGAATTTCTATATCAATTACTGTATGCCTACCACCTTCCCCCTTATTAAATGGAAGTGTTTGTTGCTATTGTGCTATCTTTGACTTCCATTGCATATGAAGTGTATGTGAGGAAGAAAAGATGTCTCTTTAGTTAATAGGTATTTAGATTGAGAGGAATCATACCTGAGAAACTGAACTTACAGAGTCCCACTAAACAATGAATGTGAATGAGTTTCAAAAACCTGGACCTTGCGCCCAAGTCTGATACCATAATAGGTAAGATTTTAGGAAGTGTTGAAAGGGGTGAATGTATTTCGTAATAATTCTTTTCCCTAC
>NW_006777228.1:731839-732433 GCF_000442215.2 Lipotes vexillifer
AATTACTTCCTTTTTCTATAGTTTTGTTTTACCTGATATTAGAGATTATATAAATGAAACCATACAGTGTCTATTCTTTTGTGTTTGGGTTCTTTATATTTTAAAGATTGATTTTTGTTGTTACATGTATCAGTAGTTTGCAATTTTGATGGCTGAGTGGAATTCCATTTTATTAATACATTACAGTGTGTTTCAACCATTCTGCTCTTGAGGGACATTTGGTTGCAAAGAAGATAAGTCCTAGGAACATTCTTTACAAGTTTTTATGTGAACATGTTTATATTTGTTTAGTACATACTTAGGAATCATAGGCATCAGTTTGAATTCATAAGAAATGAACAAAGCTTTTCCCTAAGTGATTGTTGGTTTTATGCTCCTGGCAGCACTGTATGAGAATTTCAGGAGCTCCATATTCTTGCCTACATTTGATCTTGCTGTTGACTTTAATTTTTGCTGTTCTAATAAGCATATAGTAGTATCTCATTATGATTTTAGTTTGTGTTTTCCTGTTTCATATGTGTTTACTCTCTTGTGCATATCATGATTTATAAATTTAATTTTTTTCTGAGAACCTGCCCTTTTGTAGCAGCAGGA
>NW_006777228.1:732443-759200 GCF_000442215.2 Lipotes vexillifer
ACTTTGTTCACCCATTTGTCCACACACTTAGGACAATACCTTAATAGTTAAATGCTGAATGACCAAAGGAAAGTTTTAAAGTAAGATTAATAGAAGAGTCCTTAGTTTTTTTAAGGTGCTCATCCTAGATTCAGAGATTTTTAGTGTTAAATTCCAGTTCTGCCAATTTGCAAATGTGCAACATTAGGCAAGCACTTATTTTACCTCAATTTCCTCATATTTACAATGGTTATGTCTTCCTTTTTCTATTCTTCCTTATTCTGTTGCTACAAAAAATAATATATCTATATTATTCCTTATTCTATTGCTATAAAAAATATCAATAATATATCTAAATTCTTCCTTATTCTATTGCTACAAAAAATAATATAAATTTTTTTGAACAGTGACTGATATTTATTTAGCACTTAACAAATGTTAAATTGTTTTAAAAATGTATTTGTATTTTCTGTATTAATTCTTACGGGGGACAAAGGAATGAGTGAACAAGGAATACCTAATTTTAGGTATCTCCCAGGCCCAGAATTAAGTTTCTATGAAGTATAAAGCTGGCTTTCATTTTCTCAGCTACCACTGAATAGAATATGTACCATGGCTGTCAGTCCTGTTGCTGTTACTGCTGCCAGGATTCTCATTTTCCACTTACCAGTATTCATAATAATTCTAATGTGGCCTTGGAATGTTTTCTCTTCCTGACACTTTCTTGATAGCCATTTATTCTCCATCAGCTCAGTACAAAGTAATTGTTGCAAAATACCAATTTTACCACATCACCTGCCTCATCAAATCACTACTCTCAGTAGGAGCATTTCTTTTTGTTAGCTTGTTAGTAGTCTTACTGTATTGATTACATGTTGAAATAATATTTTGGACATACTGGGTTAAGTAAAATATAGTACTAAAACTAAGTTAACCTGTTCTTTTTATTTATATTGTAGTTTACATATTTAAATGTAGCTACTAGGAAATTTATTAAAAATGTGCCTTGCATTATACTTCTGTTGGGTAGCACTATTTGAGACAGCCCAGCCAGCTGTGTCTTATTCTGAAAGGTTACTGTATTTTGATTTACCTTTTGACCCCATTCTTCAATCCCCTGCCCCCCACCTCTGGCAACCACCAATCTGTTCTCTTTATCTGTGAGCTTGTTTGGTTTTGCTTTTGTTTTTCTTTTTAGATTCACATATAAGGGAGAGCACATGGTGTTTGTCTTTTTCTGCCTGGCATATTATTAGTATAATGCCTTCGAGATCCAACCATGTGGTTGCAAATGGCAAGGTTTCGTTCTTTCTTATCACTAAATAATATTGCTCTCCATGTGCCACAGTTTCTTTATCCAGTCATCCATCAATGGATACTTAGGTTGTTTCCATATTTGGCTGTTATAAATAATGCTGCAGTGAACATGGAGGTGCATATATCTTTTCAAGTTATGTTTTTCATTTTTGGATAAACACCTGGAAGTGGAATTGCTGAATCATGTGGTAGTTCTACTTTTAATTTTTTGAGGAACCTCCATAATGTTTTCCGTGGTGGCTGTACCAATTTACATTCTTGTGCACCAGCAGTGCACAAGCGTTTCTTTTCTCCAAATCCTCACCAACACTTGTTATTTCTTGTCTTTTTGACAATAACCATCCTAACAATTGTGAGCTGATATCTCATCATGGTTTTGCTTTGCATTTTTCTGATGATTAATGGTGTTGAGCATCTTTTTATGTACCTGTTGGCCCTCTGTGTGTCTTTGGGAAAGTGTTTTTTCAGATCTTTGCCCATTTTATTATCTGATTTTTTAAAATTTTGCTATTGTATGAGTTCTTTATATATTTTAGATATTAACCATCAGATATATGATTAACAAACATTTTCTTCGATGCACTTAGTAGGTTGCCTGTTTACTTTGTTTGGTTTTCCTTGCTGTGCAGAAGCTTTGTAACTTGATGTAGTTCCCCTGTTTATTTTTGGTTTTGTTGCATTTGCTTTTGGTGTCAGGTTGAAAAAAATCATTACCAAGACCTGTGTCAGGAAGCTTACTGCCTTTGTTTTCCTTCTAGGAGTTTTATTGTTTCAGGCCTTATGTTCCAGTCTGAGTTGAGTTGATTTTATGCATGATATAATATAGTGATTCAGTCTCATTCTTTTGCAAGTGGCTGTCCACTTTCCTCAACACCATTAGTTCATGAGACTGTCATTTCCCCATTGTATATTCATGGCTCCTTTGTCATAGATTAATTTACCATGTATGTCTGTTTATTTTTCTGGGCTCTTTATTCTGCTCCATTGGTCTGTGTGTCTGGTTTTGTGCCAGTAACATATGGTTTGCATTACTATACTGTCCTTATAGAGTTTGAAATCAAGAAGTGTGATGCCTTCATCTTTGTTCTCTTTCTCAACTTATCTTTGGCTATTCAGTATCTTTGTTGTTCCATACAAATTTTAGGATTGTTTGTTCTAGTTCTGTAAAAAATGCCATTGGAATTTTGATAAGGATTGCATTGAATCTATAGATTGCTTTGAGTAGTATGGACATTTTACCAATATTAATTCCTCTAATCTATGAGCACAGAATATCTTTTTATTTATTTGTATCTTCTTCAATTTCTTTCCTTAATGTTTTATAGTTTTCAATATACAGGTCTTTCACCTCCTTGGTTAAATTTATTAGTCAGTATTTCATTCTTTTTGATGCAGCTGTAAATAGGATTTTTTTTTTTTTTTTTTTTTGTGGTACACGGACCTCTCACTGTTGTGGCCTCTCCCGTTGTGGAGCACAGGCTCCGGATGCGCAGACTCAGCGGCCATGGCTCACAGGCCTAGCCGCTCCGCGGCATGTGGGATCCTCCCAGACCGGGGCACGAACCCGCGTCTCCTGCATCGGCAGGCAGACTCTCAACCACTGCGCCACCAGGGAAGCCCCCTAAATAGGATTATTTTATTTCTCTTTCTGATAATTAATTATGAGTGTATACAAACACAAATGATTTTTTGTGTGTTGATTTTGTACCTTGCAACTGTACTGAATTTGTTTATTAGTTCTAACAGTTTTTTGATGCAGTCTTTAGAGTTTTCTTTATATAATATAACATATGCACATAGTGACATTTTTACTTTTTCCTTTCCAGTTTGGATGCCTTTTATTTCTTTTACTTGCCCAATTGCTCTGACTAGGACTTTCAATACAATGTTGAAGAAAAGTGGCAAGAGTGGGCAACCTCTTCTTCTTATCCACACTATGAGTATGATTTTAGCTGTGGGTTTGTCATATATGGCCTTTATTATGTTGAGGTATGTTTTCTTTATACCCACTTTGTTGAGAGTTTTTATCTTAAATAGATGTTGAATTTTGTCAAATGCTTTGCATCTATTGGCATGATCATATAATTTTTAGTCTTCATTTTGTTTGTGCAGTGTATCACATTGACTGATTTGTGGATGTTGAACTAGACTTGCATCCTTGAGATAAATATCACCTGATCATGTGTGTGATCCTTCAATGTTATTGTGGAATTCAGTGTGCTAATATTTTTTGAAGATATTTGCCATCTATATTAATCAAGGATATTGACCTGTAATTTTCTTTTCTTGTGCTGTCATTGTCTAGATTTGGTATCAGAATAATGCTGGATGTGTAAAATGAGTTTGGAAGTGTTCCCTTTTCTTCTGTTCTTTGGAGGAGTTTGAGAAGTATTGGTAGTAATTCTTTTTTTTTTTGAATGTTTGAGGGAATTGACCAGTAAAGCCATCTGGTCCTGAACTTTGGTTTATTGGGAGGTTTTGATTACTGATTCAATCTCTTTGCTCGTAATTGGTCTTTTCAGATTTTATATTTCTTCATGATTCAGTCTTGGTAAATTGTATGTTTCTAGGAATTTATCCATTTCTTCTAGGTTATCCAATTTTCTGGCATATAATTTTTCACAGTAGTCTCTTATGGCCCTTTGCATTTCTGTGGTATCAGTTATAATATCTCCTCTTTTATTTCTGATTTTATTTATTTTGGAACTCTCTTTTTTTGATGAGTCTAGCTAAAGGTTTGTCAATTTTGTTTATCTTTTCAAAGAACCACCTCTTACTTTCATCTTTTCTGTTGTCTTTTTAGTCTCTAATCGATTTATTTCTGCTCTAATCTTTGTTATTTTCTTCCTTCTACTAACTCTGGGCTTTGTTTGTTCTCCTTTTTCTAGTTCCTTAAGGTGTAAAGTTAGGTTGTTTACTTAAGAGTTTTTGTTTCTTGAGGTAGGTGTTTATCATTATGAACTTTCCTCATAGAACTCCTTTTGCTGTACCTCATGAAGTTTGGTATATTATATTCCCATTTTCATTTGTCTCAAGGTATTTTTAAATTTCTATTTTGATTTATTCTTTGACCCATTGGTTGTTCAGTAGCATGCTGTTTAACCTTCACATATTTGTGGATTTTAGAGTTTTCTTTGTGAAGTTGACTTCTAATTTCATACCACTGTGATCAGAAAAGATGATTGGTATGATTTAAATCTCTTAAATTTATTAAGACTTATTTTGTGGACCAACATATGATCTGTAGAATGTCCCATGTGCACTTGAGAAGAATGTGTATTGTTGCTTTTTTTTTAACATCTTTATTGGAGTATAATTGCTTTACAATGGTGTGTTAGTTTCTGCTGTATAACAAAGTGAATCAGCTATACATATACATATATCCCCATATCTCCTCCCTCTTATGTCTCCCTCCCACACTCCCTATCCCACCTTTCTAGATGGTCACAAAGCATCGAGCTGTTGAATGAACTGTTCTGTATATATCCGTTAAGACCATCTTATCTAATGTGTTGTTTAAGGCTAATGCTTCCTTATCGATTTTCTGTCTGGATGATCTGTCCATGGATGGAAGTGGGATAAAGTGCCCTACTATTGTGTATTTCTCCCCCTTTAGGTATGTTGATATTTGCTTTATATATTTACGTGCTCCTATATAGGGTACATAGATATTTACCAATGTTATATCCTCTCATTAGACTGACTCCGTTATTATTATGTAATGCCCTTCTTTGTCTCATTACAGTCTTTATTTTAAGGCCTATTTTGTATTATATAAGTATAGCTATCCCAGCTTTCTAATGGCTTCCATTTGCCTGGAATATCTTATTCTGTCCCTTCACTTTCAGTCTGTGTGTGTCCTTACATCTAAAGTGAGTCTCTTGTAGGCAGCATATAGATGGGTCTTGTTTTTTTAATTGATTCAGCCACCCCATGTCTTTGGATTGGAGAAATTAGCCCATTTATATTTAAAGTAATTATTAATTGGTACATACCTATTGCCACTTAAAAATTTTTCTGGCTATTACTGTAGTTTCTCTCTTTTTCTTTCTTCTCTTGCTCTCTTCTTTTGTGGTTTGATGACTTTCTTCAGTGGTATCCTTATATTGCTTGTTCTTTATCTTTTGTGTATGTAGTATAGGTTTTTGCTTTGTAGTTACCATAAAGCTTACATATAACTGCTTATATCTATGAGTCTATTTTAAGTTCATAACAAATTAAGTTTGATTACATTCTAAATCTCACATTTTTTAGTCCCCCCCACATTTTGTTTTTGATGTCATATTTTATGCCTTTTTATCTTGTGTATCTCTTAACTAATTATTGTAATCACCATTATTTTTACTTCTTTTGTCTTTTAACCTTAATACTGGCTTTATAAGTGACTAATACACTATCTTTACTATGTATTTATCTTTCCTTTGAGATTTATTCTTTTTTTTCTTTTTTTCTTTTTTTTTTTTGTGGTATGCGGGCCTCTTACTGTTGTGGCCTCTCCCATTGCGGAGCACAGGCTCTGGACGCGCAGGCTCAGCGGCCATGGCTCACAGGCCTAGCCGCTCTGCGACATGTGGGATCTTCCCGGACAGGGGTACGAACCCATGTCCCCTGCATTGGCAGGCGGACTCTCAACCACTA
Source organism: Lipotes vexillifer (assembly GCF_000442215.2). Taxonomy (NCBI): domain Eukaryota; kingdom Metazoa; phylum Chordata; class Mammalia; order Artiodactyla; family Lipotidae; genus Lipotes; species Lipotes vexillifer. The sequence continues at coordinate 738,378 of NW_006777228.1, forward strand.
TGCCACCAGGGAAGCCCTCATATTTTTTTTTGTTAGTAGTTGATACCTTTTCTTTTCAACTTGAAGTCCCTTTAACATTTCTTTTAATGCTGGTTTAATGGTGATGGGTTCCTTTAGTTTTTGCTTCTCTGTAGATCTCTTTATCTCTCCTTCAATTCTGAATAACTTTGATGGATAGAGTATTCTTGGTTGGCAGTTTTTTCTTTCAGCACTTTGAATATATCATGATACTCCCTTTTGTTTTGCAACATTTCTGCTGTGAAACCTGCTGACAGTCTCATGGAATTTCCCTTATATGTATCAGATTGTTTACCTCTTGCTGCTTTTAAGATTCTCTCCTGTCTTTAACTTTTGACATTTTAATTATAATGTGTCTTGGTGTGTGCCTCTTTGGGTTTATCTTGTTTGTGCTTCCTTCCACTCTCTGTGCTTCCTGGTTCTGGATGTTACTTCCTTCCCTAGGGTGAGGGAAGTTTTCAGCTATTATTTCTTCAAATAAGTTTTTTGCCTCTCTGTCTCTGTCTTTTCCTCCTGGGAGCTCTATAAATTGAATGTTAGTTAATTTGGTTGTGTCCCCATAAGACCATTAAGCTATCTTCACTTTTTTTCATTCTTTTTTCTATTTGCTTCCCATTGGGTGAGTTCCATTTCCTGATTTTTATGTTCACTGATCCAATATTTTGCATCATCCAGTGTGTTGTTGAAATCCTCTAGTATATTTTTCAGTTCAGTTACTATATTCTGCAGCTCTTTGATTTCTATTTGGTTTTTTCTTGTATTTTTCATCTCTTTGCTGATGTTCTCATTGTTTTCATCCATTCTTCTCCCCAGTTTGGTTAGCCTTTTTAATGACTGTTACTTTGAACTCTTTATCAAGTAAAATACTTATCTCCATTTTATTAAGGTGTTTTGTTTTTTTTTCCTGAGGCTTTATCTTATTCTTTCATTTGGAACATATTCATTTATTTCTTCATTTTGCTCGACTCATTTTGTGTTGGTTTCTCTGCAGTAGATGAAACTACCACCTCTTTCAGTCTTGAAGGAGTGGCCTTTTGTAGGAGATGAAACTTGTTGCTCAACCCTGCCCTAGCTCTTGGTTATCTCTTAATACTCTGTGCTTGTCCAAGCAGTCTGTTATATTTTTAATAGCTCCCAGTGGTTAAGTATGTGCCAAGACCTGTTAGTGTTCCAAACGAGAGGGTCTCAGAACCTAAATTCAGGCTGACTGGATGTCAGACCCTTGGATAGCAGCTTTTAAAAGTATACAAATATATACAGTCCTGTGGGGCTGCAAGCATAAGCCCCACTGCCCACCAAAGACTGGCAATCTGGAGGTGTCCCCTTGATGGAAGTTGTAAAATTTGGAGCTTCAGATGAATGTATAAGCTCTCTTCTGGGAGATACCAATGAGCTGGAGCAAGGCAGAGGGAGGGCACCAAGATGGAGTCCACAGCCTATGCTCCTTGAGAGCAGCACCATAGGCCACTAGATGTATGCTACCCTGAAGGCTGAAGCTCCAGGATAAGCAAAGAGGCCTCCTTCACAGAAAGACTTGGTGAATGTGCCCAGTCTGATGTCTGTACAGTGCCTTAGGTGTTAGCCTGCCAAGAACCGTCTCTCTGATTGTCATAGTCCAATGGGATCCAGGAAGGAAAACCGCCCTGGCTACCAGAACCAGGTGATCAAGGAGTGTTCTCTGACCAGCAGCCACAAAACCTGGGGCACCATACATAAAATCCAGGGTGCCAGACACATGTGCAAATCTCTCCTCTGAAGGACCCTGGAGCTCTGGAGTGCAGCAGAGGGAGAATGCAAAGATAGCACCTGCCTCCTCTGTGGAAAGGATTATAGCCAGCCCCTAAGTGTATGTTTAATTAGAAGCCTGCCCTCAGGCCACAGCCATGATAGCTAGCTAATAGGTCTCCTTTACAGAAAGACCAGTCTCCTGGCTCTGTTGCCTCTTGCTCTACCCTAGGTGTGGTAGCTGTGTAAGAACTCTTTCTCCATTGATTACAGCCTATGAGACCCACAAGCATAAACCCCATGGCCATCAGACACAGGTTATGTGGAGGTGTCCCCTGGCAGCAGCCATAATAATTGGGGTGCCAAGCAAGTGTATAACCTCCTTCCTGTGTAACTGTATTTGTCACAGTCCCATAGGACCATGAACACAAGTTCCCCTGGCCTCCAGAGTCAGGTATTCAAGAGGTATCCCCTGGGCAGCAGATATAAAAATTGGGGCACCAGATGTGTGTAAACCCTTCCTTCTGGGAGATACTGTCACTTTAAGAGCATGGCAAAAGGAAAACACAAAGACAGCACCCACCAGTCTCTGTCCCCAGTGAGTGTTCCAGCAAGCTCCTAGATGTCTGTGCTAAGTTAGATGCCTGCTCCGTCAGCTGACACTTTAAAATAAGCAGGTGAGCTTCCTTCACTTTAAGTGTGGGTGATATCAGCTGCCTCTGAGCTGGGCCCTGGTGTGGTGAGTCTGATTATGCAGGTGCTTTAAGAGCCATTTGTCAGATTACTACAGCCTTGTGGGTCTCAGGATGGGAGCCCTGCTGGTTTTCAAAATTAGGTATTTTGGGAGCTTGTCTCTCAGGTGCAGGTCTTAGAAGTTGAGGTGCCCAATGTGGAGCTCAAACCCTTCACTCCTCATGGAGAAACTCAGGGTTTTGAGTTCTCTCCCGATTGCAGGTCACATTGTCAGGGGTGGGATTTATGGAGGGATTGTGTCCCAGCCTCTCCTAGCTGCTTCAATGTGGTTTTCTTCTAATTTGCCTTGTGTAATCATCACTCAGTCAGTCACTAGGTCCTTTTAAGAGGAAACTGTTCCATATGTAGCTGTAGACTAACTGTATTCCATGGGAGGAAGTGAGTTCAGGATCAACCGATATTGCCATGTTGAACTGTTCTCGACTACCATCAGTGGGAACAATTTATATGCAAAAAATCATGAGTACTCTGTCTTTTAAAAACTGTATGTTTCTTTTCATAAAGCAAAATATTTTATTCTCAAGTATATTTGGGCCTGAATTTAAATGTTTAGCTTCTAGCTATTAACATCATTTGCCTTGCTTTCTGAGGTTTTATTACCTTTTAATGAAGCAAAATGGATTATTTAGGTTGTCTTATATTTAAAAATGCAAATGGATGAGAAAACTGGGGGAAACTTAGAAGTAAAAAATTTGTGAACATAATTACACTATTATAAGCATTTTAGATATTTCTTTAAATGCCTAGGGCCCTAACAAGACCAGCCCACTATTTTCTTTCTTGAGCTTAACACAAGCTTAACAGGTGACCTAACAAGTAACCTATATACATAAATCCAGCAGATTTAGTGTGGTTACATTTGGTGATCAAATGTAATGCCACACTTGCCTTAAAATGAACATTGATAATCTATGCTAATTAGTTTAGTTCGTTTTGTTTAAGTTTATTAAAAATGAACGTCCAGAGTTCTGAATGTTTTTTAAATTTTTCTCAGCTTTGTCATTACCTTTGGGGAGAGGATTTGCTGACTTTCTAACTAAATCATTCTAGTATTCATTAGCTCATTAGTAATACATTCTTTTACTATTTTATTGTTTATCCTAGAAATTACAACCTACTTTCTTGATCTATTAATGTCTAATATAAAGTAATTATTTTATAATTTACCTCACATGGCATTCACTTTAGAGTAATGTATTTGTATTAATGCTTTCCTGCCTATGTGCTACACCTATCATGTGTTACATAGATAGGTAGGTAGGTAGATAGATAGTTTGCTTTCACAAATATCATTGTTCTCTTATAAAAGTAATTACCCACATGATAAGCCATTTCTCATTTTATCTTTCCTTTCTGCATCCCAGAATTGTTATGTATAGTTATTCTTTTTCTACCAAAAAACACACATTAGTATTTCCTTGAGTAAGTTCTTTTAGTAACAAACTATGTATTTTTCTCTAAATGTTTTTATTACTTTTTTTTTATTCTTAAAGAATATTGTTTGCTGGTTATAAAAGTCTAATTTGCTTGTTATTGTCTTTCAACCCTTTACACATGCCACCGCTTTGTCTTCTGTTTTTATCCACTCTGGTGAGAATTCAGCTATCAGCTTTACTGTTGCTATTAAAGCCATTCTGTTCATTTTCTTTTATTCTTTCAGTAGTTTTCCTTTTCTTTAGCTTTTATCAATGTTCTATGAGTCTTCCAATATATCTGTCTCTGATGGAAGTTTATAGCAATCTGTGGGGTGTTCCCCTTTATTCAGTTTCTCTTAAAATGTTTTTTCTGGGCTTCCCTGGTGGTGCAGTGGTTGACAGTCCACCTGCCGATGCAGGGAACATGGGTTTGTGCCCCAGTCTGGGGATATCCCACATGTCGCAGAGTGGCTAGACCCGTGAGCCATGGCCGCTGAGCCTGTGCGCCCGGAGCCTGTGCTCCACAATGGGAGAGGCCACAACAGTGAGAGGAAATTTCTGTCCCATGTCTCATCATTTTTACATACTCCAGTTTTACTAGTATTGATTTTTTTCCAGCATGTCCCATATTGGTCTTATACTCTTTTCTGTAATTTCCAATTTTTTTATCTTTATGATGTATCTAATGTATTTTCTTCTATCTTCTAGTTTACCTATTTCCTTTTCAGTTGTGTCTAATTGGAAGTTAAGATACATTGAGTTCTTAATTTTAGTTTTTGCATATTCAGTTTTAGAATTTCAGTAGGGTTCATCTTTTTATAGTTGCTAATTATTTTTTTTTTAATGTTTTTAACATGTTGGTCATATTTATTTTATAGTCAGTGTCCGATCCTTTCATAAGCTATATAACCTTTTGGTCTATTTTTTAACTGACTTCTTCCTCCCCCCAACTCTTGTTTTCTTATTAGGCTGTCATATTTTGACCTATTCTAGGTTCTTTTGTCTTGGTTTCTTAACACAATACATGAAAACTGGTAGAGTTAATTTGAGGCTCTGATAAATATTGCCTTATTTTTGGTTCTGCCCTGCTTGTTGGCTAGTAGAAGGTTGTCTTGATCCATTCAGTGGTTGAATTCATTCAGATGTGGACTTCAGTTCTTCTGAAGGCTAGACTGTATCCAGGAAGATTTATATACCATATAGTCTTCTGAATTTGGCAGGAATATGGCTTTCTATTAGCCATAATTATCTTTATTTCTTCTATGATGATTATCTACATACTGACTTTTCTCACACTGGAATCCTGCTTTCCTCAGACACAAAAATTTCAGAAAGTAAGTTGCTGTTGAACAGTGATTTTTAGCTTTAAAAAAATGTCTTTCATACACTGAAATTTAATGATAAACAGAGAAGACATAAGATTTATGCATGCAATAATAGAACAGTGTTAATTTTTCTGTTTTCTCACATTGCATAATTTTTGGCTTCTACCAAAGTTGTTCCATAACCTCCATCAAATGCTTCCCCCCTTAAAATATTTTAATAACATATTTTGCTATTTCTTCATTATTTTAGGTCAACTTAAAATAACAATTATCTCTAACTTTTCAAGTTTTAAGATGAAAAAATTCTTGTTTAAAACTCACAGACATAGAGAATAGACTTGTGGTTGCCAAGGGGGAGGGAGGTGAGGGAGGAATGGATTGGGAGTTTGGGATTAGTGATGCAAACTATTATATATAGAATGGATAAACAATACGGTTCTCTTGTGTAGCACAGGGAACTACATTCAACATTCTGTGGTAAACCATAATGGAAAAGAATATGAAAAAGAACGTATGTATATATGTATGTATATATATATATATATATATATATATATATATATATATATATATATATATATATATATATAAAAAACAATATATATATATATATATATAAAACGGAATCACTTTGCTGTATAGCGGAAATAAACACAATATTGTAAATCAACTATACTTCAATAAAATAAATTTAAAAAATTTTTAATTCTTGTTTAATTTTTTCCTGTGGTTTGCCTTTGATTTTCAAAGCATGATTTAATTTTTTTATCTCTAGCATTGCATGACTGTGCCTTACCTAACTTCTCTTTTGCTCCTGCATGTGTGTATCACCAGTACTCTTTTGTAACCTCCAGCTTATCAACTGTCTTTTTCTGACATATTCAAAATGCTGATATGAGTTCTTAATATTCTTTTAATTCTTTTTTAAAAATAAATCTCATTTTTTCTATTTTCCATTTTCTCCTATATGGAAAAATGATTTTTTACATAATATATATGTATTATGCACTATATAACATATATAATTATGTAATCTAATATATAATATTATATGGTATGTAATATATACACATATATACTAAATAATATACTAATATGTATATTCTACATACTAATGTAAATATGGTTAAGTTAGGAGAACAGAAAACTTTAATCAAATTGATATTTTAGTGACGTTTTCTGTATATACCTTCTCTATACTCTGTTTTCTTGTTCTCTTTATTATTATTATTAAGTCACTTATTTGAAAAGTAAAAAAGAAACAAACATATATGGATATGCATATAAGTGAAAATACTTGTAATATAATAACCAATTTTCTATGATAGTAAATTTAATTTTCTAAACAAAAAGTTTGACTAATAAAGGTAATTATATTTCTTTTCACAGTGTTGGTTACAGTAAGGCAGTCATTCCTGCACTCCCCCTTGCCAGACTTTAGATACCTCTTCATATTTTGGTAAGTCAAATTATTCACTTTCTCCTGAAAGGAATCAAAGTCTTCTAGGTGGTAGTCATGTTTTTTCCAAAATTCTCTTTTCTAAGAATGGATTGGCAAATAGAAATTATAATAAGAACTAACATTAGTAAAAGCCTATCATGAAAGATTGGAAAAAAATAAAATTGTTGCAGGAGCCTCATGAGTTAGTTGAAAATGGCAGCTCTGTACTAGTCCCTGTGCTAGGTACTGGTATCTGGTACTCACAAAACAGATTCTATCTCTACATTGTCCCTATCCTCAGAAAGCTTACAGTCAGGTGAGCAAGACACAAGTGTGACAGAAGTTAAAAATGTTAAAATAAATAAATGTCTTTGTAAAAACTGAAGTAAATATTCTGACTCTAAATATATTTCCTATATTTAGTATGAGCACATTTAGTTTATTAGCCTAAACTAATCTTATATATAATACACATGTTCTATATCCTGCTCCAGATAGTTTTAGAAATAATCATTCTAATGTCTAAAACAAGGTTTCTTAACCTTGGCACTAATGATATTTTACATTGGGTAATTCTATGTTGTGGGGGCTGTCCCATGCATTGTAGATATTTAACAACATCCCTGGCTTCTACCTACTAGATGCCAGTAACATTCCCCTCAGTTGTGATATCCAAGCATGTCTCTAGACATTGCCAGATCTTCCTTGGGGTGCAAAATTGCCCCTGTTGAGAATCATTTATCTACAGGATTTTAATAGATGGATTTGTGATATATTAAAGGTGATCATGTTCACATTTCTTTGGGGGTTTAGTCATCGGAGTAGTCTGAGAGCTGCTTATCAAGAGGTCAGCGTCTAGATCTATTGCTGAAAACATAGCCTGGAGACATATCTCTTCCAGCCTCCTTGTAGGCCAGGGAATCGTTTTGATGACAGACACAGGAGGAATTGATCCCAGGATGATCACCTTAATATGGAATACACCATGATAAGGTGAAGAACTGTGAAGTGAATAGTAGCTCTAGGTGAGAATAGTAAACATTACACTTAATGTAAGATTGTCCTATTGAAAATTATTTTCTTATCAAACATTATATCAAAATTACTTCCAAGTAATAAAATTAAAAACAATAAATTGTTCTTTAAAATGTAAGAACCAGTTAAGTCTATAAGATAAGAACAGATCTTAAGCTACATGGCCAATTTTGGCTCTCTGTCTGTTAAAGATATCAGCATTTCTTAGTGACTTTGATTTATATCTTTCACTTTGTTATGAAGAATCTGCCTAAAAGTTGAATCAAAGTGAATTCATGTTGCTTAGAAATATGTGAGAATTTTCTTACATTAATATTCATTTCAGTGTGTTAAATGAGCATCAACAGAGTGCTTTATAATTGCTACCTATATATTCAAAAACTATAACATGGTTCAAATTCCTTATATGAGAAAAGATTCCCAATTGTATTTTCTTTTTCTTTCTATCCTCTTTATTTAAGTATGGGCTGAGAGCAGGTGGCACAGTCTTTTTGTTAGCATTTGTGACAAAATAAGAATTGGGAAATTTTAAGGGTTATTGAGCACCACAGGGAAATTTTCATCCTGGCACATGGGCAATTAGCATGTAGAATCATTAACTTTAATGGGGTTGTGTGGCTAATCTGGAAATTTTCACAATGTATCAGCACAAAGTTATGTAGTACAGGTGTTTAGTTTCTGTTGGAACTAAAACCAGAGCTGAATTAATTAATTTTAACAAAAACTTATCAATTGCTTGCAAAGGAAGGAAGGTCTAGAAAATAAACTTTTAGGTTACATTTGGCACAGATGAAATTATTTTATTAAAAGAATGAGAAGAATCTAAACATTAAACTTTCTTAATTAATATGTTCTTAATAAAATGCAACCAATACGCCTAGGGATATGCCTCAGTGAGAGCCAGAAACACAGCTTCTTAGAATGTTTAGGCCATGTTTTATAGTTACTTTTATCCAAGAATTATTGCTGTTAAGAAAAAAACTCTAAGTGAATGTGCATATATCAACAGGTAAACTATTATTACATTTGGTTTCTCTAGATAGACACTTTTATTCAGCTTCCATTCTGCAATTTCTTACTTAGATACCTCATAAGTAAATACCATTTCTGAATGCGTTGCCTATATTATCATATGATGACAATGGCCAAACTTTCTCTTTTAGAATTTTAGAGTTTATTTCACTGTTCTGTGTTTCTTAATTTTCTGGGAAAGTATATTCACAACTGATTTTCTAACAACAAGAACAACTATGTCATCATGTATTCAGTACTTTTTAAAAGGACATTTGTGGATTATGTGATTTGTAGATTATACAACCTTCACAGGTATGTGTGATTCCAGTTGGTGGACAAAGCTAATCTGGTTATTCATTCAGATGCCTGCACTCTAAAAATTCCTCTAAGTATGTGTCAAGTAGGAGATAACTCCTGTAGTAGATTACTTATGGAATGTTGAATACTTACATATCCTCTTACAAATCTTACATAATCTTAAATTCTCTGAACCTCTGTTTCCTAGTCTATAATATAGTGGTAATACTATCTAAAATGATAATAGTGGGACTTCCCTGGTGGCACAGTGGTTAAGAATCCGCCTGCCAATGCAGGGGATGGGGGTCCATCCCTGGTCTGGGAAGATCCCACGTTCTGCAGAGCAAGTAAGCCCGTGCGCCACAACTACTGAGCCTGCGCTCTGGAGCCCGCGAGCCACAACTACTGAAGCCCATGAGCCTAGAGCCTGTGCTCCACAACAAGAGCAACCACCGCAGTGAGAAGCCCGTGCACTGCAAAGAAGAGTAGACCCTGCTCGCCACAACTAGAGAAAGCCCGCGGGCAGCAATGAAGACCCCACGCAGCCAAAAATAAATAAATTAAATAAATAAATTAAAAAAACAAAAAAATAGTAATAGTATCCAGGATAAAGGGAGGTAAAGGATGAACTGTGTTTGCCATTTAAACCAAATCAGTAAATGCTGTACCCTCTTCTTCTTTTCCTCATACTTCAGCATAGGAATAACTGGGATGAAATGAAGGGCTGTTAAATATACACACTTTAGTGTCCCAAACCTATAGATTTGATTTGTCAGGTTAGGGCTGATGGACTTGGTCTCTGGACCATAAATTGAGAAATTTTACCTTGGAAATGAGATGTTGTTTATATTTAAAGACAAAGTAGATGACTAGCTTTTTATAGTTGCTATGTAGATGAGCAAAAGTTCAATACTCTGGCTGTTCTACTAATAGCACATTAAAATGGATATTTAAAAAATTCATTTTTTAAGGATCTATTGTTTTCCATAACAATCTATACTCTGCCCTTATTTTGCTATGTGAGTAATTTTTTCTTTATATCCTTGCTCCTAACATCATTTTTTCGATTAATCAAGTAAAACAAATCACCTTTGCACAGAAACTTATGTATCTCAAAGACATTTTTTCAAATTTAACTAAATATTGGAAAAGGACTAAATTATATTTCTGTACTTTTCATATATAGCAAGGTCCAAAAATTTGTTTTCAAAAATATTAATAAATGAAATATTTACTTTTATGTTCTTTATAATACATTTTTGTTTTTCAAAGAAACAGTTTAGGCAAAACAGTGTCTCTACTAGAAATTATTAATTAAACCATGGAAAAAATATTTAGGTCAAGAGCAATTATGACTCTTTATGTAATCACACACACACACACTCACACACACACAGTGAAGACAACTTAAATAATTATCCAAAAATATTTATGGTAACATGTCCCCTTATTATATGTTTTAAAAACTCTTTCCACTAATTTACACTGCTCTGTCTTTGCTTTTTCACATTGCACAGATAAATCTTTTTTGTATAAAAATAAAAAATTGTATGTGCTGTCTTTGGGATTAATTTAATAGAAATATCAAGGACAATAAGTTCAATAAGATATAAATAGTCTCCTAATAGCAAGATATAGTGTTGAATTAATGAAATGTGTATGTCAAATTTTATTCATTTATTTAAAAATTTTTAAACACTATGCAACTCTGAATATATGAATTATGTTTTCTTTCACAAATTATTATAGAACAATTAGTAATTCGAATCATTCATGATCCTTGACATTAAACATCTGGTGCTATTTTTGATAGCAGTATTATGCAAAACAATGCTGAACTTAGCTGAGTAGAGTACTCAAAAGTATTGTTCATATCAAGAGAGCATTAGCAAGGTTTAACACATGGTTACTTAATGGTGTTTAAAAAGATAACTTAGAAGTGTCCTTTTATTTTGAAGTAGTACTGATTGCTTTACATTTATTTCCACAGGATGAGTAATTTTATACTCTGCCTATCCACATGTTTAGTTCATATTGAGCCTGTATATGTGTACGCACGTGCATGTACACAGTGCATCAGCACTTTATTTTTCGTATATTACTAAAAAATAATTCAGGCCTTTGAAGCAAAATATCCTAAAAATGAAATAAAACTGTCTTTTCCCATTCACACCACAGTATTCATTAAAGTCTCAGAAAATACATGTTTTAATTAAAGTTAAATGTATCTACAAACTACATTTATGTACATTCTTGGATTGGCCTCTTACTCATAAGAAATATGTCTATCACAATCTAACTTAAAGTTAACTACTCCCTAAGTTGTTGCGTGTTCTTGTTGCATGTTAATAGAGCTAATAATGGTCACTGTCCACTGCTTTACAACATAATTTTTTCTCTACTGTATGCAGTTTACTAAAGCCTAAGAAACACTTTATATTTTCACTTTCTAAAAAACATATGCAATGTTCTTTATTCCCTTCTACACTGGTTTCAGATTTTTTGAAGTAAATGTGATTCATTTAGACAAGGACAAAAATTAGATGCATATTTATCTATCCATCTGTTACTTCCATTCAGAAAGGATCCTGTAGATAATCTTATAACCACTCATTTAGAGTCAAGCGTTTCTACTGGCTGAGGTTGTTCCTTAAATTTCTGTTTCTCCCCCTGTAAGACAGTTAGGAGAAAGGAACATTTGGGATTACTTGACACCATGAGGAATTAAAGTATGTTTTACAATTCTCTCTTTCTTTTAAATGTAAGTATACGTCTCTTTTTCTAAAGCTACATGAAAAAAATAAAAAGGCTCATGGCACTTCTGTTTTCATTATCCCTTCTACCTAAGTCTCTTTTTAAAAAAATTTTTTTAACATCTTTATTGGAGTATAATTGCTTTACAATGGTGTGTTAGTTTCTGCTTTACAACAAAATGAATCAGTTATATATATACATGTTCCCATATCTCTTCCCTCTTGCATCTACCTAAGTCTCTTAAAGCAGTTTTATTTTGATTCTCTCTTCCTGTTAACAGAGGCAGGGTTCAGGTGTTCATTGGAGTGAATTGATTGCTAGAAAATGAGTTCAAGTTTAAAAGAGTATTACTATTTTTTTAAACTTTATTTACTATTGGAATGTTATTTGCATGTCATAAAATTCACCCTTTTAAGTGTAAAATTCAGTGGTTTTTAGTATATTTACAAAATATACAACCATTACTACTGTCTAATTGTAGAACATTATTATCATTCCAAAAAGAAATCCTGTACCCATCAGCATTCACCCTCAATTTTTCCATCCCCCAGCCCTTGGCAACCACTAACTGATTTTGGATGATCTACATGCTATGTAGATCCAAATACTTAGGATTTGCCTATTCTGAATCTTTATATAATTTGATTCATACAATATGACATTTGTGCTTGGATTCTTAAACCTCTGATATGTTATAGCCTGGATCAGTGCTTCATTCTTTTTATGATATATTCCATTGTATTGTACTTATCAATACCAAGTTGTATTAAACCATTGATGAACATTTAGGTTATTTCCATGTTATGGATTTTTGAACATTCATGTACAAATTATGTGTGGACCTATGTTTTCAATTTCTTTGATATTAATCTAGGAGAGGGATTAGCTGGGTCATGTGTTAACTCGATGTTTAATTTTGGAGAAACTGCAAAACCGTTTTTCAAAGCACCTGTGTCATTTTACATCCATCCTGTCAGCCATGTATGAGGGTTCCAATTTCTCCACATCCATGCTCAGATTTTTTATTTTCTGTCTTTTTGCTTATAGCCATCCTAGTGTGTGAAGTGGTATCTCGTAGTGGTTTTGATTTGTATTTCCCTAGTGACTAATGATGTTGAACATCTTTTCTTGTGCTTACTGGCAATTTATTTATCTTCTCTGGAGAAATGTTTATTAAAAACCTTTGCTCAGGGCTTCCCTGGTGGCACAGTGGTTGAGAGTCCGCCTGCCGATGCAGGGGACGCGGGTTCGTGTCCCGGTCCGGGCGGATCCCACATGCCGCGGAGCGGCTAGGCCCTTGAGCCATGGCCGCTGAGCCTGCGCGTCCGGAGCCTGTGCTCCGCAATGGGAGAGGCCACAACAGTGAGAGGCCCGCGTACCGCAAAAAAACAAACAAACAAAAAACAAAAAAAACCCTTTGCTCATATTTCCCATTGCTCATTTTTTAAATTGAGCTATTTGTCATATATGGCTGAACTGTAAGTATTTAAAATTTTTAAAAATTTTTACACAATTTTTAAAGGTTACTTTCCATTTACAGTTATTACAAAATATTGGCTATATTCCCTGTATTTTATGGTACATCCTTGAGCCTATCTTATACCTAATAGTTTGTGCCTCCCACTTCCGCACCCTATATTGCCCCTTCCCTGCCTTTCCTCACTGATAAACCCTAGTTTGTTCTCTATATCTGTGAGTCTGTTTCTTTTTTGTTAAATTCACTAGTTTGTTGTATTTTTTAGATTCCACATATAAGTGATAACATACAGTATTTTTCTTTCTCTGTCTGACTTACTTCACTTAGCATAATGCCCTCCAAGTCCATCTATGTTGCTGCACATGGGAAAATTTCATTCTTTTTTACAACTGAGTAGTACAGTAAGCCCCCTACATATGAACCTTCAAGTTGCAGACTTTCAAAGATGTGAACATGCGTTTGCATGTCCAATCATGTAAGTTAGTTCATGTGTCTGAAGTACATTGTCACGTGTGTGCATTCTCTATAAGTGGTTGTGCTTTTGTGTACTTTATTGTACAATACTATATAGAGTACAGTAGTAGAGTATCTTTATTTCAAGCCCAGGATATCTGGAAGCAAGCGTAAAAGCAGCAGTGATGTAGCTGGTACTGCTAAGAAGCACCAAGTGATAATGATGGAAACAGAAGTGAGAATAATTGAGAGAGTGGAGCAAGCCTTGTGAAAAGTATTATAAACCTATTACAGTACAGTACTATATAGCTGATTTGTGTTAGTTGGTTACCTAGACTATCTTTGTTGGACTTAATGAACAAAGTAGACTTTCAAATGCACTCTCGGAAAGGAACTCATTTGTATGTAGGGGACTTATTGTATTCCATTGTATATGGATACCACATCTTCTTTATCCATTCATCTGCCTATGGACACTTAGTTGTTTCCATATCTTGGCAATTGTGAATAATGCTGCTATGAACATTGGGGTGCATGTATCTTTTAGAAATAGTGTTTATGTTTTTTTCGGATATATAGGAGGGGAATTGCTGGGTCATATGGTAGTTCTATTGTTAGTTTTTTGAGAAAAACCTCTATACTGTTTTCCACAGTGACTGCACTTATTTATATTCCCACCAACAGTGTATAAGTGTTCCCTTTTTCTACACATCCTCATCAGCATTTGTTATTTGTGTTCTTTTGATGATAGCCATTCTGACAGGTGTGAGGTGATATCTCACTGTGGTTTTAATTTGCATTTCCCTGAAGATTGGTGATGTTGAGCATCTTTTTGTATGCCTGTTGGCCATCAGCATTTCTTCTTTGGAAAAGTGTCTATTCAGTTCTTCTGCCCACTTTTTAACCGGTTGTTTGTTTGGTTTTTTGTTTTTGTTTTTTTGATATTGAGTTGCATGAACTGATTATATATGTTGGATATTAAGCCCCTATTGGTCAGGTCATTTGCAAATATTTTCACCCATTCAGTAGGTTATCATTTTGTTTATGGTTTCCTTTGCTGTGCAAGACCTTTTAAGTTTAATTAGGTCCCATTTGTTGTTGCTTTTCTTTTCTTTACTTTTGGAGATGGATCCAAAAAAATATTGCTGCGATTTATGTCAAAGAGTGTTCTGCCTAATTTTTCCCCTAGGAGTTTTATAGAATCTGGTCTTACATTTAGGTTGTTAATCCATTTTGAATTTATTTTTCTATATGGTGTTAGAGAATGTTCAAATTTCATTCTTTTACATGTAGCTGTCTAGTTTTCCCAACACCACTTATTGAAGAGACTGTCTTTTCTCCATTGTATATTCTTAGAAAGGTATGTTTTAGTTCTTATTAAAAATACAACTGTATTGCTATTAACTTTATCTCCCTTTAGTCATATCAACTTTCTAACATCTTTTCCATAACTAAAAAGTCACTAATAATGTTCTGAAATTGAATGATGAGCTAGATATTCAAACCCATTCTTTCACAGGTGAGATTAACTAAATGCAAATCCATGCTCTCAGGAGGAATTTATGTCTTTCCCATTCTGGTAATTCTTACTGTATTGGGAAGAATACAGGAACATCCAGTGGGCCCATTGTTCTGTGGTATGTTTGTATTTGGCAGGTTATTATAAGAAGACTGTGTATTCCTGTGATTGCCTTAACATCTAGTGGTTTTTAATGGTGGTAATATGCAGTACATCATATTGAATGTGCTAGGCTGAACACAGATAAACACTAACAAATCAGTAATTTTAAGAAATAAATACAATTTTTTATTCTTTTAACTAGAACACATGTTTTGAAACTATTTTTATTGCTGGGTGATCACAGAGGGAAAAAATGTGTTGTCTGTGTTATTGCTTCAAATCTTTTAAAAGTCAATTGTCTTGCAAAAGAATGTAAAATAGAACTTCTCTATCTCAAGTTAGAATAGGGAGAAAAAGTGTAAATGAATAAAATGCATTTTACTTAAATGAATAAAAATGATTTTTTTTTTTTTTTTTTTTACAAATACTGATCAAAGGAAAAGGCTTCTTTCTGGTCGTGAAACACAAACTCCTATACAGTCCCTAGCTTATCTCTCACAATAACATCTTCCCTAGTTTACTTGTTTATTTGTTAATCATTTGTGTGTTATTTTTACTTATCTATGTAAATGTGGATGCGCTTTGGTGGAGAGCTGCACAGCCAGGTTAATTGATTTTGAACAGTGCCATAGAGTCAATTTTTGCAGATAGGCACTCAGCAAATTGTTTCGGTAAAACGTGGCACTCAGTATTTTAATGTGTTGCTGTTTTCTTTCAGAAGTTTAGAGTCACACCATTTAAGGTGATCTGGATTTATTACTTATGTTATATACATAGTAAAAAGGCTAGGTTATTGTAAAACATTCTCAGCTACTAAGAATAGATTTTTTTTTTTATGTAGCAAGTTACAGAGTTACCTTTAAATAAAAATCTCATCAAGGTATATATTTAACTCCAAAGAAATATGCAGAGCCATTGTCAAGTTAAAAAGTGGTTTTAAATTGACTATTAAATTCAGTATATTGATTTAATAAACTTGGACCTTTTCCATTTTCTTAACTAAGAGGGAGACAACAGTCAATTAAAGTTGAAATATTAGGAAGTGACATTAAAATTGAACATAAGGCAGTGAAGCAATATCTGTAAAAAGCAGCTGCTGAGCATATAACCAACATACAGCTCCAGATAATATTTAACATTTCTAATGACACATACCTCCTAATATAAAGTTATGTGTTTTATCTCCCATCTGCCACTCTTCACCTAGAGATAAATATAAATATGCACATACATAGATTTGTATAGAATGCACATGTACAGACTGATACCTGTTAAGAACTGATGAAAAAAGCAAATCCAGGGCTTCCCTGTTGGCGCAGTGGTTGAGTCCGCCTGCCGATGCAGGGGACATGGGTTCGTGCCCTGGTCTGGGAAGATCCCACATGCCACAGAGCGGCTGGGCCCGTGAGCCATGGCCGCTGAGCCTGTGTGTCTGGAGCCTGTGCTCTGCAACGGGAGAGGCCACAACAGTGAGAGGCCCACGTACCACAAAAAAAAAAAAAAAAAAAAGCAAATCCTTATTCCTCCTACCCAGAGTAAAAACCAGAGCATTACCAGTAACCTTGAGTTCTTCTGAACATCCCTCCACAAGTTTATCATTTCTCTCCTTCCAGAAGTTAACCACTCTTACAAATTTTGTATTAGTAACTGGTTTTCACATTAAATGTTGTGCTATATTAGAATTTATTCCTAAATACTTTTATTAATTTTATCTGCTTTTGATCTTTATATGAATAGAAACACACTTTGTGCATTTCTCCATGACTAGATTTCTTTTTTGCTCAAAGTTATGTATTTGCTAACATTGTTGATGCATGTAATTCTAGTTCATTTATTTTTCACTCTGTCAGTTTGCCATTGTACTACTGATACACAATTTTCTTCCTGTTTTCTTCACTTCCTACTATAAAATACTGCCTAGAACAGTTTTTTGCATGTTTTTCAGAGTGCTTGTTTCTAGGGTATATTATTCATAGTTACAAAGTGATGCCAGCAGTTTTCCAAAGTGGTTATACTTATATACACATTCATTAAGATGGTCATTAAAATGAAAATTTTAATGAGTAAACATTAGATAATAATAAAATAAAAAAATTGTTAAACTGTAAAATAGATTTGATGTGAAAAAGAAGAATTCAGTTCAAATGTTAAAGAGATGGAAAGATATTAAATAAGAAGGCTGAACATGACTGTAATAAAATTGCAGAAGTACAAATTAGAATGAATAAAGAAATGTAATATTAAAGAAGATAATGTTGGAAATTTTTCACAAATTGATGAAAGACATAAATCCTTAGATTCAATAGAAGAGCAAATCCTGAAACTTTTATCGTGATAAGTACAAAATAATATTCCATCAAGACACAATGGGGGGAATTTGCACCATCAAAGACAAAGTAATAGCATCATAATTAGAAAAAAGAAAGATAACATACTAGGAGGAAGCAATTAGGAATTATTAGAGATCAAAAATATTGGAATAAAGCCTTCAAAGTGCTGAGTAACAGCTTACCTGGAATGCTGTACTGATCTCAGTCATCATTCCTTTATAAGGATAAAATAAAAGCATTTTGAGAAACAAGAAAAAGACAGAGAAACTTAAATTTTGCTAAATAAACTAATAGAGAATTTCCTCATCAAGAAAAAAATAAGAAATAAATGAAAATAAACAGTGGCAATGAAATTAGTAACATGAATGTCTCTATAGAAGTCATAATTTAAAAAAAAGATAACACACGTGAGTAATTTAGATATAAGGTAGAATAAATTATAGACAACACCAAAAGCATGATAATGAAAGAAAAAAGTTAGAATTAATTAGAAATTTTTAAAAAAACTTCTTGTGAAAGATATTGATAAGAGAATGAGAAGACAAGCCAAAAGCTGGGGGAAAATATATTCAAAGATATACCTGATTAAGAACGTGTATCTGAAATATACAAAGAATTTTTAAAAACTCAACAGTAAGGAAACAACCTGCTGGATCAAGATATAGAGTAGGAGGATTTTGAGCTCACATCCTCCCATGGGCATACCAAAATACAACTACTTACAGAGTAACTATCTTTGAGAACAACCTGAAGACTAGAAGAAAAGATTTTTCACAACTAAAGATATAAAGGAGCCAAAACAAAATAGGCGGGACAGGCAGACATGCATTTTAGCCAGAACCTACATCCCCAGTGTAGCAACCAACAAGTGGGAGGGATATCACAACCATGGAGGTCCTCCCTGAGGTGTGATAGGTTTCAGCCCCACATTGGGTTTCTCAGCCCAGGGTTCCTGTATCAGGAAGATTGAAAGTTGCCTGGGTCAGACCCACATATTGACCTTAGCCTCCTGAAGAGGAAGGTGACAGCTGGGACTCCCCCTGGGGACTGAGATGCTGGCAGCAGCCATTTTTGTGATACAGTTTTACCATGCTGACATCAGCACTGTCAGATGCCATTTGAAATTCTCCCTGTAGCCTAGTAGCACTGGGGGCCTATCCTGCCTATCAGCACACCTGCAGCAGTCTCGTGCTCCAGGCCTCACACCCAGCTGTGCTGAGGGATGAG
The DNA here is from genome assembly GCF_000442215.2 of Lipotes vexillifer. Classification (NCBI taxonomy): domain Eukaryota; kingdom Metazoa; phylum Chordata; class Mammalia; order Artiodactyla; family Lipotidae; genus Lipotes; species Lipotes vexillifer. The sequence continues at coordinate 757,263 of NW_006777228.1, forward strand.
CCCTGCCTATCAATATGTCCACATTAGTTGGCTCTGCCACAACAGGAGAGAGTACACTGCCCACATGGGGAACACACCTGAATCATCTGGCTCTAGTGGCCAGAGGGGAGAATGCTGCTGAGGCCTGTATGACGTCTCCTAAATAACCCCACTTCTCCAAGATTGGGAAATGTAATGGATGTACCTAATACACAGAAATAAAGACAGAGAATTAGGCAAAATGAGAAGATAGAGGAATATATTCCAAACAAAAGAACAAGACAAAGCCTCAGAAAAAGAAAGTTAAAAAAACAAAAAAAAAAGAGATAAGCAAATTCACTGATAAAGAGTTCAAAATAATGATCATAAAGATGCTCGCTGAGCTCAGGAGAAGAATGGGTGAACACAGAACTTCAGCAAAGAGTTAGAAAATATAAAAATAACCAATAAGAGCTGAAGAATACAATAACTGATATGAAAAATACACTAGAGGGGATCAACAGTAGATTAGATGATACCGGGAAACAGGTCAATGATCTGGAAGACAGAGTAGTGGAAATCACCCAAGCTGAACAGAAAAAAGAAGAAAGAATTATAAAAAGTAAGGACAACATCAAGCATTCTAACATTCACATTATAGGGTTCCATAAAGAAGAAAGAGAGAAGAAGCAGAGAAATTATTTGAAAAAGATGATACCTGAAAACTTCACTAACCTGGGGAAGGAAACAGACATCTAGGTCCAGGAAGCACAGAGAGTCACAAACAAGATGGACCACAAAATACACCAAGACACGTTATAATTAAAATGTCAAAAATTAAATACAAAGAGAGAATCTTAAGAGCAGCATGGGAGCAGCATGGGAAATGCAGCTCTTGTAGTCAGCTTACATGGGAGTTTCCTTGTATATAGTTACATATGAGGGAACTCCCATAAGAATATAAGCTGACTTTTCAGTAGAAACTTTTCAGGCCAGAAGGGAGTGGCATGATATATTTAAAGTGCTGAAAGGAAAAAACCTACAACCAGTAATACTCTACCAGTCAAAGCTATCATTCAGATTTGAAGAAGAAATAGTTTTACAGACAAGAAAAAGCTAAAAGAGTTCACCACAAAACTGACCTTACAAGAAACGCTAAAGGGAGTTCTCTAAGTAGAAAGGAAAGGCCATGACTAGAAACAAACAAAAAAAATTATGAAAGAAAAAAATCTCATTGCCAAAGGCGAACATACAGTAAAAGGTAGTGAATCAACCATTTATAAAGCTAGTAGGAAGTCTAAAAGACAAAATTAGTAAAATCATCTATATCTACAATGAATAGTTAATGGATGAAAAAGTTGTAAAATATAACATCAAAACATAAAACATGGGGAGAGAGGTTGGTAGAATGTGTTTGAACTTCAGAAATCATCAACTTAAAATAAACACCTATATACATAGGTTGTTGTATATGAACTTCATGGTAACCATAAACCTATAATAGATACACACAAAATAAAGAGAAAAATATCCAAACATAACAAATCACAAAGGGAAGAGAGCAAGAGAAGAAGAAAGGAACAGAGAATAACTACAAAAACAACCAGAAAACATGTTTAAAATGGCAATAAGTTCATACCTATCAATAATTAATTATCAGTGGACTAAATTCTTCAATCAAAACACATAGGGTGGGGCTTCTCTGGTGGCGCAGTGGTTGAGAATCCGCCTGCTAATGCAGGGGACACGGGTTCGAGCCCTGGTCTGGGAGGATCCCACATGCCGTGGAGCAACTAGGCCCGTGAGCCACAACTACTGAGCCTGCGCGTCTGGAGCCTGTGCTCCGCAACAAGAGAGGCCGCGGACAGTGAGAGGCCCGCGCATCGCGATGAAGAGTGGCCCCCGCTTGCCACAACTAGAGAAAGCCCTCGCACAGAAACAAAGACCCAACACAGCAAAAATAAATAAATAAAAATTATT
>NW_006777228.1:759254-777771 GCF_000442215.2 Lipotes vexillifer
GCACAGAAATGAAGACCTAACACAGCAAAAAAAAAAAAAAAAAAAACAACATAGGGTGCTGAATGGATAAAAAAGAAAAAAGCAAAAAACAAAACAAGACCCATATATATCATGCCTACAAGAAATTCACTTCAGATAAAAATACACACAGATTGAAAATGAGGGGATGGAAAAAGATTTTCCATGAAAAAAGAAACAAAAATAAAGCTGGAATAACCCAAATAAATAAAATCAGAAATGAAAAAGAAGTCACAACCAGAACCACAGAAATACAAAGGATCATAGCAGGTTTCTACAAACAATTATATGCCAATAAAACGGACAACCTAGGCGAAATATATTCCTAGCAATGTACAGTCTACCAAGATTGAATCAGGAAAACTTCGAAAATGTGTTCTAAAATCTGAGCTAAAATTTGCGTTTGTGAATTAAGAGGCATGCAGAATAAATGTGGTCATTGTGACGTGTTTTATAATACCAGAGAATTTAGCAATGGAATATCATTGTTAAGTGAAAAAATTTTCAAGGTTCAGAATATTGTATATACTCTAACTCATTTACATAAGGAAAATGTTTATCACCTCTAGAAACAGAATGGGAATGTGTTAGTTGGAAAGAGATATTGTCTTAATTTTTGATAACATGACTAATGCTTAAATCATTTATAATAATATGTTCATATATTACTTTTGTAAAGTTTAAAAGGAAAAATCAAGAAAAAAAAAAAGGAAAAATCTTGCATTATGAAAAAAATATAGCCTTGGTATTAAGTTTGAGGGCTGGGAAACAACCTTTTCTCACTGATAATAAATTAAAGCTGCAAGAATGCACATTTTTTCTTAGGTTCAGTTAAGGTTTTATATTTTGAATGACAAAAAGACATGAGTGGACTAATTTTTTTTCCCCTGAATTTTTCTCTTAGAGAACAAAAAGCAAAATTAAATTAAAATCTGAATGTATAAAGCCCTGCCCAGTGATGATCTCAGTAAATGGTGGAAAGTCCTTGGTCTGACATACAGCAATTTGCATATCTGGACTCAAGTTAACTTGAATGCCACATGCATTGCAGTCAGTTTTCACCAGACTATTATCTTCTGCATCATATTACACACATATACACATATTTCTCTAATTTTAAAAGTCTCTTCTCCTTTCCTACCTGCTAAAATGCTAATCAGCTATTAGAGCCCCACTTTCATAATTATTCTAACTCTGAGTCTCCAGTAATTCCTCCCTCCCTTGCACGTTTACACACACTGTCTTCTATTACAGATAATTGTGCATATTTCAGTCTCCAAGACTAGACCCTATCTTTTCTTTTTCTTTTTTTTTTTGGCTGTGCTGCATGGCATGTGGGGTCTTAGTTCCCTGACCAGGATGAAACCCACACCCCCTGAAGTGAAAGCGTGGAGTCCTAACCACTGGATGACCGTGGAAGTCCCAACCCTATCTTCTTTAGGGCAGAGGTTACATCTTACTTTTTATTGAATCTATTATCTGCTTCTAGGAAAAGACCTTTACATAGCAGATGTTAGATTGACCTGAAAGTTATTATGAGACGTTTTCACTTCACCGTGTCCCACAGCACTGGTCTTACAGGAAGGTTGGTGATGATAGGTGGTAATTTTCTGAAATTTCCTAGTGCCTCATCGTCACAGATAAAATGAGAGCTATGATCAGCTTTTATGCAGCAATTCAAAATGTTTGAAAATAATCTCCAAATGTGCATAATTTGCAATGTAATATCAAGTCATTAACTGGGAACATACCCTGTAAAAATGTTTACAGATAGCACTCTGTTAATAACTTTTACTCTAGATACTAAACTAATAAGAGTTTTATTTCATCTGTACTGCTATGTATCATTTCTCATCTTTATTTTTTGACACCAAACTTTATGGTTGTATAACTCTTTTAATTTGTGCTATAGAATAAAAATCCCTGCAATTTTTAAATTGGATAGGGAAGGAAGAAAGGAAAGACAGTTGCACGGAGAACAGAGACTGTAGATCAGTGATAGAATCTTTGGTTTAAGGAGAAGACAAGACCTGGAACTATGGAGTCAACTTATTTGGAGGAAAGGGGTAGTCCAAGACTTGGGGTGAGAAATGAAGAGTTTCTGGTTTAACATGCAAGTTACATGCCTTTTGAACAATTGAAGATGGTATGTCATACTCTAAATTGATTCATTAAGAAAAGAGAACATTGAAATTCATTATGTACCAGGCTTCAGTGACATAGCAAAAAAGCATTCAAAAATTTCTTCTCTCATCTCATTAGATATAGTGATACCTACTTTCTCTTACTAGCTGTCCATAAATGATATAGAGAAACTCAGAATACGATCAAAGAACTTAATGGTCTCATAGTCAAACCACACTTAGGAGATGGACATGGTAAAGAGATGTGAATAGTTTTACTACAATGTCATCATCTTTACTGAAAAAAAGCTCAAAACACATGATGTAACAATGTTGGGTTAGTAACATCATTTTCATATGACATGGACCACCCATATGTATCATTTATTACATGAAGGATTAAGATCTCTATTAACATATATATCAAAATTTACTTATATATATTTCTACAATAAACCTGACTTGGTATGATTCACAATTCTACTTTTGATTATCAAGTAATAAACTATACCTTTATCTCTTGAACCTCGCTCAATATTGCACTTCATAGGTACATAGATTAGTGATAATAACAAATGTATACTATGATGGCATGAATAAATGAATTTATACATGTAAGGCAGTAAGCTATCTAATTGGGATATGGGAATGGTTAACAAATATTAACTATGAAAAAGAGAGGATGTATTTAACCAAGAAATTAGACTGTTGTGAATCCACCGTTTAATATGAGTAAAATAAAGCATGTAATTATAAATTTTGGAAATTAGAGAAATTTAAGACTAATATAACATGTATATTATCCCCAAATTTGCAAACATAGGACATTTAAAAAAAAACTGGGGCTTCCCTGGTGGCGCAGTGGTTGAGAGTCCACCTGCCAATGCAGGGAACACGGGTTCGTGCCCCGGTCCAGGAAGATCCCACATGCCACGGAGCGGCTAGGCCCGTGAGCCATGGCCGCTGAGCCTGCGTGTCTGGAGCCTGTGCTCCGCAACGGGAGAGGCCACAACAGTGAGAGGCCCACGTAACGCAAAAAACAAAACAAAAAACTGTATGGCAATTATAATTAAATTATCAGGATTTTTTTGAAATTTAACAAATTTTATTACTAAACATTAAATTTTCAAATAATTTATAGTCAGTTCACAGTTTGTAAAGGAAGTATATAAATCTATACATTTATTATATTCTGTTCACAAGCCTACTTTAAGTAAAAATGACCACTTTCATTATTCAGCTAAAAGTACTGTTTTGTTTTTTATTATTATTTTTTAAACATCTTTATTGGAGTATAATTGCTTTACAATGGTGTGTTGTTTTCTGCTGTATCACAAAGTGAATCAGCTATATGTGTACATATATCCCCATATCCCCTCCCTCTTGAGCCTCCCTCCCTCCCACACTCCCTATCCCACCCCTCTAGGTGGTCACAAAGCACTGAGCTGATCTCCCTGTGCTATGCAGCTGCTTTCCACTGGCTATTTTATATTTGGTAGTTTATATATGTCCATGACACTCTCTCACTTCATCCCAGCTTACCCTTCCCACTCCCCATGTCCTCAATTCCATTCTCTATGTCTGCGTCTTTATTCCTGTCCTACCGCTGGGTTCTTCAGAACCATTTTTTTTTTTTTGAGAGTCCATATATATGTGTTAGCATGTGGTATTTGTTTCTCTCTTTCTAACTTACTTCACTCTGTATGACAGTCTCTAGATCCATCCACCTCACTACAAACAACTCAATTTTGTTTCTTTTTATGGCTGAGTAATATTCCATCGTATATATGTGCCACATCTTCTTTATCCATTCATCCGATGATGGACACTTAGGTTGTTTACATGTCTTGGCTATTGTAAATAGAGCTGCAGTGAACATTGTGGTACATGACTCTTTTTGAATTATGGTTTCCTCAGGGTATATGCCCAGTAGTGGGATTGCTGGGTCATATGGTAGTTCTATTTTTAGTTTTTTAAGGAACCTCCATACTGTTCTCCATAGAGGCTGTATCAATTTACATTCCCACCAACAGTGCAAGAGGGTTCCCTTTTCTCCACACCCTTTCCAGCATTTATTGTTTGTAGATTTTTTGATGATGGCCATTCTGACTGGTGTGTGGTGATACCTCACTGTAGTTTTGATTTGCATTTCTCTAATGATTAGTGATGTTGAGGATCCTTTCATGTGTTTGTTGGCAATCTATATATCTTCTTCGGAGAAATGTCTATTTAGGTTTTCTGCCCATTTTTGGATTGGGTTGTTTTTTTGATATTGAGCTGCATGAGCTGCTTGTATATTTTGGAGATTGATCCTTTGTCAGTTGCTTCATTTGAAAATATTTTCTCCCATTCTGAGGGCTGTCTTTTGGTCTTGTTTATGGTTTCCTTTGTTGTAAAAAAGTTTTTAACTTTCATTAGGTCCCATTTGTTTATTCTTTTTTTAATTTCCATTTTTCTAGGAGGTGGGTCAATACGGATCTTGCTGTGATTTATGTCATAGAGTATTCTGCCTATGTTTTACTCTAAGAGTTTTATAGTGTCTGGCCTTAAATTTAGGTCTTTAATCCAGTTTGAGTTTATTTTTGTGTATGGTGCTAGGGAATGTTGTAATTGCGTTGTTCTACCTGTAGCTGTCCAGTTTTCCCAGCACCACTTATTGAAGAGGCTGAGGCTGCCTTTTCTCCATTGTATATTTTTGCCTCCTTTATCAAAGATAAGGTGGTGATATGTGCATGGGTTTATCTTTGGGCTTTCTATCCTATTCCACTGATCTATATTTCTGTTTTTGTGCCAGTACCATACTGTTTTGATTACTGTACCTTTGTAGTATAGTGTGAAGTCCAGGAGCCTGATTCCTCCAGCTCCGTTTTTCTTTCTCAAGATTGCTTTGGCTATTCGGGGTCTTTTGTGTTTCTATACAAATTGTGAAAATTTTTGTTCCAGTTTTGTGAAAAATGCCATTGGTAGTTTGATATGGATTGCATTGAACCTGTAGAATGCTTTGGGTAGTATAATCATTTTCACAATGTTGATTCTTCCAGTCCAAGAACATGGTATATCTCTCCATCTGTTTATACCATCTTTAATTTCTTACATCAGTGTCTTATAGTTTTATGCATACAGGTCTTTTGTCTCCTTGGGTAGTTTTATTCCTAGGTATTTTATTCTTTTTGTTGCAATGGTAAATGGGAGTGTTTCCTTAATTTCTCTTTCAGATTTTTCATCATTAGTATATAGGAATGAAAGAAATTTCTGTTCATTAATTTTGTATCCTGCTGCTTTACCGAATTTATTGATTAGCTCTAGTAGTTTTCTGGATTCTCTATGTATAGTATCATGTCATATGCAAACAGTGACAGTTTTACTCTTCTTTTTCAATTTGTATTCCTTTTATTTCTTTTTCTTCTCTGATTGTCATGGCTAAGACTTCCAAAACTATGTTGAATAATAGTGGTGAGAGTAGACATCCTTGTCTTGTTCCTGATCTTAAAGGAAATGGTTTCAGTTTTTCACCATTGAGAATGATGTTGGCTGTGAGTTTGTCATATATGGCCTTTATTATGTTGAGGTAAGTTCTCTCTATGCCTACTTTCTGGAGGGTTTTTATCATAAATTGGTGTTGAGTTTTGTCAAAAGGTTTTTTTGAATCTATTGAGATGATTATATGGTTTTTCTCCTTCGGTGTATCACATAGAATCCTTGCATTCCTGGGGTAAACCCAACTTGATCATGGTGTATGATCCTTTTAATGTGCTGTTGGATTCTGTTTGCCAGTATTTTGTTGAGGATTTTTGCATCTATGTTCATCAGTGATATTGGCCTTTAGTTTTCTTTGTGACATCTTTGTCTGGTTTTGGTATCAAGGTGACGGTGGCCTCGTAGAATGCGTTTGGGAGTGTTTCTCCTCTGCCATATTTTGGAAGAGTTTGAGAAGGATAGGTGTTAGCTCTTCTCTAAATGTTTGATAGAATTCGCCTGTGAAGCCATCTGGTCCTGGGCTTTTGTTTCTTGCAAGATTTTTAATCAGAGTCTCAATTTCAGTGCTTGTGATTGGTCTGTGTATATTTTCTATTTCTTCCTGGTTGAGTCTTGGAAGGCTGTGCTTTTCTAAGAATTTGTCCATTTCTTCCAGGTTGTCCATTTTATTGGCATATAGTTGCTTGTAGTAAGTGTCATGATCCTTTGTATTTCTGCAGTGTCAATTGTTACTTCTCCTTTTTCATTTCTAATTGTGTTGCGTTTTCTCCCTTTTTTTCTTGAGGAGTGTGGCTAATGGTTTATCAATTTTGCTTGTCTTCTCAAAGAACCAGCTTTTAGTTTTATTGATCTTTGCTATCCTTTCCTTCATTTCTTTTTCATTTATTTCTGATCTGATCTTTATGATTTGTTTCCTTCTGCTAACTTTGGGGGTTTTGTTCTTTCTCTAATTGCTTTAGGTGTAAGGTTAGGTTGTTTATTTGAGATTTTTCTTGTTTCTTGAGGTAGGATTGTATTGCTATAAACTTCCCTCTTAGAACTGCTTTTGCTGCATCCCATAGGTTTTGGGTCATCGTGTTTTCATTGTCCTTTGTTTCTAGGTAGTTTTTTATTTCCTCTTTGATTTCTTCAGTGATCCCTTGATTATGTGGCAGTGTATTGTTTAGCATCCATGTGTTTTTATTTTTTACAGATTTTTTCCCACAATTGATATCTAGTCTCATAGCATTGTGGTCAGAAAAGATACTTAATACGATTTCATTTTTCTTATATTTACCAAGGCTTGATTTGTGACCCATGATATGATCTATCCTGGAGAATGTTCCATGAGCACTTGAGAAGAAAGTGTGTTGTGTTGTTTTTGGATGGAATGTCCTGCAAATATCAACTAAATCCATCCTGTTTTATATGCCATTGAAAGCTTGTGTTTCCTTATTTTCATTTTGGATGATCTGTCCATTGGTGAAAGTGGGGTGTTAAAGTCCCCTACTATGATTGTGTTACTGTTGATTTCCCCTTTTATGGTTGTTAGCATTTGCCGTATGTATTGAGGTGCTCCTATGTTTGGTGCATAAATATTTACAGTTGTTATATCTTCTTGGATTGATCCCTTGATCATTATGTAGTGTTCTTCTTTGTCTCTTGTAATAGTCTTTATTTTAAAGTCTATTTTATCTGATATGAGAATTGTTACTTCAGCTTTGTTTTGATTTCCATTTGCATGGAATATCTTTTTCTATCCACTCACTTTCAGTCTGTATGTGTGCTAGGTCTGAAATGTGTCTCTTACAGACAGCATATATATGGGTCTTGTTTTTGTATTCATTCAGCCAGTCTATATCTTTTGGTTGGAGCATTTAATCCATTTACATTTAAGGTAATTATCGATTGCTATGTTCCTATAAGTATTTTCTTAATTGTTTTGGGTTTGTTTTTGTAGGTCTTGGGCTTTTCTTTTGTTTCCTGCTTAGAGAAGTTCCTTTAGCATTTGTTGTAAAGCTCGTTTGGTGGTGCTCATTTCTCTTAGCTTTTGCTTGTCTGTAAATGTTTTAATTTCTCCATCGAATCTGAATGAGCTCCTTGCTGCATAGAGTAATCTTGGTTGTAGATTTTTCCCTTTCATCACTTTAAATATGTCCTGCCAGTCCCTTCTGGCTTGCAGAGTTTCTGCAACCTCATGGGGATTCCCTTGTATGTTATTTGTTGTTTTTCCCTTGCTACTTTTAATATTTTTTCCTGTGTATTTAATTTTTGATAGTTTGATTAATATGTGTCTTGGCGTGTTTCTCCTTGGATTTATCCTGTATGAGAATCTCTGTTCTTCCTGGACTTGATTGACTCTTTCCTTTCCCATATTAGGGAGGTTTTCAACTATAATCTCTTCAAATACTTTCAGTCACTTTTTTTCTCTTCTTCTGGGACCCCTATAATTTGATTGCTGGTACTTTTAAAGTGTCCTAGAGGTCTCTGAGACTGTCCTCAATTCTTTTCATTCTTTTTTCTTTATTCTGCTCTGCAGTAGTTATTTCCATTATTTTATCTTCTAGGTCACTTATCCATTCTTCTGCCTCAGTTATTCTGCTACTGATCCCTTTTACAGAATTTTTAATTTCATTTATTGTGTTGTTCATCATTGTTTGTTGGCTCTTTATTTCTTCTAAGTCCTTGTTAAATGTTTCTTGTATTTTCTCCATTCTGTTTCCATGATTTTAGATCATCTTTACTATCATTACTGTCAATTCTTTTTTCATGTAGACTCCCTTTTCCTCTTCATTTGTTCGGTCTGGTGGGTTTTTCCTTACTTCATCTGCTGCTTATTTCTCTGTCTTCTCATTTTTCTTAACTTATAGTCTCTGGGGTCTCCTTTTCACTGGCTCCTGGTTCCTAGTTCCCAATGTTTTTCGTGTCTGCCCCCTATTGGTAAGATTGGTTCAGTGGCTTGTGTAGGCTTCCTGGTGGAAGGGACTGGTGCCTGTATTCTGGTGGATGTGGCTAGATCTTGTCTTTCTCGCGTGCAGGACTGTGTCCAGTGGTCTGTTTTGGTGTGTCTGTGAACTCATTATGAGTTTAGGCAGCCTCTCTTCTAATGGGTGGTGTTGTGTTCCTGTTTTGCTAGTTGTTAAGCATAGGGTGTCTAGCACTGTAGCTTGCTGGTCATTGAGCGGAGCTGGATCTCAGCATTGAGATGGAGATCTCTGGGAGAGCTTTCACCGTTTGATAGTATGTGGTGCTGGGAGGTCTCTGGTGGACCAGTGTCCTGAACTTGGCTCTCCCACCTAAGAGGCTCAGGCCTGACACCTGGCTGGAGCACCAAGACTCTGTCAGCCACATGACTCAGAAGAAAAGGGAGGAAAAAAAAAAAAGAAAGGAAAGAAAGAAAGATAAATTTAAAAAGTTATTAAAATAAAAAATAAAAAAAAATATTATTAAAAACAAAATAATTTTAAAAAAAGAAAGAGAGCAAGCAAACCATAAACAAATCCACCAATAATAATAAGTGCTAAAATCTATACAAAAAAAAAAAAAATGGACAGAACCCTAGGACAAATGGTAAAAGCAAAGCTATACAGACAAAATCACACAAAGAAGCATACCCATACACACAAAAAAAGAAAAAGGAATAAAATATATATATATATGTAAAAGAAGAGGAAGAGAGCACCCAAATCAATAAACAAATCTACCAATGTTAATAACCTCTAAATACTAAATTAAGATAAACATAAAACCAGAAATAAATTAGATGCAGAAAGCAAACCCCAAGTCTGCAGTTGCTCCCAAAGTCCACCGCCTCAATTATTGGATGGTTCATTGTGTATTCAGGTATTCCACAGATGCAGGGTACATCAAGTTGATTGTGGAGATTTAATCCACTGCTTCTGAGGCTGCTGGGAGAAAGTTCCATTGCTCTTTTCGCACAGCTCCTGGGGTTCAGTTTTGTATTTGACCCCGCCTCTGCGTGTAGGTCGCCTGAGGGCATCTGTTCCCTGTCCAGACAGGACAGGTTTTAATTAACAGCTGATTGCTCACTCAGTCCAGGGGGAGGGAGGGGTATGGAATGCGGGGTGAGCCTGTGGTGGCAGAGGCTGGCATGACATTGCAACAGCCTGAGGAGGGCCTTGTGTTCTCCTGGGGAAGTTGTCCCTGGATCATGGGACCCTGGCAGTGGCGGGCTGCACAGTCTCCTGGGAGGGAAAGTATGGATAGTGACCTGTGCTTGCACACAGGCTTCTTGGTGGCTGCAACAGCAGCCTTAGCATCTCATTCCCCTCTCTGGTGTCTGCACTGATAGCTGCAGCTTGTGCCCTTCTCTAGAGCTCGTTTAGGCAGTGCTCTGAATCCCCTCATCGCACCCCTGAAACAATGGTCTCTTGCCTCTTAGGCAGTTCCAGGCTTTTTCCCGGACTCCCTCCTGCCTAGCTGTGGTGCACTAGCCCCCTTCAGGCTGTGTTCACGCAGCCAACCCCAGTCCTCACCCTGGGGTCTGACCTCCAAAGCCCGATCCTCAGCTCCCAGCCCACACCTGCCCCAGCGGTTGAGCAGACAAGCCTCTCAGGCTGGTGAGTGCTGGTCGGCACCGATCCTCTGTGCAGGAATCCCTCCACTTTGCCCTCTGCACCCCTGTTGTTGCACTCTCTTCCGTGGCTCTGAAGCTTCCCCCGCAACCCACTCCCCATCTCCACCAGTGAAGTGGGTTCCTAATGTGGAAACTTTTCCTCCTTCACAGCTCCCTCCCTGAGGTGCAGGTCTTGTCCCTATTCTTTTGTCTCTTGTTTTTTCTTTTGCCGTACCCAGGTACGTGGGGAGTTTCTTGCCTTTTGGGAAGTATGAGGTCTTCTTCCAGCATTCAGTAGGTGTTCTGTAGGAGTTGTTCCACATATAGATGTATTTTTTATGTATTTATGGGGAGGAAGGTGATCTCCATTTTTTACTCCTCTGCCATCGTGAAGGTCCCTCCAAAAGAACTATTTTAAAAAGTTGCTAACTGTGGGAGTTTTGAAATGGACCAGGTAGGCATCTAGAGAAGGTGTAATGATTAGAAAGAAATTAATGACATGATCCAACTACTTCAAACATTGACAGTTTTGTTTATAGTGATAAATGATGCTGTTTTTTCCTTTTCCTTTATACTTTGTCTAGTTTCACTTGCTTATACGGTGCTGAATGCAGTCGCCTCACACTGGGCACTTCAGACCAGGGTTCCCAGTGTGAAACAGCTGCGCTGATGCATCACATCCGCAGGCAGCCACGTGCAGAGACACTGTGCCTGGCACTGCGATCTGGAGCATGAGCCTATCAGTTATTCTTGATTCCAAAAGTAGAAGGGCTTATACTGTTTTATTTTCATAGTTGATTAAATTTCACCTCTTATGAAGATCGATTTTTTTTTCTAAGTGAAAAGCACATATAGGGACTTCTTATTTGCCATGGGAAATCAATTTCCTTCATTACCTACAATGTAAGAGATGATTGAAAGGTAATCAGGACAGAGAATATAAGCACTCTATGGCACATTCATGGTCTTATTTTACATAGCAGATATTTCTTGTGAAATATGTCATGTAATCATTGAATTATACAAATAAAACATAACTTTGCAGTTGAAATATCTACCATTAAAATTGTCTCAAATTTGCATGTAAGTCAGGTAAAATTCCCATTAAAGTAGAAGCCTAAGAATTCTGTATGGAAATAGTGATATGTGACCATAAATCATTCTGAAATACCTGAAGTCTTCTTTCTGAAGTGTGATGTTTACACAATTCATCATCTGTACACGGGAAAGAATGTATATTATTTCTAGTGGTGAGGTGATAGAAGACACACTTGCTTATTTGATAAGCTTTTATCTTTTACTTTCTAGTTCTTATTTATCACATGGGTAGCTTCATTTACAGGAATTTTCTCTTTTTCTAAAATAAACCTTACATTTAAAATATTAATCTCTATACAGCACCCAAAATTTTTTATGTATTTATGAGAACTGTAATTTTACATGATGTATTTGATATTATTCCTAAAAGATGGTTGAAAGGAGGCTCTCTGGGCTAAATGCTCAAGAACAAACAAAATCAAATAGACCACAGATAATTCAGTAATAAAGGGAAATATTGCCATTTTATTCTAAAGGTTGCTGAGATTAGGACAGGAATAAAGTCATAACAAGTTATTTTTTACTTTAAACTCCTGTCAACTCCTTTCTTCTACTAAGACTCCTATAACCATACAAATTATTGTTGCCTACTTCCTAGGTAGCAATATTATGGGATTGTCATTGTAGAAGGAAAAATACCTTTCTACAATTATACTGGGAGGGATTTGGCAAGACTCATGAAAAACAAGGTTGACTTGAAAATATTTAGTCAACTTAAAAACTGGAACATTTGTTTCAGATTTCCCCAAAGTTCAATATCTTTTCTATAAAGGATAAATTTCTAAATATAGGGCAGGTACTCTCATTACAGAGTACTCACTGCCAGTATGTCCTTCCTAATGCAACTATAGGAATCCACATTCCGTATCCTTTGGTAAGCAGTATGTAAACATTATTTAACTAATAGAAAGCCCAACATTACTGTCATTTTCTTTGTTTATGAACTATTTACATTGTCTTTATAGGCGTACACAATTCTATAATAATGTAAACAGTACTGGATAGATTATTTGGAACACAATACACAACTTGCTAAAATAAAGATAATCCATTTGTTCCAGGAAACCTTATAAATTTTTTTTTTTTTTTTTTTTTTTTGCGTTACGTGGGCCTCTCACTGTTGTGGCCTCTCCCGTTGCAGAGCACAGGCTCTGGACGCGCAGGCTTAGCAGCCATGGCTCACGGGCCTAGCCGCTCCGCAGCATGTGGGATCTTCCCAGACCGGGACATGAACCCGTGTCCCCTGCATTGGCAGGCAGACTCTCAACCACTGCGCCACCAGGGAAGCCCTAACCTTATAAAATTTAAATCAACAGTCCACTATAAATATATTTGTAGCTGTTATTAAATGACAAACATCTTCATCTCTTGTTCTCACCAACTTGGCCATCTTTGACTAACACTTAATAAATGCACAAAGAAAACTGCATGACATTGAGAAGTTGGATTGAATAGTATGGGACTGTAAGGTTTTCTCTTTTCTCCCAGAAACACTGATGTGTCTGCTGAAGCCTATATCTAATAGGAATTTTTAGTGTTATTTTAGCCAGCAAAGCTATACTTTAAGAAATCATATCTCTGGTGAGCCATTTCTTGTGTAAGTAATCATTGTGATAGGCAAAGTTCTAGAGACCATGAAACAAAATAGGAGATCATAACATTATTCTATTGAAAACAAACCCTCTGAATGCTGGAACAGCTTAACTAGGCCTACAATTGTGAATCTTTTTTTTGTTGCTTACTCCAGAGTTTTGTATTCTAGCCATATTGATCTAGTTTAGAGGGGAGCAAGAGTTAAATAATTGATTGGATATTTATGTGAACTATAAATGTGCATGCTGTGCACGTGTGTGTTTGTGTGCCTGTGTATTTTTGTGTGTATTCCTTGATACATGGCACTACTCCCAATCTTAAATTTTCCTAAATATATTTAAACTTACTTAGTTATATTAACATTTTAAAAACAACATACCACTAGCAATTTATAAACTTCAGGAAGGCAGGTGATTTATCTTCTATATGACCTATAAATATTAGGAAGACAGGGAGAAATACATAGCATAACCTGCTAACATTAATTGATGATCCTGCTCTCGCTCAGAAGGCAATAGGTGGAAAGTTAGAGAGGCAGAGATTGTATTGATAATTCATCTTTGTAATCTATTATAAGGTACACTTTCTTTTCTTGGTGTTTTTAATCTTATTCCCATCCCTCGCTGCCATTTTCCCCATAATTAACGAAGCTTTACAATGGCGGGTGGTGTGGAAGATAAAATAGTGTTCATTCTACCTTGTTCCCTGGAAACCTAGTAGAAGTTTTGTAAGTAAATTTCTATAGTGAGTTAGTGCTTCAAGAAATTCTGTGAAATTCCACTTTCTATTTGAGTTAATAAACAACTTTGTAATTGTGCAAAACAATTATTTATCACTGACCTGAGCCCTCATATGAATTTTTAAAATCAATTTAATAAATTTTTAAATATCTTGAAAATTTAATGATGAGAACTAAGGTACTCTTTATTAAAAAAAAGTGAGGAAAAATAGAATATCAAACTATGCACTCAATGAACCCAAATTTGGTTGTTCTGTGTTTGTGTTACATTTTATATGTGAAATGTTTGTTGTGGGGAAACAAAATTGAATTATTCAGCAAATACTTTATTCTGAATCATTATTAAAGAAAGGTATTGAATATATAATATTTAAAGGAGTATATTTTTGTTATATATATGTATATATATATACATATAATACATTTAGGTCACAGTTGTAGACTCACTGTTTTTAAAAAGAAATGTGAATGTGTTGTAATCATATGAAAAATTTGTAAGAACATGTTTAGATAATACTTTTAAACTGTATTTCAGTATGTTTCCAATACAGAATTACTTTATTTTGCATACTCTTTTATTCTGTAAATCTAAGGTGAACTTTAGTTTGGTTTTCCAGATCATATCACTGCAATTAGTTGCTCTGAAGTAAATAATGATTTTTTTTGTTTGTTTGTCAACTGAAATACAATATCCTTCTGACTGTAACTTCATCCCTACCAGCAGTCCTGATTTATCACTGGGGTTAGAGACATAGTCCCTTCTAAAATCTATGGACACTACTGATTTATACCCAACCTCTTCAAGAAATTTTGAACCTGATGAAGAAAGCATCATGTTTCTTTTATTGCTTTGCTGTTGCTGCCTCTACTGATTGAGAATTTCTTTCCTTACACCCTTCCCTCCCAAACTACACTGTTTATTTAAAGCCCAGCATGTATATCATTTTCTTAGAAAGATTTCCATACTTTCACTCAATCTTCAGGCTATTGTAAAGACTTGTGTACATATCTGTCTATATATATATATATATATATATATATATATATATACACACACACACACATACAAGAGTGAAGGAAGGACAAGGGATCAATCCAAGAAGAAGATATAACAATTATAAATATTTATGCACCCAACATAGAAACACCTCAATATATAAGGCAAATGCTAACAAACATAAAAGGGAAATCAACAGTAACACAGTAATAGTAGGGGACTTTAACACCCCACTTACACCAATGGACAGGTCATCCAAACAGAAAATAAAAAAGGAAACACAAGCTTTAAATGACAGAATAGACCAGATAGATTTAATTGATATTTGTAGGACATTCCATCCAAAAACAACAGAATACACTTTCTTCTCAAGTGCTCATGGAATATTCTCCAGGATAGATCACATCTTGGGTCACAAATCAAGCCTAAGAAATTTGTAATCATATCAAGCATCTTTTCTGACCACAATGCTATAAGATTGGAAATCAATTCCAGGAAAAAAACTGAAAAACACAAATACATGGAGGCTGAACAGTGCACTGCTAAATAACCAAAAGATCAATGAAGAAATCAAAGAAGAAATAAAAAAAATACGTAGAAACAAATGACAATGAAAATACGATGACCCAAAACCAATGGGACACAGCAAAAGCAGTCCTAAGTGGGAAGTTTATAGCAATTCAGTCTCATGTCAAGAAACAAGAAAAATCTTGAATACACCTTACACCTAAAGCAACTAGAGTAAGAAGAACAAAGAAAACCCAAAGTCAGTAGAAATCATAAAGATCAGAGCAGAAATAAATGAAATAGAAGCAAAGAAAACAATAACAAAGATCAATAAAACTAAAAGTTAGTTCTTTGAGAAGATAAACAAAATTGATAAACCTTTAGCCAGACTCATGAAGAAAAAAAGGGAGAGGATGCAAATCAATAAAATTAGAATTGAAAAAGGAGAAATCACAACTGATACTGTAGAAATACAAAGGAATATAAGAGACTGCTACAAACAACTATATGCCAATAAAATGGACAACCATGAAGAAATGGACATATTCTTGGAAAGGTACAATTTTCCAAGACTGAACCAGGAAGAATTAGAAAATATAAACAGACCTATCACAAGTAATGAAATTGAAATTATAATTAAAAATCTTCCAACAAACAAAAGTGCAGGACCAGAGGGATTCACAGGCGAATTCTATCAAACATTTAGAGAAGAGCTAACACCCATCCTTCTTATACTCTTCCAAAAAATTTCAGAGAAAGGAACACTCCCAAATACATTCTGTGAAGCCATCATCACCCTGATACCAAAACCAGACAAAGATATCACTAAAAAAGAAAATTACAGATCAATAACACTGATGAACATAGATGCAAAAACCCTGAACAAAATACTAACAGACAGAATCCAGCAGCACATTAAAAGGATCATACACCATGAGCAAGTGGGATTTATCCTAGGAATGCAAGGATTCTTCAGTATATGCAAATGAATCAATGTGATACACCATATTAACAAATTAAGGAGTAAAAACCATGTGATCATCTCAATAGATGCAGAAAAAGCTTTTGACAAAATTCAACACCAATTTATTATTAAAATACCTCCAGAAAATGGGCATAGAGGGAGCTTACCTCAGCATAATAAAGGCCATATATGACAAATCCACAGCAAACATCATACTCAATGGCGAAAAACTGATCCTCTAAGGTCAGGAACAAGACAAGGATGTCCACTGTCACCACTCTTATTCAACATATTTTTGGAAGTCCTAGCCACAGCAGTCAGCAAAGAGAAAGAAATAAAAGAAATACAAACTGGAAGAGAAGAAGGAAAACAGTCACTGCTTGCAGATGACATGATAGTATACATAGAAAATCTTAAAGATGCCACCAGAAAACTACTAGAACTAATCAATGAATTTGGTAAAGTTGCAGGGTACAAAATTAATGCACAGAAGTCTCTTGAATTCCTGTGCACTAACAATGAAATATTAGAAAGAGAAATTAAGGAAACAATCTCATTTACCATTCCAAAAAAGAAAAAAAGAATAAAATGCCTAGGAATAAAACTACTTAAGGAGGCAAAAGACTTGTACTCAGAAAACTATAAAACACTGATGAAAGAAATCAAAGATGGCCTAAACAGACAGAGAGATATACCATGTTCTTGGATTAGAAGAATCAATATTGTGAAAATGGTTATACTACTTAAAGCAATCTACAGATTCAATGCAATCCCTATCAAACTACCAGTGACATTCATTCACAGAATTAGAACAAAAATTTTACAATTTGTGTGGAAACACAAAAGACCCTGAATAGCCAAAGCAGTCTTGAGAAAGAAAAATGGAGCTGGAGGAGTCAGGCTCAATGACTTCAGATTATACTACAAACCTATAGTAATCAAGACAGTATGGTACTGGCACAAAAACAGAAATATAGATCAATGGTGAAGGATAGAAAGCCCAGAGATAAACCCACACACATATGGTCACCTAATCTATTACAAAGGAGGCAGGAGCATACAACAGAGAAAAGACAGCCTCTTCAATAAGTGGTGCTGGGAAAACTGGACAGCTATATGTAAAAGAATGAAATTAGAACACTCCGTAACACCATACACAAAAATAAACTCAAAATGGATTAAAAACCTAAACATAAGGCTGGCCACTATAAAACTCCTAGAGGAAAACATAGGAAGAACACTCTTTGACATAAATAGGGGCAAGATCTTTTTTGA
This sequence comes from Lipotes vexillifer, assembly GCF_000442215.2. Lineage (NCBI taxonomy): Eukaryota > Metazoa > Chordata > Mammalia > Artiodactyla > Lipotidae > Lipotes > Lipotes vexillifer. The sequence goes on from NW_006777228.1 coordinate 776,601, forward strand.
CCCACCTCCTAGAGTAATGAAAACAAAAACAAAAATATACAAATGGGGCCTAATTAAACTTAAAAGCACTTGCACAGCAAAGGAAACCATAAACAAGATGAAAAGACAACACTGGGAATGGGAGAAAGTATTTGCAAATGAAGCAACAGACAGTGGATTAATCTCCAAAATATACCAACAGCTCATGCAGCTTAATAACAAAAACACAAACAACCCGATCAAAAAATGGGTGGAAGACCTAAATAGACATTTCACCAAAGAAGACAAACAGTTCTCCAAGAGGCACACGGAAAGATGCTCAACATCACTAATTATTAGAGAAATGCAAATCCAAACTACAGTGAGGTATCACCTCACTGCAGTCAGAATAGCCATCATCAAAAAATCTACAAACAATAAATTCTGGAAAGGGTGTGGAGAAAAGGGAACTCTTTTGCACCGTTTGGTGGAAATGTAAATTGATACAGCCACTATGGAGAAGAGTATGGAGGTTCCTTAAAAAACTACAAATAGAACTACCATATGACCAGAAATCCCACTACTTGGGCATATACCCTGAGAAAACCATAATTCAAAGGGACACATGTATCCTAATGTTCATTGCAGCACTATTTACAATAGCCAGGACTTGGAAACAACCTAAATGTCCAATGATAGATGAATGGATAAAGAAGATGTGGTACCTATATACAATGGAATATTACTCAGCAATAAAAAGGAATGAAATTGGGTCATTTGTAGAGATATGGATGGACCTAGAGTCTGTCATACAGAGTGAAGTAAGACAAAAAGAGAAACACAAATACCGTATATTAATGCATATATGTGGAATCTAGAAAAATGGTACAGTTGAACCTATTTGCAGGGCAGGAATAGAGATGTAGACATAGAGAACGGACATGTGGACACAGAGGGGAAGGGAGGGTGGGGCGAATTGGGAGATTAGGTTTGACATAAATACACTACCATGTGTAAATAGATAGCTAGTGGGAACCTGCTGTATAGCACAGGGACCTCAGCTTGGTGCTCTGTGATGGCCTAGATGGGTGGGATGGTGGGGGGGGGTGGGAGGAAGGTCCAAGAGGGAGGGTATATAGGTATACATATAGCTGATTCACTTCATTGTACAGCAGAAACTAACATAACATTGTAAAGCAATTTTACTCCAATA
>NW_006777228.1:778173-790001 GCF_000442215.2 Lipotes vexillifer
GGGTGGGGAGGGAGGTCCAAGATGGAGGGGATATAGATATACATATAGCTGATTCACTTCACTGTACAGCAGAAACTAATACAACATTGTAAAGCAGTTTTACTCCAATAAAAAAAAATGTATATATATTTACAATAGGTCCTTGTTATCTATTTTAAATATAGTGGTGTGTACATGTCAATCCCAAACTCTCAGTCTATCCCTTCCCCCACACTTCCCCCCACTATATGTTTACGTGTTCATTTTATAAAAGTTTACAGTTATCTTCGTTTTTTTTCCCCATCTTTCTATGCCTGTGACAGCAGTAACTCCACTTCATCCATCATTTGTGTCTTCTGCATTTAGCATAGCCACAGGCAGAAAGCTAATGCTTAATTACTATGTATGTATATATGAATGAAAATGTCTCATATTTCTCTAATTTTCCATGTTCCCACTGCAAACCAGTCCCCTTTATGACAGTCTTGCTCTTCTGTTGGATTTCTTAATTACATTCCTTCATTTCTTTCTCTGGTCTAGGACTTTGCATATCCCCAATTATTGATTTACCTACAATAAACTATGAAAATTCATTATGATAATAAACCCTAGTGTGCTGTTATCTGACAATTTAATTGTATTACCAATGGTGATTAAGTACAAATTACTACTTTTAACATAATTTTGAATTCTTAATGGAGAGTGAAATATTATTTTAACAAAGTCTATGTTAAGGGAAAAATGACTACCCAGTGGAAGGCAGTCATTTAGTGATGCTGAGAACATTACTCAGATCACAAGAAATCTTTTTAATTTCACGAAGCTATTTAACAGTAACAGTACAGTGACCCTAAAAAAGTTAAGTAACCTCTTTTTTTATCCAAAGCAAGGCATTTGGGTTTAATGCTCCCTAGTGGTCCTTCCATTTCAAATATATTTTTCTAACATCTTTATTGGAGTATAATTGCTTTACAATGGTGTGTTAGTTTCTGCTTTATAACAAAGTGAATCAGCTATACATATCCATATATCCCCATATTTCTTTCCTCTCGCGTCTCCCTCTCTCCCACCCTCCTTATCCCACCCCCAGACAAAGCTGTCCTTTTGTTCCTCCTTTGGAATTTATGAAAGTCCATTTCAACGATTCTATGCTAACATTTCTAGTATCTGATTTATCCCATTCTCTGCTAAAGCTAAGATTTTCCTTTTACTTTCAAGCTGCTTTTTATAGCTAGAAAGTTATAAAAAGTATGATCTTGTATTAAGTCTGACAAATTCAAGCCTGTTTTGACTGGATATTTCTTGGTCTAAGAAGTATAAACATTTCTGTGGGCACTCATTTTCTTAAAACTCACGGAATCAACAATAATGGATTAAGTTCAAAGTAGTTTTATAGAGTCATTGTGTTTACTTTAGGTCTGTGATTGATTAAGTGAGCAATAGCCGTGCCATCCCATTGAGTACAGTTCTTAAATTAGACCCACGTTAATTTCTATTTTAGAGAGCATGACTATGATAGTGGAGGGAAAGAAGTTAGGATACAATGATCCCATTCCTACTCACTTGATGATAGGCAAAATGTGTGAATTGTTTACAGATTATTGGCAGAGACCTCATATTATAAATAAATGAGACCAGAGTAGAATGTGGGGCATTTGAAGATGAAGAGGCTCTTAGAGACATCGTTTCTTCTTTGTCATCTTTACATTTAATAAAGATGAACTCTATTTATGTTTTGTGAGATCTATGATCTATTGAACTTTTGTAAAAAAAAAAATTTGAGAGTTTTTATAGAACATGACATTCCTTTATTTTTACATGGATAATTTGGTAATTGTGGTTATTTGTACTTCGATTATCATCCTTTCCAAAATGTTAAATCTTATGAGGGCAGGGATTGTGTTTTTCTTGGTTATATTATCAAGCACGGTAACTGATACATATGAGATGCTTAATAATTTAGTAAACATTAATTGAGTTAATACTATATAGTCCTCTGATTGCCATTGTTCCTGAGTGCTTACTAGTCTTTGTTTTTCTCATTAGTCTCTGAGTTCAGAGGCTGTCTGGGATTTGGGGAAGGTTAATCTCAATTTTGTACATTGCAGAAAAGATATCTTTCTTATTGATTTTCAAATGATAGAACTATTAAGTCTATTCTTGGAATTGTAGGTTTTTTCAAAAGAGTCATGTACTATACATTCTGTTTAGAATCTGGTTTTCTTTTGTGTTTATATGATTTTATTTCAGTTATGAGTCACTGATATGTTTAAATGATCTTTATAGTTTTGTTTCACCTAAAAATGTGGTTTTGTTGTGGCTGTTTTGATTGTTGATGTTTCTTCTGTGGTTTTGTTTTTAAATAAGCTACCTATTAACACAAATAATTTTTATGGAGTTATTAGTTGATATGATAATAGTTATTTCACTGCACCCAACAATGGAAGTCAGATTACTTCTTTATTTGAAAAATAATTATTAATAACTTCAGTTATTACAGAAAATTTTGGTTATTTTTATGATTGCATATTATCACTCTGAGGAGCATATATCCATGGAGTGCAAGAAAATTTGAGGAGTAAATGTGAGCTCAGGATAAGAAATACTTAGCAGAGAAAATTCTTTGTAATGGAATTCATATTTGACGGCATCTCAGGCAAAGTATGAGTAAAAATACAGATGTATGTCTACTAAGCAACATAACTGCTTTTGTAACTATGTATGGACATTTGTTTAATATTTTATAATTCCATACTTAGAACAAAAATTAATCTGCAATACTACATTGACAAATTTTTGAGATGAACTTAATACTACATCTAACTAATATAAGTACAATTATTTCAGTTAGGCACTATACTATAGTTTTTAGAAAATGGGTGGGGAGAGTGGATACTGAAAACAAACCGCATGAACAGTGTTTTCTTTCAAAGAGCTCTACTGTGAAAAGAACAGTATCAACAAAAATGCAAGGCATAAAATTATAAAATATTGATATAATTTGTACAGTTGTAATTAACAGGGGCAATTACTATTATGGGCAGTATAGAAGAAAAGAGATCATTTTTGGTTCCAGATTTTCAGCCTATAATTCTAATGGCAAGTATTATTTCATGTTGGTTTCTCTTTTCTTCATGTCCTGGGACAAGAATGTTCAGTGTCCAACTAAATATAATCAGACACCTCACTTGAGAATAACACGTGAGTTTGAATCAAGAATTTTGATGAAAACTTGTTTGGCTAACTTTGCTTTAAAGGTTTATTGTTACATGAAACATCTTAAAATCTCACATTTCCAAGATGGATAAATAACTGTAAATTTTTAAAATCATATTGTATATAAATCTATGTGTAATAATTTCAGGGAAAATTTTGCAAAATATACTGTAGTTTAAATATTCAATTAAAAGAATATTATTCTGAAAACCACATTTATTTTTCTAGCTTTGATAAAGAATGCCTTCTGAAAATTATGTTCAACCTATTGTCCTAAAAGTATGATGAGATTTCAATTTTTTTTCAGTTTTCCTAGTATTATATAAATACCTAGTACGACCAACTATCACAAGATCCATGTGTTTATTGTGAAAATGAAAGTTTCTAATAAGACTTCAAAGAAAGTTATGACTTGTTTATAAGTTCCAAAATGAATTTCTTTTGTCTCATTTTTCTAATTTTTTCATTGATTAGTGCAGCATATACCATCAGCTCAAATGTCATTTTAACAAATAATCTGTTTTGGTGACAGATATGAAGATGGATTAATAATGTTAATTATTTTCATAATTTGTTTTATGCACAAGTGCATCTTGAGTGATGGATAGCAATAAATAATATTCTTAAGTGTATATACACTAGAAATTTTAGACCATCCAGTATTTTAGTTCAAATTTGATTATGTACTTCTTTTTCAAACCAGGTCTCACAGAGTCTATACAAAGCACCTCAGTTTTCCAAAGGGGAAAATGCAAATCACATATGGGCTGCCATCTGATATTGAGCTACACATTATTCATGGAAAAGTATAACACTTTTTAAACTTTATAAAGTTGGCAAGGCTATGACTCTAGGAGCAGTATTATTTTCTCCTAGATGCTATGCACACAATTTGGATAAATTGTCACAAATAAATGTCTTCATACCATGAACATTTACTGTTACTTTTTTAATGTTTGATGACAAAGATGATTGTAATTTTAGCTTGATGCATTTTCTAATGAAAATATAAATCTGTGCAGAATCAAATATTAAAAATAACCTAGGAATGTTTAGAATATTTTACAATATAGCCTAATTCTGAGCGCTTCTTCAAAATATACTCAATAAGCATTTGTTAAGTACATGAATTGCACCCAGGTAACATGGCAGAAGCTATGTATACATGACTTATTTTTTTATAGAGCTCAAAGAATAGCAGGGAAAATGGGATGGAAAAATAATTATAAAAAGAAGAATAAACATAATAATGAGGATATGCAGAAATATGTGTGAGACTACAAAGGAAGAAGGCACTTAATGGTGATGGGGAAGGTTAGGGTATACTTACAGAGGTGAGTGTTGAAAATATTTACTAGATGGACAAGTGAAAGGACAGTCCAAGCAAGTGGAATTGCATGAACACTTTTGGAGGGATTGGATAAAACTACAGTGGAAATGAATAGGGGGATAGAGGTATATTATAAGAATAAATTTGACTTGAAATTCTTACAGGATAGCTAAGAGGAGATTAAAAAGAAAGAGGCTCATATCCAAGTCTGTTTCTCACAGAAGAAGGCTGGGCAGTGTAAATGAATTTGATATATAAAGATGATATTTAAAGTCTTAGAAATTCAGATCAAGAACTGGCATAAGGCCAGAAAGAGTAAGATTCACTTACAAATTACAGTTTGTTATATAACCAAGTTTTATTACTATTTTATAGGCTATTAACATAACCTTTTAATTTATCTGCCTTCAACATTAGGACTCTCCAGCTTGTCATGGATAAATAGATTTATCTTTCCAACACACACACATAATATACACAAATGTTTTCTTTAATCCTCTGCTTAAAAATCTTTCCCAACTTTTCATTGCCTGATATATCAAAGTAAAATGTTTTAGCTCTGCATTTCAAAGATTTTTTTTTTCTGAGTTTCTACTGTATCTTATGAATTCACTTATTATGTTACTCTTATGATACCCCAGTGAAGGGAAAAGGGCACATCACAGGATTTCTCCTTCAAGTTGTAACCTTCCCTGCCCTTTAATCACATTATTTATTTCTCATTCATTGGGACTGCAGAAGCCTGTGTGCAAACCCTAAAATTATATCAACTAACCAGATAGTACCCACAGTTTTTCTGTATCCATATTTTTTATTATAGAGAACAATCTTTTGTACTTAAATTTGCTGAATAGTACCATCACTTATGTTGTACAGTTATTTAATTTGAAATCTGTTGTACAGTTATTTGAAAGCTAATTTGATGTACTAAAACTGTGTGTGTGTGTGTGTGTGTGTGTGTGTGTGTGTGTGTGTGTGTGTATATTTACAAGTATTGCCATATTCCTTTCAGGAATTGAAAATTGAAGAACTCAGAGAGATCTGTTTATAAAGTAGATGAGAAACTGTGTGAGATGTCTATGGTAATATTCACTATGGTCTGGTTATATTCCCATTTTTTCATTTGCCAGTTTTGGCATCCTTTGATCTCAGTCCTGAGATCTTTCTTGTTTTGCTTTCTTTTCATCAGTGAACCTGTTTAGCCTTGTAATTTTAAATATCATTACTCCATCAACAGTTTTATGTTTAGCCCTGATCTCTGCTCTCTGAACTAGAGACTTGGAGAGCAAACAGCTAACTAGACATCTCCACCTTGATAATTCTTACATATTTTACAGTCAACTTCACTAAAACGGAATTCCCTATCCCTAGCTCTTTCATTAAGCTGTTTCCCTCTAGTTTTCTCCATTTTAGTAAGTTATCAATCATATATCCTATTGCTGGAGTTCGTCTCCCACATCCCACCCAGCAGCAGACCTATTAGTTTAAGTTCAAAATATATTTCACATCTGTCCATTTCTCTCTGTCTCACTGGCAACTCTCCTACTATAATCTCCCAGTTGAAATATTTACCTCCAAAGGAGACTGAATATGACCTCTGTGCACTGTTACCCTACTACAACAGCCTCCTGTCTGTATTCTGGTTTCCACTCTTGCTTGCACATTATCTGTATTTATTTAGTAGCCTAAGTAACCAGGCCCTTCCTACCTCCACCCTCATCTCTTGCATTCTTTGATTTCTCATTATGCTCCAGTCATTCTAGTTTCTTTCTGTTCTTTAAACACACCAAGTTCTTTCCTACTTTAGGCAAATGATGTTCTCCCTGTTGATTCTTAGTTGGCAGGAAATTTCTCATTCTTACACAAGCATTATCTCCTCTGAAATTCCTTTCCACACCATCATTTCAAAGTAACCCCCTTCTTGCCCTCTCCTTGCCCACTGAGTTGGTATGTTAGACTACTGTTCTGAATTTCTTCCATTTACCCCTCCAGATCTACTCTCATTGTTCTCCACCTTGCCTTCTCATGGAGGCTTGCATGTATAGAATATATCAATAGCCTTCATTGCCCTTTGGGTTCTAGTTGGCTTCAGCTTGGGAGGAGCTTTGGTAGGAGGTCAGAGTGAGAAATGAGAGCAAAGCCAAGGAATTTACAACTCTACCTCCCTCCCTGTGAAGTTTCCCACTTCTTAGCCCTTTAAACCTAGGGTGGTAATAACTATTCTTAGCTATTGTATAAGTCACTGCATGATCTCTTATTAATCCACTAAGCTCAAATCTTTGTAAACAGTCCTTTCTAGGAAACAAAACATGAGAATGCAAACAAATTATTTTGTTTGGATTATTCTAGTGTAAGTCTGCTAACCTGATTTAAGTATGCTCTTGGTTTTTTTCATGGGACCCTGTTATCTTCTTGATTTCCATCATAACATGATAATAACATGTAATAAGATTTTACATTTATTGGTTTACTATTTACTGTGACTCTGCTTACTAGAATATAAACGCTGAGGGCAAGGAACTTTCCTTTTTTATTCATTGCTATTTTTGTCAGCTTCTAGAATAGTGTCTAATATAAAGCAGATACCAAATAAATATTTTTAATAACTGACTGAAGAATCAAAATTAGAGTAATTAGTGTGTTAACATATAGAGAGTCTAAATGGAAGAATTGAGGTTAAAATTAAAGCCATTACACCCAACAAGTTTTATTTCTTTGAGAATTTTAGTGTGGAGGGATATTCCAGTGATTCTAAATTTATAAATTCAAACAGTTGAGGATAATTCAAATAATGTAGAAAAAAAAATCAGATGTTTAAATTTTTATGATGCCAAAGAGGCAAATAGTTTAAAAGAAATTAAATTTTAGCAGCAAATACCAGTTTTATACAGATTTTTTAGCATTATATAGCATGTAATTGAAGCGTATATGATTGCTTGCCAAGTCCTCTGTTCTCTGTTACCATACTAGTAGAGGTAATGGGTAACCCTCAGTCACTAACTCTTTAATTAAATATACCAGGCCACTTTGGCAGAAAAATCAAATAAACAATTGCTCACATACATAGCTTTGACTTACTAGGAATGAGAGTTGTTGTAAGCAGTAAGTGACAAGAAGTGACTCTAAAAAATAGAATAGGTTCAGTGAGAAGATGTACTGTCTCTTATTATTTTTAATCCTTTTGTGTGTGTGTTACTAGAGCAAAGAGTTTTCTGACAAGTGGTATACTTTCTATACTCTGACTGACAGCCTAATCTCCAGGGAAAGCCTGAGCTTTTCAGTAGGTCAAAGCTTTGCCTTTCACTCTCAGTGGCTGTGACACTGGGAGATAGTGCAGGGTGACTTCTGCCAGAGTGAGGAAATTAAAGATGCACAGAGCATTGTTTTGAAATTATTGGAGGCAGTTCCTCATTGTGCACCTTAATGGACTAAAATCTTCCTTGTTAAATGAGAAGATTGAATTCCCACATCTTGAATCCTAAGTATCATATTCCATTCAATCAGTGTCCCTTCATTTCAATATAATCATTATGTCTCTTCATTTAAATATGAAAACAATTAAATGGTGCTTCATATTTTGTAAGAAGTAGAAGGATTTCTCTGGTTTCTGGACAAATCTATTGTTATAAAACAATATTTATTGGCATAGAAAGATTCTCTTGATATTTTCTTCATCAAGAAAAAATAGACTATAAAATAAGAAGTAGATACAATTTGTATAATATATATAATATCTAATATTATATAATTTTATCTGTATGTTATATATATCTTGTATAATGTATATAACATAACTACAAAATATAAGAATGTATAATATATTTATAGGTTATAAGTTTATGTTTTCTTTTTATCATTATTTTTTGCTCATTTATAATGTCAAATTTTCCTAATATAAAATACATACTAATATTTCCTAATACAAAATATAATACTATATTTTCATATATTTATTATATATCTACTATGTATTACATGATTTATGTTGTTATATTCAATGTATTTTACATTATATGTGATAAGAAAAACACTTAATTGTAATTATACTTTTGAAAAGAGCTCATGAATGATATGGAAAAGATTTTTAGTAACTAATAAAATAGTTTCCACCTGGTAAAGTTGAGCAGTAAAGACAACTTTTAACATATAGTCACTTATTCATCTCTGTACAGTACCGAGAATTGGGCCAGTCTTGGAAGTATACATGTTTTAAAATAAATAAACTAAGGTAGAATTCACAGGTAAATTGGGAATTTCATAGAATAAAATTAACAAAATTCAGATGAGTTATTTGAACGTTCATGGGGGAAAAAATTAAAACTAAGGTGTAAACAACAAATTGGCAAACAACCTTTAGATAATAGTAAACAATCTTAAGTTTTGGTACTTCTGAACTCTTAGTACAGTAGTGAATTAACTTCAGCAAAATCAACAGTGAGTAATGAAGCTAGACCTAGAAATACTACTCTATATTTCTAGCCCTATTAGTCTTTCTCTAAATGTCTACTTTTCACATCCTGGTAATGCCCATATAGATATGGAAGTTCGTAGGGAATTATTCAATATTATTTTAGGAAAGTTAAGCAGATATAACTATCTAGAAGGAGCCTTGGGATCATTTGAATATAATGGAAGTCTCAGCAATTAGGATTCTAATTCCAGATTCAAGGCTGAGTCTGAGAACTGGAAAATCCTTTCAAAGATTAGTTTCGCAACATCTGGATGGCAGCTGAAAAATCCAGTCTTCAGCAATATTCCATGTATAGTTGAAGCCATGCATATCCTTGATTACATGTCATTTACATTCATATATGTTGAAATTGTCTTATGGAGACTCACCACCATTTCCAAATCTTTTTTTTTTTTTTTTTTTGGTACGTGGGCCTCTCACTGTTGTGGCCTCTCCCGTTGCAGAGCAGGCTCAGTGGCCATGGCTCACGGGCCCAGCCACTCCACAGCATGTGGAATATTCCCGGACCAGGGCACGAACCCGTGTCCCTTGCATCGGCAGGTGGACTCTCAACCACTGTGCCACCAGGGAAGCCCCAAATCTATTTTTAATAATACATAAATTAAAGGTGAATTCCATTTATTTCAACAGACAAGGCCTACTCTGTTTTAGGCTTTCAGTTAGACAGTGGGAACACAGTGATAAAAATGATACAGTCCTTGGGTTCAAAGCCATACAGTTCATCCAAAGAGACAGAATTTTATCTTCAGGAATTTAGTGATATAATGAAACAGGGGTAGTTACCAAGTGGCATAGACATGATGATAAGATAGCACCTAACTGTACTTGATGACTTTAAAAGACATTTGAGCTAAAGTTTTAGGAGTAACTTTTGAGTAGGCTTTGAACAGGCAAGGAATGCCTAAAAACACTGGAGAATGGTTGGAAGAAGTGGATTTCACATGTTTTCAAAGATGTATCCCCAAAGCCTAATTAGCACCATTCTTTAGAATGTACAGCAAAATATTGTCTACTGTCCTCATTTTGGACCTCCTATGGAACTCTTGAGACAACAGGGAAAGTCACACTTAGGTGCCTGTTAAAGGAGTGCTATGGTTGGTTGGACTTTACCACTGTTTGCAGGCACATATTCCTTTGTCAGCAGACACCAGAAGAGAGAAACGCCAGAGAAGAAAGGCTCTTTCTCTGTCTCTGTAAGCCCAACTCACAACCTCTTTTCTTCTAATTGTAAGCAAAAATCATTGTTTAAATAACTGCTAATTTAAAGCAAATTTTTAAGATAGTATTTCTTTTTGAACTTAAAAATGTATAGTAGCTAGAACAGAGATGTGCTTTGCAAGAAATGAAAGCATCCAATATAATTTTTCACTAGAATTAAATTGAAATCTTAAAAAATGAAAGGATGAAGGGACCAAATACATAGCTTTGATGAGTTTGTTTTACAGTTATTTTTGACTATATGTTAAAGTACGTAAGTAATGATAGATAAAAGATACATAAAGACAAAGAGAAGTTTGTGGTTGCACATGTATGTTTTTGTTCTTCAAAATAATTTTTAAAATATTCATGATCCACAGTCAAGTGTACTCTGAAGAAAGTAAAATCAGTTACAATTTGTGAGTAGAATTTTCAAATAGCTTAAAATTCTAAAGAGAAATTTAAGCTAACATTTCTACTTGCTACTTGTAAACATTGGCAGTGTTTGTATAAACACTGAAATCAGTACACTTTTTTCAAGAGCTTCTTAACAACCTTATTCACCTTGGATTCAAAGATACTAATGAAACTAGCAGTGATATAACCTCTCCTATATAGGTTTGTGTTCTTGAGTGTCAGCTGGTGACACTATGATGATACATGGCAGTAATAATTGATTAAAGTGACTTCTCTCCTTGCCCCAGTGCTTACTGATATGTGACACTTGGCAATATATTATTAAAGCCCCATCGTACGGATGATGCACTGGGACAGAATGTCACTAGAGAGTCCTTCCTTGAGTGATATATTTCTCATTCACAGGGTCATGAAAGTCTAAGGATGCACATTCAAAGCCAGTCTATTTGACTATTTTAATAGTAAAATCAACTTTAAAAATGTATTAGTATTTCAGAGATTGCAATGGGTGTATTATGGCTGGAAACCCAGACAATCCAAGCTTGTAAATAATGCATTCTGGTAGTATTGTGTATCTATGAAAAGGGGAGCCTTCCTCTTGAGAAAAGAAACTTACGGTAAAAGGCAGACACGCTGAAGGATGGTTTACAAAATGAATTGTGATTATGGGCCTAGAAATTTATGGAAAAAGTTCATATGAAGTTTAAAAAAAAAAAAGACTCCATTAGACTGTAGAATCACCAAGGAACTAGAAATGATAAAGCTGAATGCCTGTGGTTTTAATCCCATGTATTTAAACGCCTATGAACAGCACAGGAGAACAAATGGTCTCAGAGTCCTGTCTGATATCCAAAGATACAGGAATAGGTAGTATTTATCTGCATATTATAAAGAATGGTGCTAGACCTTCTTCAGAGGACTTTCCATAAAGTACACCAAATTGATCATTTAAATATCCATCTTTATCAGCTCCCCAATTTTCAATGTGGGGAGCTAAGGCTAAATATCCCTGTAAAATAAAGGAAGGGATTTATAAAATGCCTTCCTTAGCTATCACTATGTACATGAGAAAAAATAAAATTTAAAATGATTACCTAAAAGTTTTCCTACCTTAAATATCAAAAGTATTCTGGGGCTTCCCTGGTGGCGCAGTGCTTGAGAGTCCGCCTGCCGATGCAGGAGACGCGGGTTCGTGCCCCGTTTCGGGAAGATCCCACA
>NW_006777228.1:790097-850315 GCF_000442215.2 Lipotes vexillifer
ACGCAAGAAAAAAAAAAAAAAAAAGAAAAAGAAAAAAAAAAGTATTCTGAATATGGGGGTTATGCTAGTACATAGGAGTAAGGAGTAAAAAAGCCAGTAATTTACTCAGATCTGTTATTTTGCTATCATTACATGTTTTTAAATTATTTTCAGTTGAGTAAGTATAGACCAGGAATTCAATTGTATATCAATATCTCCAAAAAAACAAGTCGCTAAAATCACATTTTTGTACATTTGTTCTTTTGTTTCATACTTTCAAAAGAAACCCCTAAATGACCATGAATTGCAACAATATTTCATTAAATGAGGAAAATATTTCTAAATTACAGGCAAGTAAAGGAGAAGGAAAAATGTGTGTGTGTAATGTGTATTTAGTTTTAAATTAAAACAATAGTATATTTTTTTGTTATAATAGCCCAACAGTTTGTTTTTAATTGTCTATTGGATGTCTTCTTTCTTTTTCTCTCCTTAATTCCAGTCCTAAACCTGCATCTGTAAATCAAGTGATAGAAACTTTAGTTTAAATATAGAAAGTAATATTCCAGCAAAAAGACCAATATTAAAACAATTTGAAGCTAGTTGTAGAGATGTCTCAAGTCAATTTCTAACTGTTTTAATTAGGCAGTAATCAGACTATCACAGTGTCAACCTTTATGAAAGCCACTCAGGTTGTGTAAAAACAGTTTGGGACAATCCTCATTTGTTGCCTCTACAATGGGAATTCAGAATGAATAAAATAATAGCAGCAATTCAAATGAATCTAATTCTCTAAAACTAGCTGTTGTGTTTACTGGCATGTCTAGCACATACTATTTCTTTCTAACTTGCATACACCTACACCTACTCCTTCTATATATATGCTAATTTAATTTAGAGATGACAAGTCATTGTCAGGATTTTCTAGGGAAAACAAATGCACATATTTGCCCTTTTATCTCTTGTGAACTTCTACTTTCAATTACTGCTTCTTATGTAGAATTGCTGCATGCAGAAGAGGCCCTGTAGTATGGGATCATCATTTGCAGTTAGTGAGAAATCTAAAAGCCATCATTTTCCTCTAACTTTGGAAATTAATCTTGTCTATTCTGAGTGTTGTTGCTGCTGGTATTTTCAAATACCCACTGACTTCAATCAGAGATTGTATATTATTTTATAAAAGCATTACAACAGAAGAACATCTTCTGAAATATTTTAACCTGATCAGTTGTCAAGATACATCTACAGACTGAAATCCATTTTTATGTGATATTTGTGTGGAAAGCTATAGCTTCTGCTCAAACTTTATAAATGGCCCAAAATTGTAGGTATGGGGATAGGATTTGAGGAGGAGATGTGGAGACATAGAGGTAGATACCAAAAAAATAATGAAGATATGGAATCACAGCTACATATATTTCCCCTTTAGCTGGCCCTGTTAAAATGTGTGGTTTCCTAGCATTTAAGAAGCACTTATAAATATTTGATAAATGAAGTAATGTTATTTTTAGATAATTTGCAGTTCTTCTTTGATACTTGAATTCTGCTCAATTCTTTCTTTCTCAGTGGTATGACATAGGAACAGGGAGGGACTAGGGAAGGGAACCAGGATTCCAGTGTACAGTAATTTTTATAACACGTACTCTGGAATGAGAGACAAGTGAGCTTTGAATCCCAGATTCTTTAGTAACCAGCCACCTAATACTTGGTGAGTTTCTTAAACTTTCTGTGATTCAGTTTCTTCATTTGTAAAATAAAGATAATTCTAGCATCTATTTTATAGGTTTCTTATGAATATGTAGTGAGATCATTTCTGTAGAGCACATAAAACAGTCCATGGAACATGTTAAGCACTAAGTGTGAGCTGCATAGTTTGGTTGAAACTTGAAGAATTTTCTAATAGATTCCACTTTTATGAATCATAGGGCAGGGTTGGAACTGAAAGAGGATAATCCCTACTCCTTCCTCTCTTGGAGAGTACAATACCATTTGGTGACCATCTTCCTCCCCAAGGGGGCCAGCAGCACCCTCTCCCTGGGTTTTCTTCCTTTACACAGAGACATTTACCCCTGTACCTTCAGCATGTTTATCAGAAATGGGAGGTTCCAGAGAAGTATCAGAATTTGAAAATGTGAGGAGTTCCCATGTCTCCCATTTTTATAGCCAACAAAAGAAAACAACTAAGGAAATTAACCTGTAAGCTCCATTTTTAAAATAAATTGGGCTTATTTATTCTAGACTTCATTGCATTTAACATTAAAAATGTCAACACTAGAACATGGAATCTCCTTTAGAGGTATGGGTTATAAGTGACTGGAATTTTACCAATAGATAAGATGAAATAAAGATATAGACCAAAGATAACACCTATAAATTATAGACCCATTCAATATCTTCCATCCTGAAGAAAGGCTAAGGGTGGCCCTAACAAGGCATTAAAACATGTCAATTCAGAGCCAAGAGACAGTTAAAATGGATATAAAACTGTTTATTAAAATACTTCTTTCTCATCAATTGTTTCATTTGCTCTAAGAGCAGAGACCATTTATCTTATGTCAAACCCACCTCCCTATACCCACATCCACAGCTACACACAAATCTTTCTTCCATCTTACAGATGAAACAGAGAAAAAAGGAAAAATAAAGATAAAACCCATTGAGATCAAGATTTTTCTAGGTGTAGTGGATGCAATGGTGTGCCACCCCAAACCCCCAAGTTATACAGGTGAATAAGGTATACAGTTTCCCAGGTTCTGGGTATGTTGGCTGCTGACAGAGCTTCTTTCCCCCCAGATTGCCTTGATATAAGGAAGCTGTCTCTCCCAAATTTATGCCATCTCCTTAGTGGCAGCTTGCATCTAACAACTGGTTGATTCGAGAATAAAAATGTCTTGCCCCCTTGACACAATTTAGTTTAACTCTGAACTGTCATGTTAGCTTCCATGCTCCCTCTGGGATCCACTAAGGATAAAATATACTTAATATTCTTAATTCCATATTGTACAGTGTAATATACATACATTTTTAGACTATATATATATATCTTATATGTCTGTTTCTTAGGATCACCTGGTAAGGCTTTTTTTCTGTCATTAAAATTCTTCTGTATCCCTGAAAAAAACTGACTAAATTGGTAAATGGAATCTACATCTCCTTCCCATGTACAACAGTGTTGTAGGTGGAAAAGTCTTTTTAAAGTTATTTTAAAAAGCCAAAAGCAGAACCCACAGCAAACACTTGTGTGGAAATGTGGAATATAAACTGTTATACAAGGGTCCATTTTACAAACTCCATAGTTTATTGAGTGGAAAACATTATTTACAAAAGTAACCAAGGGTAAAGTGTCTTTATCTTCCTCTTTAGGCTGCTTAGTTCCCATAATTATGACTTTTGTGGTTTTCCCAACCTGCTAGTGATTTTCATCACTTTGAGACAGGAGAGACTTGTAAAAACGATAAGCATGCCTTCAGAGAATTATACCACTTTCTAACCATTAAACTAGTCCCAGCCTTTGACAAATGATGCTCAGCTGTTTCTCCCTAGTTTGTCATTGATGTTAGTGTATGTTCCCTTGCTAAGTGAATGTGTCTTCCATCAGATTTCAGACTTCTAGATGATAACACTAGCTTATAAACTCACAAGGAAATAATTACGGCTGATTAACTGCAAAGAGGACTTATTTCAAAGAAAATATTTGCCAGTTGACAAATGCTCTCTAGGGCTTTTCTTTCAGTACATGGCATTTCAATTTGTGACTTTAAGGATAAAATAAAGTTCACTACTATCCATTAACATAGTTAACATGCATAATTTTGCCTCGGTATGTTTATGTGCCATATATTATAGATTCATGTCAGCAACAGTTTCTCTCAGAGATCTAACACTATATAGGCTCCTGATAGTTCTATTATGAAATACCAAGCAATATTTTATACAACCAAATAATCATGGAGTACTTAGTTCTTAATCCTATAAAAGAAAACAAAAATGTTTTATAGCTGGTACACTAATGATATGATAATTATTTTCATTTTCTGACGTGGTTGTAATGACAAATTAATGCCTACTTTCAAACACTTCTCCCTCATTCATTTATTTCACTGACCAGTGTGGTATGGGTGAATATGGGTGAAGATTTTCAAAATGCACCTGAGGAGAATTTATGGATACTCTCAAATAGCATATCTCCTAAATTTAGTGGACTAGAAATAAAGCAGATGGTATTGAAGAGCTGTGTTCAGGTGGATGTGTTAACAGTTGGTTTTAGGGATTGATTTTGACATGATAAAGAAAAAATGAATGAGCTGCTGCTTATTTGAAGCAAAGATGTCTAATTCCAAAACAAAGGGTGGGAAATGGCCTGCAAAGAAGGCTTAAAGAGGAAGTTAAGGCAAGAACAAAACTTTTAATCATTTCTAGTCATAGAAAAAGGATATGCTGACCCATTACCATAGGGATTTCTGTATAATCACTAAACTGTAAGACTCCATAAGGTGAGGGTTCATTCTGATTTTTTAACTTCTGGATAGCAGAATATAAGATGAAAAAGGTTATTATAAGAATAAGGGGAATCATAAAGAGATTAATGTTCCTTCAAACTATGTAGCCTTACCAGAAAAAAACATTCATACCAACCTCATCTGACCTCAGTTCCTACTAAGAAAAAAGAGGTTGCCCCTGATTCTTTGTCTAGTGGAGAAACTGGTGAATCCCTATTGGAGGAATAAGACATTATCTGAATTCTCTGAAATTTTTTATACAACGTGGTTATAAAAAAATCAAAACAACACAGTTAACAAACATGACTAGTTACAGAACTGGATACATAACATGTGGGGGTTGAACTCAAGATGAAAATGCAGGGCCCATTATTCAAAGTGACTAAAACTTTAAGATGGTGACAGCAAGTATGGAACCATTTTAAGCACAGGGCCCCATGTTGTACACATCCATAAAACTGGTTGGAGAGAGAGGGAGAGAGGGGAAGAGATGGTCAACATTAACAGAATGCATATTATTTTCTAGTACATATAGAATATTTATATATAGAACATTTATTATAGAAAATAATCTGAGTCATAGAGCATGTACCATTAATTAATTTCAAAAAGTCAAGCCATTCAAAGTACATTCTATAACCACTGTGGGATTATGACAAAAAACAACAGTAGCATGTAACTAGAAAACATTTAACCATTTGGAAATTAAGTAGTGTACTTCTAAATAATCAATAGGATAAAGAAGAAAGGACACAGGAAAATAGAAATCATATTGAATGATAATACATATGTGACATGTCAAAACTTTCAGGATGCAGCTAAATCTTAGTTAATAGGGAAATATATAACCTTAGTTAATATATTAGAAAATAAATATATAGTAAGAAAATTTGAAATTCAGTGATTTAATGTTATATCTTCAGAATCTAGGGAAAAAATAGCAAATCAATCCCTCAACATGAGAAAATAGTAATAGTGAGTAAAAATTAGTGCAATAGAATAAAAGCATTAAAAACATAAAATCAAACAAGGCCTAAGTTCATTATTTTATAAGATTAACAAAATTGATAAATCCCTGGTAAGCTTGGTCAGTAAAAAAGGGAAGAAGTACAAATTACTATTATCAGAAATAAAGACATCACTGTACATTTGTTGTGTTGGTCCCAGCCTATTGGCTGTAATCCTCTCAGCAAGGAATGTCTGAAGCATTCATCCAGGATATATTACTGAATGGGAGAAGATATTTGCAAAGATATCTGTGATAAGGGGTTAATATCCAAAAAATACAAAGAACTCCTACAACACAACATCAAAAAACAAACAACCCAATTAAAAAATGAGCAGAGGACCTGAATTAACATTGTTCCAAAGAAGACATACAGAGGACCAACAGGCACACAAAAAAGATGCTTAACATCACTAATCATTATGGAAATGCAAATCAAAACCAAAATGAGCTATCATGTCAAACTTGTCAGAATATCTCTTACCATAAAGACAGGAGATAAGAAGTGTTGGCAAAGGTGTTAAGAAAAGGGAATCCTCATGCACTGTTGATTGGAATGTAAATTGGTGCAGCCACTATGGAAAACAGTATGGAGATTCCTCCAAAAATTAAAAATAGAACTACCATGACTTCCAACAATTCTAGTTCTGGGTATTTTTCCAAAGAAAACAGAAACACTAGTTCAAAAAGATATATGCATCCTTATGTTAATTGCAGCATTATATACAATAATCAAAAGGTGGAAGCAATGTAAGTGCCCATCAGTAAATGAATGGATAAAGATGTGGGGTGTGTGTGTGTGTTTGTATATATATATAATGGAATATTACTTCTAAAAGAATGAAGTCTTGCCATTTATGACTATATGGATGGATCTAGAGGGCGTTATGCTAAATGAAATAAGTCAGATAGAGAAACAAATACTGTATGATTTCACTTATATGTAGAATCTAAAAAGCAAAACAAATGAACAAAGGTAACAAAGGAGAAACAAACTTACAGATACGGAGAACAAATAGGTAGTTGCTAGAGGGGAATGAGTGGAAGATAGTGTGAAATAGGTGGTCAAGATTGAAGTACAAACTTTCAGTTACAAAATAATGCATTATGGGGATAAAATGTACAGCATGGGGAATATAGTCAATTTTATTGTAATATCTTTGTGTGATGACAGGTGGTAACTTGACTTATCATGGTGATCATTTTGTAATGTATTAAAATATTGAATCACTATGTTGTACACCTGGAACGAACATAGCGTTTTAGGTCAACGATACTTCAATTAAAAAAATGTAGACACTGGGAGGAAATGCATCTAAATGCTAATTGTATTTATCTCTTCAGGGGTGTGGATTATAGGTGATTGTCATTTTTGACTTTATGTTTTTATGTATTTCTGTTGATCTCAGTGAACATATATTGCTTGTAAAATTAAAAAACAATAAATGTCATTAAAAATGAAAAACAAAATAAATGAAAACCACTAGAGTTCATTTTAACCTTTGGAATACTCAAGAATCTAGCTACCTAAAAGCTTCTAGTGCTATTTATCTATTTCCTAAATATATAATGCCACTGAAGTATACAATCAGAACACGTTAGCCACTGTGGAAAACAGTATGTAGGTTCCTTAAAAAACTAAAAATAGAATTACTATATGATCCTGTAATCCCACTCCTGGGCATATATCTGGAGAAAACTGTAATTCAAAAAGATACATGAACCCCAATGTTCCTAGCAGCACTATTTACAGTAGCCAAAACATAGAAACAACCTAAATGCCCATTGACAGATGAATGGATAAGGAAGATGTGATACACACACACACACACACACACACACACACACACACACACACACACAGTGGAATACTACTCAGCCATAAAAATGAATGAAATAATGCCATTTGCGGCAACATCGATGGACCTAGAGATTATCATACTAAGTGAAGCCAGAGAAAGACAAATATCATATGATATCATTTATATGTGGAATCTAAAATATGATACAAATGAACTTATTTACAAAACAGAAACAGACTCACAGACATAGAAAACAAACTTATGGTTACCAAAGTGGAAAGGGGAGGGGGAGGGATAAATTAGGAGTTTGGGATTAACAGATATAAACTACTATATATAAAATAAATAAACAACAAGGTTTTACTGCATAGCAAGGGAACTATATGCAATATCTTGTGGTAAACTATAGTGGAAAAGAATGTGAAAATAATATATATAAGTGAATCACTTTGAACACATTGGCTTGGAATTTAAATTCAGAGAGATCCCTATCTTTGTCCCGTACTACCATAACCATCTTCTTAGCTAATATTTGCACAGGACTTAATATTTGATGATATGGCTTTATCTAAATCATCACAATTGATATTCACAGCATAATGGCAATACATGCAAGCCAGATGCTAATATCTCCCTTTTACAAATAAGGGACCTCTGTTTACAGTTGGCCTCCATCATAGAGCAAATAAATGATGAAGAACAGTTTAACTCAGGTTTTCTGATTTCTAACACTATGTATTCTTTCCTTCTGTAAAATATTTCAAATGTAGAAATCAGAATGCTTTGTGTGTTAAATAAATGACCAAAAAACTAAGAATATTCATCTTTTTAACTTAAAAAATTACTTTGAAAGCATTGGGTTAATTCTTTCAACTGGTTAATACTGTTAAAAGAAACCCACTTGAAAGGGGCAGTGACAAATGCAATTCTCAGTTTGTGTTTATGTATGTTTGATAATGCTGAAGAGGAGAAATTTTACCCCCTACCCCTCTTGAGTTCTTATGGTTGGACTAATAATAAAATTGACAGAAGACAGATTAATGGGAGAAAAAGAAACAAATTTTAATTCATGAGCATGGAGGTATCATAGCAATGGGATCTAAGAATTGGCCAAAGCAGGAAGATTTTATACAAAGAAACAATAAATTTGTGAGGAATTGACAGGACAAAGAAACTTAGGTTTTAGGTACTCAACTAGTGAAGAATCTAAACAGACTTTGGACTTGGTGTAGTAAATTAAAGAAGTAACAAGGTTTACTTACATAGGCTTCTCAGCCTGAATTCCCTGTCTCTGGCAATAAGGGTGTCCTTCACCTCCAGATGCAGGGAGCGCACCTTTCTCATGATAGATTTATATCCTGCTTTCGGGGAAACACAATAGCAGGGTCAGTGTCCCTCTTGCCTTGGCTGTTTCTTAATTAACTTTAACTCAAAATAATCAACATGCCATTGTGGCATATTTGGGGGTGGCCTGCTCTGAGCCAAAACAGTAACAGGATAACTTTAAAAGATAAATCATTTTATCTCTTCAGTTGAAAACTGCAAGTTCTGTAGGTTGAGAACAATAAGGAAAACGAAAAAAATTAAAGAATTTATTGCAAAGTGTTTTGTAAAGTGTTTTGATTATTGTCTCCATAATTGTCATTCTCCTAAAATCCATGTTTTCATTGTTTTAAACTAAATATGTGCATGGAGTGTAATCCATCATGGAAGGTACATATGTTCCAGGGACACTTACCTCAGGCATACCTGCCCAACTTGTTAACTTTGGGTCAGAAGGCAACCTATACATAAGGAAACTGATTTCTAGCCAGTCACAAATGCAGGTCTGCTTCTTACAGATAAGGATTCTTCTATCTGTGCAAGAAATTTTCTTCAGTTTTCTTGATTCATCACTGTCTTTCATTCCTGAGGATATTTTCTGCTTTTTCATTATGTATGACACTCTAAAAGGAGTCAGACCTCAACTTACAGCTATCCCCCATACGGACCCCTCTCTGCTTATATCCTTCCTGCTGTTTTGGGAAGACATAAGACGAAAAATCTCTATCAGACTCTCACAATACTGGTGATGTTTGCAGCTAGTGAGTGTCCTCTCCAGCTACCAGCAAGTGGAGGTATAGCCACAGGGCTTTGCCCAAATTGGCGAACGAGTAAGAGCAGCAGTCTTTTCAAAGGATAGTACAGTGCCCATTAAGCTAGACTTGGAAGATTATTTCATTGGGGTTTCCATTTAAGATGAATGGTCTGGGTACCTTTAGAAAGCCCAGGTTTAGGAGGAGAGTCTTTGCTTTCTAAGACTGGAAATAACTGCTTGGTTTGGTTTTGTGACTTAGTGTGTATGCTATTCATTATGTAGAGCATATATTGTCAATTGTAATATTGTTGAAGATTTTTTAAAACATCAGGAGGGAACTAAACATATAGCAGAGAATTTCACTTGGAAAATCTCCATCAAATGAATTTATAGCTATTCTAAATTATTTTCTTTTGGCTCTTATCTAACATTTGTTTTTTGTTTTGCTTTGTTTTCTTATTTCCTGAGTTTGTTCTTACTGGCAGAACTCAGCCTCTCTAGGCTTCTTCCTTTTTCTTTCTTTTTAAAATATTCATTCAAGTTAGCTAGGGTATTTTTTCTTAAAAAAAATGCAAACTATAGAGATTCTGGAGCTTTACTTTAACTTGGAAGTGATTTATTAAAGAATCACAGATTTCTCCCTTCAAGAATATTTTAGTACCATCTGCTACCACCCAATATAAATAATACTTATCATAGGTAAGTGGGACATTTAGGGAATTTTTCAGCTTTTTATTCTAAAAGCTGTTCTAAGAATGTAAATTCATAGTAAAAGTAAGAAAAAATTATATGTATATATATATATAATTTTATTTTCAGTCAAAAAGGAATAATAAAGCACCATTTTCACTTACTTCCTCATTTATTTATATATTTGATATATTCCCCCATAGTCCCCATCCAGAATCTATGATAAGTAATCCTTTAAAGAGGGCAGATTATACAATCTTTATTACTGAAGAAGGAATTAACCTTCATCCTCTCTCAATTCTAATCCTATTGAAGAATATAAATGAAAAGAAAAGGAGAAAATTTGTTTAGTATTTCACAGTATGCCATGTATGTAATTAATCTTAAATCATCATGGAAACTCAATCTTTGCTGTCTCCCTGTTCAATTCTATAATTCATTCTAAAAGGAAGTCCTCAGGCATTTGAAATGAATCCAAGGCCAACTCATTTTCATTCTGTTGCTTGGATTTGTGAATGTCCCCTCTTAGGGTTATTTCAGCAAATTAAATATGATAATAGTAGGAAGGACTTTTGAGGTTCTAATTATATCTCCTATGTATCAGTAATATTGCAAAAACATAAACAAGAAGATGCTTAAAAATAGTTGATTATGAATAGATTTA
The DNA here is from genome assembly GCF_000442215.2 of Lipotes vexillifer. NCBI lineage: Eukaryota > Metazoa > Chordata > Mammalia > Artiodactyla > Lipotidae > Lipotes > Lipotes vexillifer. Next base: position 800,812 of record NW_006777228.1, read on the forward strand.
TTGTTGACAAAATTAAGTGCCAGCTTACCCTATTTTTCTGACGATCAGTAATTAAAAGTTAAAGTGTTATCTGTCCTTTTTTATTAGAAAATAACTTTGGAAGTTCTACTAATTAAATTTCTTCTTAAACTTGTCAAGAATATTAAAGACACAGGTCAAATGTATGGTAGCTATAATTACCATGCCTGTACTTACCATTTTTAGTTAGGCAGGGTTTTTCTTTGCATTGGCAAACAGACTTGTAAGTGTTCTTGTCAATTTCAAATACATTACTCTGAGAAACACTGCAGTTTGCCTCTGGACCAAGTTGTCTTTTTAATTCTAATTCAAGGTCCTGAGAAGGGATGTTCTCTGACTCCATTTAAACAATATATCTCCAAAGTTTTCTACCTGTTTATCTCTATTCTAATCGTATCTGTGTTGGAATATCATACCGGAATAGACTGAGCCTTTTTTGGCATGGTCGAGACTACTCTTGATTATTTTAAGTTACACAAGTGTGAGAATGTACATTGAATGTAAAATTGGCCTAAATCATTGTACTAGATATTAACAGATTGTGTCACCAATAAAATAATTGCAAACTTTGGAGAGTACAAGCCAGGAGCTATTATCTGGATATGAATTGCTGGATAAAGCCTAATTAATCACGTCTCAGCCTGTGTAATATTCTTGTAATAGCAAGCATTCTAGAAATTTCAATCTGTCTTTAGTGCACAACTTGATACCTTTGAGACTGAGGGCTTTAATGACGTTAGGTAGCAGTGTTTCTGTAGAGGTGTATGGAAAGAATAGTTTTCTTGCTGCAACATTACAAATTGATTTTCTCTTTTTAATTTTAATCTCAGCACCCTGTCATGGAAGTATTCTTAATTTGGAGAGAGATTTTCATTTGAAAAGAAGAAAGTTGTTTGGAATTAGTGAAGTTTCTTATGACAAATCAGCAGATCATCAAATATCAAGGATAATTTAATCATGAGTCAGCTAGCCCAGTATTCTCTCTCTGAGATTCAGTAGTTCATCAGCAAATAGTTTTTACCCTCAGTGGGATCTGTCTTGGCATAAGAAAAGAAAATCCAACTTTCTTCTTGGATCATTCAATACTCTGATTTGCTCTTCTTACTAATATAAAATCCATTTTTAAGTATGTAAAATATACATAGAAATGGGCTACAGATATATATTATATATATATATAAACTCTGTATATATAGAATATACACATAGCCCATGTCTATGTAGTGCTTCATTGTATATAGAATTAACCTTAATTCTCTGATAAAAAACAGTAGCAAAAAGGCTTGCTATTGTTTAAAAATGCCAATACATAATACTAGTTCCCACTACTTCTCACATAAACAGCATGCATACATATTAGCTATATTAAAATAAAATGTGTCAACATTTAAATCTATATGCCTCATAGTCTTGGTATGAAACTAGTAACATTTACTTCAAAATGAATATTCTTCATTTAAGTTTAGATTCAGTCAGATTTGTTTATTTTATGCTTCACCTGTTAATTCCAGACATTTTGATTATATTAACCAGTTTATATTTCCATTTATTTTTATAAATACTAGTTTTATAAATTTTTGTTTATGAAGAGGACATTCCTCTATATGAACAACAATAGCACATTGAATTAGTGTTTGTAATGCCTTGCAATTTAGCCATTAGAAAATGTAACTCCTGTAACTCCACCCAGGCTTATAAATATCAGTGATATTTCATCCATTTATTCTTTAATCTCATTAAATTAAGCATCTATTATTAACTTAAGTAAGAATATAGATGTATTTTTCTGATCTCAAAAATGGAAGAGCAAGGTGACAGATATGTAAACAATTTATCATTTAATGAATTAGATGTCAGAAAAGTGGCCTACCATGGAAGGAAAGGATCCATGGAGGATATTATTAAAGCGTACCTGAAGGAAAGAAGATACTTTTTCAGACAGAAAAGAAGGCTAATGAATTTTAGGTAGAGGGAAATGTATGTTATGGAGACATAAAATAATATTGCACAAATAATTAAACAGTAATTAAACTGGTCAGTGCTGGTTAGTCTCTTCATTTGATGCTGGCTGTCTTATTTTATCCTCTGTTTATACTCACAAAGAGACAAGGATATTCACAAGTAAAATAGAAAATGTTTAAATTTTTTGGTGAAGACATTAAGGAGTAAGGCTGAATCACTCTAATAATTATCATTACTCTCATTTTCCATATATATAACTCAAAAGTCAACAAGCAAATAAATTGTTAGCCATGCTTCAGAATGAGAATATAAAAAGACTTTATATACAGCTGACCCTTGAACAATGCAGGTTTGAACTGCACGTGTTCACCTACATGTGTGTTTTGTTTTGTTTTCAATACTTATAGTACTACACAAATCATGGTTGGTTGAATCTACTGTTGCAGAACTGAGAATATGGAGGGTTGACTATAAAGTTACACTCAGATTTTCAACTACGTGAGGGGTCAGTACCTCTTACCCCCACACATCGTTCAAGGGTCAACTGTTTTATGTGTGTGTGTGTGTGTGTGTGTGTGTGTATTATAGACATTTATAATAAATACATAATTATATATTCACTATGCATACAAATTCATTGCAACTATTTAACTTTATATATATAATGTATATGTAATTGTATATATATAAAATTGTATGTATATTGTGTGTATGTGTATATATATATATATATATATATATATATATATATATATAAAACCAACCATAGATCACGTAGTACTATACTAAGTATTTATTGAAGAAAATCCATGTATAAGTGGACTTGTCAAGTTCAAACCTGTATTGTTCAAGGGTCAACTATATATATATATTTTTTAATTTCTTGTCTTTATTTTAAAAAGGACTTAAAGAAAAACCAGTGATTGAAGGAAAAATCACATAAAACTAGAATTAAATTTAACACACAGAGCCCATGTAAGAGAGTCATATAACTTACTAACATGGGTACTTTTACATCTTGTATTTCCCAGCAAGTAAATATGAAAACATGGTTAATTATAGGATCCATGGTTTCCATAAAATAAAATCAGTTGCTCAGGAGAAGTGAGACTATTCTATTCCTCTTACTAATATCTAAAAGAATGTTCTACCTTAGAATGTTATGTAATGTAGTAAACAATATATGTATTATACAATGCTATGTAATGTAGTGTGAATGACATACTTACCACAGATACAGAAGCTGGAGTTGAAGAACTCTTTGCCATATCACCCTTCAATATATGCCTTCATTAATACACAAAACCAAGCTCCTTAAAACTGAACCAACACATTCACTAAATAATATTTTCTGAGCACGCAGTTATCACGGCCTGGCATAAGGCAAGGATGAATTTAAAACTATCCACAGAGAAACAGGGAGTGCACCCCATATCAGGTTATCTTTTTAGTATTACATATTCCCTGACCTAAACTTATTAAGAAGTGGAGAGTTTGAAGTAAGGGTCTGTATCAAATAGCTTTGATTATTATCTATTCCAGTTTGCCAGTTAAGAGTAGAACAGTATCTTTTGACAATTTCTTAAACTGGAGATGGATTTGACATTTCCTTATGAAAATGAATACATTTGCCAGAAGAGAGGTCTTAAAAAGAGAAAGAAGTTTGAACTGAGGACATGAATGCCTAAATTCATTGACAAAAGGCTGTTATCCATTAACATATTTTAATCATCCTATAAAGATGAACTTAATCAAGAATTTAACTATTCAAACAAATGGGTAATAAGTTGTGCATCAAGTATTTATTTTGTTCTTTTTAAAATTTTCATACCAGTATAAATTTATAATGGATTTGAAACATACAAAGTATTAAAGCCCAGTTCACAATGACAATGCAGGAAGGTAGACATTCCTAGGGAATGAAAACAATCCCCAAGAAGCCTTCACTCTAGTGATGGTTATGATCATGCAATAATTATTTGTTAAAACACTTAGTAGCATATACATCAAACAAGATTGAAAAAAAAGAAACCTTTCTTTCTCATTTTGTTTTTCCCCCACAATCTCTTATTTTTCCAGAAAATATGGTCTAAATATTATTTGGTCTATTAGCCATAGGGCAATTTAAAGCCCTGGACCCTTGTATTCTTTGAAGTTTGGTTTTCAACTCTGAAATTACTGAAGACATGTTAGTGTTTGTTCTCATTAATATGTGTTTGGGCTTCACTGGTGGCACAGTGGTTGAGAGTCCACCTGCTGATGCAGGGGACGCGGGTTTGTGCCCCGGTCCGGGAAGATCCCACATGCCGCGGAGCGGCTGGGCCCGTGAGCCATGGCCGCTGAGCCTGCGCGTCCGGAGCCTGTGCTCCACAACGGGAGAGGCCACAACAGTGAGAGGGCTGTGTACTGCAAAAAAAAAAAAAAAAAGAATTTAGATGAGTATAAGTTGGATTTATTTTCACATCCATTACTTTTCAAAGATAGATTATTTTTTCTTCTGTCACTCATTGGAACCTTTTGATTTCTATTGAAGGAGAGACAATTAAAATTGTATCAGCATGGTCCAAGAACAATCAAGATTGTATTCTACTGTTTTATTTTCCTGATAAAAATAATGCTTAAGATGATTCTGTGTCACATAATTATTCTTTTCACAAAATAACATCTGAAAGTACTCATAAATTTCACCATTTTCTATACTATTTAGCCTCCAAGATGATTCTGATTGAATAGTAGAAAAGGATAAAGATGTGGCCTATTGCACCCCAGGTAATTTCAGTATCTTTTTTTTTTTTTTTTTTGCGGTACACGGGCCTCTCACTGTTGTGGCCTCTCCCGTTGCGGAGCACAGGCTCTGGACGCGCAGGCTCAGCGGCCATGGCTCACGGGCCCAGCCGCTCCGCGGCATGTGGGATCTTCCTGGACTGGGGCACGAACCCGCATCCCCAGCATTGGCAGGCGGACTCTCAACCACTGTGCCACCAGGGAAGCCCTCAGTATCTTTTTTGCTCATATTTTTGCAAATTTCAGCTAAAGAGATGTGATAGCTCTTAACAATCTAATAATAGTTTGGTTAAATTATATGCATAAACATTACTGATTCTAAGCCCCATCATTCTCTCAATAGTTCATAACTTTAACATTTCTCTCAATTTTTAAATATTCAAAATTACCATTTTTTGATGGGAGATATTAGTTACTTTAAAGGAGGTACAGATTTGTAGAGGAAAATTGCCCACCAAAAAGCCCTCAGGCTGAATTTTACATAATTCTGATGTTTAGCAGATTACAAGGACAAAAGAAGGCTAATTCTCATACATAAATTGGGTTATAATAATATTGAAGACTTCAGTAAATTTAAGCAATAAACACCTAAGAAAACTAGATTGTCATCCCTTCAACCTTATCCATAAAATCATCTCATCATCAGTCACGAGGAGGCTAATCTTTCCTATTTCCTTAAATACTATAACAAATGACTTGTATTTTGTATATAATATTTCTTAAATAATATAAGAAATTAGGAGAAAGCCAAACTCTGTAATCAATCAATCAGACATCTGAGTTCCTTGATACTTTTTTTTTCTTTCATCTCACTTTAAAATTGGCTGTGAGGTGAAGAACTTAGACCCTAAATTTAAGAACCAATATTTATTAGCTGCTAAAACCATGGATTTCATAGTCCCATTGACCTGATGCTGAATCTCATCTTGCCATTTTGTAGCTATGAGATTTGGGCAAGTCATGTAATCTCTTTACACTTCAATTGTTGCATATGTAATACATTATAATAAACTTACCCCAGAAGAGGAAATAATTTATGCAAAATATTTAACATGTTATCTAATGTATAGTAACTTCTCAATAAAAGTAAATGTAATTACTCCAAAGAGAATTCATTTTTAATTACTTTAATTGATATCTACAGTGTGAAAACATATTTTGGAGACAAATACTACTTTTTACTGCCATCACAGCTAACCTACCCAAAGAACACTGAATTCCTATAGAATATATTGTCACATGGACTAAAATCTCTTTCCCATTCTGCATCCTGGTTTAATAGCTAGTCTCCATCAGGACTGAGAAACTCTCCTGCATTCATCTTTGAAAGGAATCCTCCTTCTGCCCAGAAGCTCTGAGGGCACTCATTTCCCACAAATGGGACTCTGGAAATGCTATAATTCACAGCTCTCAGAATGCCTCCTCAGTTCCACAAGAGGACAGGGAGATTGGTGATATAGGAGTGTCAATGGGTTGCTAATCAACAGGAAAGAGTCATTACAGAAAGAAAATCACAGGGAAATAATGAAAATGTGAGAATATGAATGGGAGATGAAAATGTGGGCTCCAAAAGCTGGATAGGTTTAAATATAGGCTTTGCCACCAAATATCTGTATATTCTCAGGAAAGTTTTTGAGCCCTTTTGTGTAAAGTCTTTTATCTACAAAATGGGGATAATAATAGCTATGCTATTAGATTGTTGTGAATATTAAATAAGATAACGTAATCTCAGGTCTTTACTAAAGTGCTTAAACTATTGTAAAGTATAAAATTAGCTAAAGAAGACTGAGGAGGAGGGGGAGGGGGAGAGGAAGAACAGTTTTCACTGAGGAAAAAAATGGAAAGAAATAAAATTAAAATAAAGAAAGCAAAAATGGATACAATTTTAGTTTGTAAAAAATTAATATTAAAGATAAATAATAAGTGTTGGTGAGGATATGGACAATTGGAACCCTCGCTCATTCCTGGTGAGAATATAAAAGGTGCAGCTACTGTAGAAGATAATGTGGCATCTCCTCAGTAAGTTAAATATGAAGATACTATATGGCCCAGCATTTTCACAACTAGGAATATACCCAAGAGAAATGAAAACATGTTCACACACAAACTTGTACAGAAATGTTCATAGCAGCATTATTCATAATAGCCAAAAAGTGGAAATAATTCAAATGTCCATTAGTTGATGAATGGTTAAATGAAATGTATATCCATACAACGTAATATCATTCAGCCATAAAAATGATAGAAGTACTGCTACATGCTATAACATTGATGAACTATGAAAGCATGATGCTAAGTAAAAGAAGCCAGACACAAGGGCTGCATATTTTTATGACTCCATTTATATGAAATGTCCAGCATAGGCAAATCTAGAGCAACAGAAAATAGATCAGTGGTTGCCAGGGGCTGCGGGAGAGGGACTGCTGATGGGTACGGGAGTTATTTTGGGGGGGTGAAATTATTTTGGAATTAGATTGTGGTGATGGTTGCACAACTTTGTGAATTACTAAAACCCAATGAATTGTACACTTTAAAAGTAGATTTTATGGGGCTTCCCTGGTGGCGCAGTGGTTGAGAGTCTGCCTGCCGGTGCAGGGGACATGGATTCGTGCCCCAGTCCGGGAAGATCCCACATGCCGCAGAGCGGCTGGGCCCGTGAGCCATGGCTGCTAAGCCTGTCATCCGGAGCCTGTGCTCCGCAACGGGAGAGGCCACAACAGTGAGAGGCCTGCGTACTGCAAAAAAAAAAAAAAGGAGATTTTATGGTATATGAATTAAATCTTTATAAAACAGCAGTTGGTATAGGAAAAGTAAAGCAGAAAAAAAGCACAATATGGCCAAGAAATAATGAATTCAGTACACAAAGAATATGTAGATTTCAAAATAAACAGATGAATTTCTTTCTACACAGAGCTATGATTGAAATGTGACTTTTCCCTCTTGAGATTAGTAAGTCATTGAGTAGCAAAATATGCTTAACTAACCAGAAAAAGCATAGAAAGAAGCAAAATAAACTAAATAAGAACAAAGAAATGAAGAGTAATTACTATAGTTAAAATACACTTAATAAATACTTAATTTAACCTTGCTACAATTTTTTATCAAAACACCATTTTTTTTTTTTCATATGGTCCAGACTTGTCTTGGTCTCAAAGTTAGTATTTTCTCCAGTAATTGCATGCTGTTATTTTCAAAAATAAGATTTTTAGTATATGATGTTGCTTTTTTTTTTTTTGGCGGTACACGAGCCTCTCACTGTTGTGGCCCCTCCCGCTGCGGAGCACAGGCTCCGGACGCGCAGGCCCAGCGGCCATGGATCACGGGCCCAGCCGCTCCGTGGCACGTGGGATCCTCCTGGACCGGGGCACGAACCCATGTCCCCTGCATCAGCAGGTGGACTCTCAACCACTGCACCACCAGGGAAGTCCAAAACACCATTTTTTATATGAATATGACTTGCCATAATTTACTTAGATTTAAGGATACAAACTTATGTTTCAATTCCAAAATCTATCCCCCTGAGCCTCTTTAAAAAATAACAAAGAATAATAGCAGCTACTCTGTAATCAAAGCTCTGTTTTAGAGTTCTGTTTCATTCTATTTGAATAAATTAACGTGGTTCCAGCAGTAATTGTAACCTGATTTTCCCAGCTACACATACAGCACTTTCCCAAGTTCCTCTTCTTTTCTTAACTATCAAAGATCCTTCAAATATACATTTCTTGGCTTATTTTGTCCTATATCTTTCCTCATTCAACTGCCTGGGCTTATGAACATCACCATGATACCCATGAAGAATAGCATGCAATAGTGGTTTATCAACATGAATGGAACTGTAATTTTTGAAGTAACCAAGAGCTATAATTTAAAGGAGTATGTCAAGAACATCTAGGATTTTTTTTTTTTTTTTTTAAGATGTTGGGGGTAGGAGTTTATTTATTTATTTTTGCTGTGTTGGGTCTTCGTTTCTGTGCGAGGGCTTTCTCTAGTTGTGGCAAGCGGGGGCCACTCTTCATCGCGGTGCGCGGGCCTCTCACTATAGCAGCCTCTCTTGTTGCGGAGCGCAGGCTCATTAGTTGTGGCTCACGGGCCCAGTTGCTCCGTGGCATGTGGGATCCTCCCAGACCAGGGCTTGAACCCATTTCCCCTGTATTAGCAGGCAGATTCTCAACCACTCTGCCACCAGGGAAGCCCCTAGGATTTTTTTAAAAAGTTGATTAATAATGCATGAAAATTCACTCATCTACTTGGCATTTTAGCTTTTACAGACACTAAAAACAGTTCCTTTCAGTAATGACTTTAACAACAAAACCATTCAGAACAATTGATGTGAAATTTGCTAAGTTGAGTCTCTTAGGTGTTGCCCTGTGCTCACTCTGATACTAAGCTGGGAACGTCTAGGACAAAGCAATAACCAAAACCTTTCTAATCTGCTAGACGTTTTTACTGACTGGTCATTGTAGATCCACCATCAACCAAGATTCACTTTAGGTAACTGAAAACACCAACTTACCTGGTTACCTTAGAAGTTTCTATTATAATTATAGAATAATATGCAAAATGAAGAAAAATGTGTATATGTTTGCATGTGTGTGTGTCGATACTGGAAACAGAATTTTCTAGTACATTTCTTCACTGATTCCTGAATTATGCAAGCAGCAGTCTGTTATTATCTGTACTAGTTCTTATTCCATCAGCTTAGATGTATCAAAAGTGATTTTGATAACTATAGTCAAAGGCATATAAGCTAGACATAAATTAACAGTGAACTGATCCATTTTCCCTGGCTAGCTTTTTGATAAGAAGATTTAATTGCAATAAAATACTCTTAAAATAAATATACAGTTTATTTAATATGAAGCATTCAGTTTATTTTGCCATAAGCAAGTGAGAAAATTTTTTCTTCTGAAATTAATTTTTAAAGAGGATTCAGCAAGTATTAACTTACTGGAAATGCTGAAAAATGTTAAAATTGGGGCATTCTAGGAAAATTTTCTGAATAGGATAAGTTCTACACAGCTTTCCACCAGAAAAAAAAAATGTAAAGGCATATATAATTCCATATTGATTTTCAAAGTACTTGTGCCAAGTGTTTTTCTCTTTTCTAGTAATTCTTTCAAACTCAGGGCACCAAATACCTATCCAGACTTTGAAATCATCATTGCTCTTCAATGCGAATAATAACCTTTGTGTCTTTTACTTGTATATTTTATTCATTTCATATATCTACACAATAAGGATTATCTTTTCCTCTCATTTCTCTCTGTAGTCTTGAGGACAATTGATCTATCCTGTGACTTTTGATGTGACCAAACTTTTGATGTGAAAAGGCAGTAATAAATTAATATTCTTTATAACAACTTCAGGTACATAAAGTAATACTGAATAATAGGAATTAGTGAAAAAAACCACTCACTTGGATATACAAACATCAAAGTATCTTACATTACTTCATTTCAATATACTCAATTTCTATTCTTTTATTTCATACGCTAATCAGTATGAAGTACAAATCAGAATGCTGAACTGTAAATAGTTTTGATTCATTCTTTACTAAGCTTTCATGAGTCTTGTTATTAATGTAAATAGTTGACCAACTAACTTGTATAATTAATCTTCTCAACTGGCCTTTTAGGCTATATTAGGTAAAAGACAACTGTTTCAGAAGGGACAGAATTTTTATTTCTTTTTTTAGAGTAGGGAATACATATTGAGGACATTCAACACTGAAATATTAAAGATAATAGATATCATTCTAAGAGCACAGTATTTCAAAAAGAGAATGGTTCCCAAAATTCTCCATGAATAGAAAATAATTATTTTAAGTACTGGTAGCTGACCAAAAAAAAAAAAGCGTGGATGAAGCTTTGGGCTAGATCTGAGATTCTGTCCAGCAGGCTACAAATGACCAAAAGTTTTAATATTAATTTAGTCAGTGGAGTGCAGAGATTGGTGTTTTTAAATGAGCATTCAGAGGTTATTTACGATGACGTTAAACAAGCATGCTCTAGGGAGTGTCTCTGATACAAAATCCTCTCCTCTTTGGTTGCTCATCTCGTATTTTCATATAATTGTTCTTTAACCACCATCAAGATTTACATTCTTTAACAATCTCCCCATGTGTTAGTCCTTTCTTTTTTTCACTTCTCTCTTCATTAGACTTAAATTTCTTAGTCCCCTGTGTTGACATCAACTTTCTTGTTGTATTTGTATTTTGCCTTTTTGTATTTGTATTGCAAATCCTCATCCCTGGATCCTGGATCTTGGATCTTGGATGAATAGGATTTGCTTCTCTCTACCACATCAGCCTAACTAAGTCATGTTCAGGTTTCAATCATCTATTTCCTTCCAAAACCCACTGTTGCCCTATAACTGTGTTTGTCTTTATATTTTGATGCACCCATTAAGTTTGAAAATTTTCAAACTGACCAAAATGTTATAAAATAGTACAATAGTCTCCATGTATTTTCACCAAGCTTTATCAGTTGTCAACATTTCACTTCATCCCTTTCCATATAGCTATCTTCCTGTGTGTGTGTATTTGCTAAAAAGAAAAAATGAGTTAGTTGAAGATATCATAACATTTACCCTCTAACTAATCTGCAGATAACTCTATAATAAGAGTATTATCCAACATGATCAAAGAATTTTATATTCAGTCAAATTTTTATTTTGGAGAATAAAAAAGATGCTTTGTTTAAAAGTATAGCTCTCAAATTCTGTAAATAAAAAAGGAAATTACTAAACAAATGAATGAAAAATTCTTCCCCCACTATTTGCATGTTCATATATTGTACTGAGTTTGTTAATAATTATGGGGTTTTAGATGAAGTTTTTTATTACATTTTATTATCAATAGCTAGCTCTTCTACTTATTATTTTTCTCATGTGCATTTAATTTTGTTACCCTATTTAGAATAGTTAATACCCAACTGAGTTGACTGCTTTAAATATTTACTCCATACTCTTCAATTATTTATGTTATTGGAACATTTTTATTCCATGCCTACTAGACTGTTAACTCTTTGAGAACAGGAGTTTTGTCTGTTATGTTGATCACATATTCCTGGCTCCTGAAACAACACAATTACATGAGAATTACTCAATAAATATTTGCTGAATTAATGAATGAATAAAATATAAATACTTATTCTCCTTCAAGAATTCCTGCCTGACCTTCGATATTCTATGTGTAAGCCTGCACTGAATTTTACTCAGAATTGGTCACTGTCTCCTTTGTTTCACTACTATGTCTATTGGGTCCATGTTTTTGAACAATGTTACTGTTACCAATTTTACTAAATTTTGAAAATTTTAAGAATGAAAACTGGATAAAAGCTTACTTAAAGTAAGCCTCTAAAATGGACTAGGTAAAAGTCAAAAATTGAAATTTCACAGAAGAGGTCATATTTTTAGCAAAAATGCATGCAATTTGGTGGTTTTATAAATTAAATTATTACAATACTGGTGTCTAAAACTAACACAGATTTATTACTTTATAGCTCTGTAGGTAAGATGTCTGTCACACATATCACTGAGCTAAAACGAAGATGTTGGTAGGACTGCATTCCTTTCTGGATTCTCTAGAGAAGAATCCATTTTCTTGCCTTTGTCAGCTTCTAAGGGCCAGACACATTCCTTGCTTCATGGCCCCTTCCTCCCTCTTTAAAGCCAGCAATGTTGCATCTCTATGACCATTCTTCCTTCATCATATCGACTTTTGACTCTGAGCCCTTCTACCTCCATCTTTCACTTTTAAGGACACTTGGGATTATATTGGATCCTCCCAGAATATCTAGGATAATCTCTCTATTTTTTTTTTTTTTTTTTTTTTTTTTTTCCTTGCGTTATGCGGGCCTCTCACTGTTGTGGCCTCTCCCATTTGCGGAGCACAGGCTCCGGACGCGCAGGCTCAGCGGCCATGGCTCACGGGCCCAGCTGCTCCGCGGCATGTGGGATCTTCCCGAAACGGGGCACGAACCCGCGTCTCCTGCATTGGCAGGCGGACTCTCAAGCACTGCGCCACCAGGGAAGCCCTAATCTCTCTATTTTAAGGTGAGCTGATTAACAACCTTGATTCTACTGGTAATGTTAATTCTATTTTGTCAGGTAACATTACATATTCATAGGTCCTGAGAATTAGCATGTGGAGATGTACTTATATATCCCAGATTGTTATATTTGTACATCCTGAAATATTTAGCAAGCATTACTGGTACATTTGATATTTGTAATCTATATTATGTTATTTGGCTGATTTTAATTGCTTGTTTAAAGATAAGCAGCCCTCAACTAGATTTCATACTGAAATGTTTGAAAATAATTTTCCAATTGTTTTAATAGTTGCTAGTAGGTTAAAATGTGTCCTCTGATGACATAATTTTTTTTGAATTTTTAAATTTTATTTTATTTTTTTAAACAGCAGGTTCTTATTACTCATCCATTTTATACATACCAGTATATACATGTCAATCCCAATCTCCCAATTAATCCCACCACCCCCACCCCCCCACCATCACTTCCCCCCACCTTGGTGTCCATACGTTTGTTCTCTACACCTGTGTCTCAATTTCTGCCCTGCAAACCAATTCATCTGTACCATTTTTCTACATTCCACATGTATGCGTTAATATACGATATTTATTTTTCTCTTTCTGACTTACTTCACTCTGTATGACAGTCTCTAGATCCATGCATGTCTCTACAAATGACCCAATTTCGTCCCTTTTTATGGCTGATTAATATTCCATTGTATATATGTACCACATCTTCTTTATCCATTCGTCTTTCGATGGGCATTTAGGTTGCTTCCTTGACCTGGCTATTGTAAATAGTGCTGCAATGAACATTGGAGTGTATGTGTCTTTTTGAATTATGGTTTTCTCTGGGTATATGCCCAGTAGTGGGGTTGCTGGGTCATATGGTAATTCTATTTTTTGTTTTTTAAGGGACCTCCATACTGTTCTCCACAGTGGCTGTATCAATTTACATTCCCACCAACAGTGCAAGAGGGTCCCCTTTTCTCCACACCCTTTCCAGCATTTGTTGTTTGCAGATTTTCTGATGATGGCCATTCTGACTGGTGTGAGGTAATAACTCATTGTAGTTTTGATTTGCATTTCTCTAATAATTAGTGACGTTGAGCAGCTTTTCATGTGCTTCTTGGCCATCTATATGTCTTCTTTGGAGAAATGTCTATTTAGGTCTTCTGCAAATTTTTGGATTGCGTTGTTTGCTTTTTAATATTGAGCTGCATGAGCTGTTTATATATTTTGGAGATTAATCCTTTGTCTGTTGATTCATTTGCAAATATTTTCTCCCATTCTGAGGGTTGTCTTTTCGTCTTATTTGTAGTTTCCTTTGCTTTGCAAAAGCTTTGAAGTTTCATTAGGTCCCATGTGTTTATTTTTGTTTTTATTTCCATTACTCTAGGAGGTGGATCAAAAAAGATCTTGCTGTGAGTTATATCACAGAGTGTTCTTCCTATATTTTCCTCTAACAGTTTTATAGTGTCCAGTCTTACATTTAGCTCTCTAATCCATTTTGAGTTTATATTTGTGTATGGTGTTAGGGAGTGTTCTAATTTCATTTGTTTCCATGTAGCTGTCCAGTTTACCCAGAACCAATTATTGAAGAGGCTGTCTTTTCTCCATTGTATATCCTTGCCTCCTTTGTCATAGATTAGTTGACCATAGGTGCGTGGGTTTATCTCTGGGCTTCTATCTTGTTCCATTGATTTATATTTCTGTTTTTGTGCCAGTACCATATTGTCTTGATTACTGTAGCTTTGTAGTATAGTCTGAAGTCAGGGATCTGATTCCTACAACTCCATTTTTTCCCCTCAAGACTGCTTTGGCTATTCGGAGTCTTTTGTGTCTCCATACATATTTTAAATTTTTTGTTCTAGCTCTGTAAAAAATGCCATTGGTAATTTGATAGGGATTGCGCTGAATCTGTAGATTGCTCTGGGTAGTAGAGTCATTTTCAAAATATTGATTCTTCCAGTCCAAGAACATGGTATATCTCTCCATCTGTTTGATATCATCTTTAATTTCTTTCATCAGTGTCTTGTAGTTTTCTGCATGCAGGTCTTTTGTCTCCCTAGGTAGGTTTATTCCTAGGTATTTTATTCTCTTTGTTGCAGTGGTAAATGGGAGTGTTTCCTTAATTTCTCTTTCAGATTTTTCATCATTAGTGTATAGGAATGCAAGAGATTACTGTGCATTAATTTTGTATCCTGCAACTTTACCAAATTCATTATTAGCTCTAGTAGTTTTCTGGTAGCATCATTAAGATTCTCTATGTATAGTATCATGTCATCTGCAAACAGTGACAGTTTTACTTCTTCTTTTCCAATTTGTATTCCTTTTATTTCTTTTTCTTCTCTGATTGCCATGGCTAGGACTTCCAAAACTATGTTGAATAATAGTGTTGAGAGTGGACATCCTTGTCTTGTTCCTGATCTTAGAGGAAATGCTTTCAGTTTTTCACCATTGAGAATGATGTTTGCTGTGGGTTTGTCATATATGGCCTTTATCATGTTGAGGTAGGTTCCCTCTATGCCCACTTTCTGGAGAGTTTTTATCATAAATGGGTGTTGAATTTTGTCAAAACCTTTTTCTGCATCTATTAACATGATCATATTGTTTTTATTCTTCAGTTTGTTAATATGATGTATCACATTGATTGATTTACATATATTGAAGAATCCTTGCATCCCTGGGATAAATCCCACTTGATCATGTGTATGATCCTTTTAATGTGTTGTTGTATTCGGTTTGCTAGTATTTTGATAAGGATTTTGCATCTATATTCATCAGTGCTATTGGTCTGTAATTTTCTTTTTTTGTAGTATCTTTGTGTGGTTTTGGTATCAGGGTGATGGTGGCCTCATAGAATGAGTTTGGGAGTGTTCCTTCCTCTGCAATTATTTGGAAGAGTTTGAGCAGGATGGGTGTTAGCTCTTCTCTAAATGTTTCATAGAATTCACCTGTGAAGCCATCTGGTCCTGGACTTTAGTTTTTTGGAAGATTTTTAATCACAGTTTCAATTTCATGACTTGTGATTGGTCTGCTCATATTTTCTGTTTCTTCCTGGTTCAGTCTTGGAAGGTTATATCTTTCTAAGAATTTGTCCATTTCTTCCAGGTTGCCTATTTTATTGGCATAGAGTTGCTTATAGTAGTCTCAGGATGCTTTGTATTTCTGAGGTGTCTGTTGTACCTTCTCCTTTTTCATTTCTAATTCTATTGATTTGAGTCTTTTCCATTTTTTTCTTGATGAGTCTGGCTAAAGGTTTATCAGTTTTGTTTATCTTCTCAAAGAACCAGCTTTTATTTTTATTGATCTTTGCAATTGTTTTCTTTGTTTCTATTTAATTCATTTCTGCTCTGAACTTTATGATTTCTTTCCTTCTGCTAACTTTGGGTTTTGTTTGTTCTTCTTTCTCTAGCTCCTTTAGGTGTCAGATTAGATTGTTTATTTGAGATTTTTCTTGTTTCTTGAGGTAGGCTTGTATTGCTATATGCTTCCCTCTTAGAACTGCTTTTGCTGCATCCCATAGGTTTCGGATCATCGTGTTTTCATTGTTATTTGTCTCTAGGTACTTTTTGATTTCCTCTTTGATTTCTGCAGTGATCTCTTGTTCATTTAGTAACATATTGTATAGCCTCCAGGTGTTTTTGTTTTTTACGTTTTTTTCCCTGTAATTCATTTGTAATCTCATAGCATTGTGGTCAGAAGAGGTTCTTGATATGATTTCAATTTTCTTAAATTTACTGAGGTTTGATTTGTGACCCAAGATGTGATCTATCATGGAGAATGTTCTGTGCGCACTTGAGAAGAAAGAGTAATCTGCTGTTTTTGAATGGAATGTCCTATAAATATCAATTAAATCTATCTGGTCTGTTGTGTCATTTAAAGCTCGTGTTTCCTTATTAATTTTCTGTTTGGATGATACGTCCATTGGTGTAAGTGAGGTGTTAAACTCCCTCACTATTATTGTGCTACTGTTGTTTTCCTCTTTTATAGCTGCTAGCAGTTGCCATATGTAATGAGGTGCTCCTATGTTGGGTGCCTATATATTTATAATTGTTATATATTCTTCTTGGATTGATCCCTTGATCATTAAGTAGTGTCCTTCCTTGTCTCTTGTAACATTCTTTATTTAAAGTCTATTTTATCTGATATAAGTATGCTACTCCACTTTCTTTTGATTTCCATTTGCATGGAATATCTTTTTCCATCCCCTGGCTTTCGGTCTGTATGTGTCCCTCGGTCTGAAGTGGGTCTCTTGTAGACAGCATATATATGGGTCTTGTTTTTGTATCCATTCAGCGAGCCTGTGTCTTTTGGTTGCTGCATTTAATCCATTCATGTTTAAGGCAATTATCAATATGTAGGTTCCTATGACCATTTTCTTAATTGTTTTGGGTTTGTTTTTGTTGGTCCTTTTCTTCTCTTGTGTTTCTCACTTAGAGAAGTTCCTTTAGCATTTGTTGTAGAGCTGGTTTGGTGGTGCTGAATTCTCTTAGCTTTTTCTTGTCTGTAAACTTTTGATTTCTCCATCGAATCTGAATGAGATCCTTGCCAGGTAGAGTAATCTTGGTTGTAGTTTCTTCCTTTTCATCACTTTAAATATGTCATGCCACTCCCTTCTGGTTTCTAGACTTTCTGCTGAGAAGTCAGTTGTTAATCTTATGGGAGTTCCCTTGTATGTTATTTGTTGTTTTTCCCCTGCTGCTTTCAATAATTTTACTTTGTCTTTTATTTTTGCCAATTTGATTACTATGTATCTTGGCATGTTTCTTCTTGAGTTTATCCTGTGTGGGATTCTCTGCGCTTCCTGGACTTGGGTGGCTATTTCCTTTCCCATGTTAGGGAAGTTTTCAACTATAATCTCTTCAAATATTTTCTTGGGTTCTTTCCCTCTCTTCTCCTCTGGGACCCCTATAATGCAAATGTTGTTGCTTTTAGTGTTGTCCCAGAGGTCTCTTTGGCTGTCTTCATTTCTTTTCCTTATTTTTTCTTTATTCTGTTCCACAGCAGTGAATTCCACCATTCTCTCTAACAGGTCACTTATCTGTTCTTCTGCCTCAGTTATTCTGCTATTGATTCCTTCTAGTGTAGCTTTCATTTCAGTTACTGTATTGTTCATCTCTGTTTCTTTGTTCTTTAATTCTTCTAGGTCTTTGTTAAACATTTCTTGCATCTTCTTGATCTTTGCCTCCATTCTTTTTCCAAGGTCCTGGATCATCTTCACTATCATTATTCTAAATCTTTTTCTGGAAGGTTTCCTATCTCCACTTCATTTAGTTGTTTTTCTGGGGCTTTGTCTTGTTCCTTCATCTGGTATATAGCCCTCTGCCTTTTCATCTTGTCTGTCTTTCTTTGAATATGGTTTTTGTTCCACAGGCTGCAGGATTGTAGTTCTTGCTTCTGCTGTCTGCCCTCTGGTGGATGAGGCTTGTGTAAGTTTCCTGATGGGAGGGACTGGTGGTGGGTAGAGTTGGCTGTTGCTCTGGTAGGCAGAGCTCAGTAAAACTTTAATCCACTTGTCTGCTGATGGATGGGGCTGGGGTCCCTCCCTGTTGATTGTTTGGCCCGAGGCTTGAGTTACCCAGGCTCTTTGGTTGGGCTAATGGCAGACTCTGGGAAAGCTCATGCCAAGGAGTACTTCCCAGAACTTCTGCTGCCAGTGTCCTTGTCCTCACAGTGAGACACAACCACCCCCTGCCTCTGCAGGAGACCCTCCAACACTAGTATGTAGGTCTGGTTCAGTCTCCTGTGGCATCACTGCTCCTTCCCCTGGGTCCTGATGTGCACACTACTTTGTGTGTGCCCTCCAAGAGTGGAGTCTCTGTTTCCCCTAGTCCTGTCGAAGTCCTGCAGTCAAATCCCACTAGCCTTCAAGGTCTGATTCTCTAGGAATTCCTCCTCCCGTTGCTGGAACCCCAGGTTGGGAAGCCTGATGTGGGGCTCAGAACCTTCACTCTAGTGGGTGGACTTCTGTGGTATAAGTGTTCTCCAGTGTGTGAGTCACCCGCCCAGCAGTTATGGGATTTGATTTGATTGTGATTGTGCCCCTCCTACTGTCTCATTGTGGCTTCTCCTTTGTCTTTGGATGTGGGGTATCTTTTTTGGTGAGTTCCAGTGTCTTCCTGTCGATGACTGTTCAGCAGTTAGTTGTGATCGATATAATTTTTTAAAATACATATAATTGAAACTTTTTTTTCTAACATAAATTCTAGAGGTCCCTCCTTACTACTATTCTATCTTTTAAGTTTTTAGGGAAATTAAATCCATTATATTCAATTCAGCATACTTAGAGTAAGAATGTGCAACCTTTGGAGCAAGATAAGGGTTTATATTCCATCTAGCATATCACCTAGCTACACAATAGATACATAATGGTTGAACTGCAGTCTGTACCCAGAAAAGTTCAATAGGTTATAACATTTTATTTAATTCAAATAATAGAAAATTATGATCTGCTGATGATTTCAGCCACATGTAGGAGTTCCAGGATTAAAAAGAGAACACATGATTCTGAAAGATGTATTTATATGGACCTGATCACTGGAGAAGAATGTAGAAATTCATTAAATTTAGAGATTAAATTATTTTATATTTCAAATGTTATAGAAATGCCAGAGGATATTTATGAGAAAACAGGCATGAATCATTTTTTAAAACACTGTCTTAAAACTTTGCTTGCCCTATATAGGATAGTGATTTTATATATTTAACAATACCATGTACATTGCAGTGTTCCAGGTGAATGAGCATAATGAAAGATAGATAAAACAGTAAATGAATTCTAGAATTTTGTGTTTCATGCAAAAAAGAAAAAAAAAGGATCAACCTGGGTTCAGCTAGAATCTTTCATATATATAAGAACAGATTTGTTAGAGGGATTTGGTCTTATTCAATTTTGGGAGCTTAATTAATATTGTAATGGAGCAAGAACCTATGGGGCATTCCCAGGACAGACACCACCCCCCCATGTCTTTTGCCTGGCTTTTGTGTGTAGAAAAACTTGAGCCAAAGAATAAATGTAATCAGAGAAGTGAGAAAATGCAGAAGCAAAGAAAAGCGGTCAAACAGGACAAAATAATAATAATTTAGTCATTAAACAAAGTCAAGGACATTTAGTTCCTCCTCAGGGCTTATAGATAATATTCTGAGCCATATCCCTTGAGTTGTTTTATAGATACTGAAACCCCCACCAGGTGGAGAAAGTTAACTACATGATGACCAGACTGTAGCCATGATATAAGTTGCCACAATTCCTGTAAATTGGCCTTAAGAAAATGGGAACAAACTGACCCTGGAACTGTAGATTAACTGTACTTTAAAACAATCAAGATGATATTGATCAGACCACCTCATGGCCAATTTCAAGATGACTGTCAGAGCTGACTGTGGTGTTCTGCACACAGTCCCCTCCTTCCACCTACACACCCCTGAAACTCCCCTTTAAAAGCTCTTGCTCCCTACTCAACAGTGGGGAGTTGGCCTTTGGACACGAGCCTGCCTTCTCCCCAGGCTGCCAGCTTCCTGAACAAAGCAAACTTTCCTTTCTACCAACACTTGCCTCTCGATTATTTCCTTTCCAGTGGCAAGCAGCCGGGCCTGAGTTAGGTGACAGGTTTTGGCACCCAATGTGGGTGCGCTCTTGCCGTGCCTGGCCCCTCCAGGTTTCCTGGAGTAGAGCCATCGGCCACGTCAATGTATTAGGATGGTCATGATGAGCCATCTGCCTATGGCTAGCTGGTCCCAAGAAGGGGATTTGGGGGAAAGTTCCCAGTAACTGCTGAAACTATTTGTTTTGGGGATCCTCCCTGTTTCTTCCCTGGTTGCCAACTTTTGCTTTCAGTTGGTGGTAACAGAAACAACAATATTATAAAACCAATGACTTTTTTCTGTCTCGGAAGCCTGAATGTCACATATAGGCCTAAACAAATATGCTTTTACTCTAGAGAATTCATACTCAAAGGATCAAACTTGTACCCAACAGATCATGGGTAACTATATCCTAACATCTTTATAGACTAGTAAAATTTTACTGATAGCATGTGACTCTTATAGTAGGTATAGGTACCTTGGACATTCCACTAGATAAATATGAAAAAAAAATTATCATACTACCATCTTTTATTTTAGGAAACACTAAATTCTAGTTGATTTTATTTGAGCAATCTAGAAAGAAAAATAAAATATCACCAATAGATAATGAAAAACATGTTTTACATTTAGAGTAAAAAAGAGATAATTCATATATATGAGTCAGTATAATGCTATTTTTCATACATTATGTCCTTGCTTTTTTATTTGATCTTTTCTGCCATGTAAGTGTTACTGTTAACTATATAAATATGTCTGATTAAAACGATAAAAGAGAATCATAGTATTGTGTATGTTCATTTCCTTAAGCAGAATGTAGTAGTAAATTTGATGAGTAGTTTAACGCCTGCAAAGTTCTTTGGATGATTCTGCTTTTGTTTATTTATTTGAGCGTGAAAGTGTGCAACAAAAGAAGGTTGAGTTGTTGATGGGGAAATGCTAACACACCTAAGAAGATTATTCTCAAAGCTACATATTAAAGCTTTAAGGCCTTTTTAATGGTCTTTATTCTGCACATGACTGAGTAAATCCTTAAGATTTAAATTCTCTTAGGTGTCTTTTAATGGTTAGGGACTAATTTATTTGACAACTCGGCCACACAGTGGCAATGTGGGTAGGCTGCATCTCAACACAAAACTTGGGATGTAGAATTCCAACTAACTAAGAACATGTGTTGTAAACTGGAGCAGTTTAACAGAGCATTTAACGATTATTTGCTTGAAAATCTCTCTAAACGAACAAGAAATTCACACACCAGGCTGCAATGTTCTTTCTCCTAAATGTTTAAATGAAGTGATTAAGGGTTCATTTGCTTTTTATGTCTGACATTTCACCATTTTAGTTTTATACACTGACTTTTACAGTGAGTGACGCTGGTTCAGAAAACAGGTGTCCTTTTTTTAAGTGCAATATTTTTTTTCCAGAAAAAGGGAGAAAGTAATGTATCAAATGTAAATGTTGTAGATAAGATGATTAATATATTAGCTAGAAAAACAGACTGCAGACATGTAAACCAAGGTATTATTTAACAGTCAAATACATATAGTGCACCAGGCACAGAACAAATACTGCACAATTCAATTTACATGATGTTTCTAATTAATGAAACTCATATAAGGAAAAAGTTGAACGGTGGTTGCCTGGGGCTGGGGGGAGGGGAAATGAGGAGTTACTAATCAGTGTATACAAAGCTTCAGTTATACAGGATGAAAAAGTTCTCTCTGATGTACAACATTGTGCCTTTAGGCAATGATAGTGTATTGTACACTTAAAAATCTGTTAAGAGGGGCTTCCCTGGTGGCGCAGTGGTTGAGAGCCCATCTGCCAATGCAGGGGATATGGGTTTGAGCCCTGGTCCGGGAAGATCCCACATGCTGCAGAGCAGCTGGGCCCGTGTGCCACAGCTGCTGAGCCTGTGCTCTGGAGCCCCTGAGCCTCAACTACTGAGCCCGCGTGCTACAATTACTGAAGCCCTCATGCCTAGAGCCCATGCTCCACAACAAGAGAAGCCACCTCAATGAGAGGCCCACCCACTGCAACAAAAAGTAGCCCCCACTCACTGTAACTAGAGGAAGCCCGCGAGCAGCAACGAAGACCCAATGCAGCCAAAGATAAATAAATAAAATAAATTAATTAAAAAAAAAATCTGTTCAGGGTAGATCTCATGTTAACTGTTCTTTCACAATAAAAAATATATATTTAAAATATATATATATGGCTAATATAGGGGGTTATTTTTTCTTCCAAAAATATTAGAAACTATACTTTTAGTTGTATTTAATGTTCAAAGAAAAATCCTGAGTTTCTGAATCAAATATATGATGTACACCAATGCTTTCCAATCATTTTTAGAGCAACAGGACATTTTTAAAAACATAAAAGTATTTGTGTAAAGTGATATTTATTATAAATTTAAATTATTTGTTATTTATATGAGCTATAGGAAACTAAACAGATAAATCTACAGAATTCTGCTTAAAATCCTTTCGTGTTTTTTTTTAAAATCACAAAATTCAGAGTTAAATATCAAATGAAGGTTTCAATGAATTTTTTCTTAATGATTAGAAAACAGATCTCAAGTGTGAAAACCAAGTGAGATTCTCTTAAAGGTAATGCTTAGCATGAATAGAAGGAACAAGTTGTTGGAGCCCACAGTCTCTATATTTGAAGAGATGGTCAAACATGATCAGATAGAGGTGGGCACCTTTCCAAGGGTGAGTCTTAAGAGCATGTGTGGTAAGTGCTTGAAGGCTTAACCATATGCAGTCCATCCCCTACTATTAAAGACCACAGTCATTCTGCATGCTTAGATGTAACTGCCTCGTGGCCTAAAACCAGAATAGGATTTCTACTGGACATCTTGGCTGGTCATTTAGGGCCAGGATAAGGCCCATCATCAGACATTGACCCATGTATTTCATTGTAAGAGGAAAAAAATGCAGATTAGCACATTTTTGATTGATCATAGAAGATTCTGCATCTTTTAGTGTGAGGGCCAAAATAGAGCTGTTTTGCCTTAGAGGTCCTTTTATTGGAAGCATTTGATTAATATTGCTTTGAGGAGTTGGTTTCACCGTCTCTACCTGCTAACCATTAAAATCTTTTGGTTTAGTTCTCTTAATATGCTTCCTGGTTAACAGCTTACATCTTCTCTCCAGAAAAATCTCTATCTTTAACATAAGCAGGATGGAATAGACGAGGGCTCTCATTTACTCTGAGTTTTATAGGAGCTTACTTTTACGTAAGTTTTCAACCATTTCATGAGTTTTCTATGTGTACATTTTAACTATCTCTGACAGTTTCAGCTCTGTATTCTCCCAAAACTTCCTTGCTGTCATCAGCTACTATAGAAGAATCATTAGTTTCTACTGCCTACATGCACCATATTTCTCTGCTTTGGGCTGAAGACTTGTATACATTTCAAACTTGAAATTTATTATTCTTAAACTCGTTTCATATAGGACAATTTTTCTGCTTGAAAATTTGACAAAATTTTTTATGAATTTTGCAATATTTTCATAGCTTTCTGATTTTCTAATACATGTATATATTTTCCTCTTTTTCTAGATTAAACAGATTTTATACTAGCATTTGCTTTGTACTTTTTTAAATACATCATTATTGGAGTATAATTGTTTCACAATACTGTGTTAGTTTCTGTTGTACAACAAAAGTGAATCAGCCATATGCATACATATATCCCCATATCCCCTCGCTCTTGAGCCTCCGTCCCACCCTCTCTATCCCACCCCCTAGGTCATCATAAAGCACCGAGCTGATCTCCCTGTGCTATGCTGCTGCTTCCCACTAGCTAACTATATTACATTTGGTAGTATATATATATCGATGCTACTCTCACTTCGCCCCCCCTTACCCTTCCCCCTCCCCATGTCAAGTCCATTCTCTACATCTGCATCTTTATTCCTGTCCTGCCCCTAGGTTCATTGGTACCATTTTTTTTTTGTAGATTCCATTTATATGCGTTAGCATACGGTATTTGTTTTTCTCTTTCTGACTTCACTCTGTATGACAAACTCTAGGTCCATCCACCTCACTACAAAAAACTCAATTTTGTCTTTTTTTTTATGGCAAATATTCCATTGTATATATGTGCCACATCTTCTTTGTATTTTCAAGTCTTGTTATGGTATCTTTAAGGCCCAGAACTTCATCAGAGTGTATATAGTTTTTTAATCCTAGGTTCCTTTTTTTGTTTTCATTATTCATTCAGAACCTGGCACTCTAAGACCTTTCTGTATTCCTTTTGAGATAGTTTCAAAGTTATTGTCGTTCAGTGCACCAGTGTCAGCTGGTATCTTTCACATTCTGGAAATTTCCTAGCTAGTGACAAATTCATTAAGTACGTTTCTTATTTGTACATTTTCTAAGTGAAGGAAATCACTGCAAACTTTCCACTATTACAGTAACAAGGATCCCATATTCTTTAGCTCCCACTACCATTTGTTGCTTGCTTACTTTTATTCCCTCATGAACATAAAGGACCTTTATGTTTCTGCAAACATTCACCCATGTTCTATTTCCTCCTGATACCTGAATTCAAATCAATATCATATGTTCAGGAACTAAATTATTTTTCAGTTAGTATATGGTATATAACAAACCAGCCCAAAACTTAGCAGGTTAAAAAAAAAGAATAATCTTTTTATTATTTTTCATGACTTTTGTAGGTCAGAAATTTGGAAGGTGATCAGATGGGCAGTTCAGGTTCAAGGTTTCACATGTGATTACATTCGGATAGTGACTGGTTGAAACAGCAGAGGACTGGAGCAGCTAGATACTGTTCAGGCAGTCTCTTTTCATGTAGTTTCAAGGTCATTCCATATGGTCTCCACATTCACTAGTTTGGGCTTCTTCCCAGAATGGCGGCTGCAGGGCAGTTGTACTTCCTACACGGTAGCTGGCTTCTCTCAGGGCCATTGTTCCAAGAGAATCAGGCTGTAGGTATATATTACTTTCAGAAGTCAATCATGGCATCACCTATGCCATACTTCATTGGATGAGGTGGTCACAAAGTCTCCCCAGGTACAAGAATAGGGGAGTGAACTCAACACTCAGTGGGAGCAATATCAAGGTCTCATTGTAAGAAGAACATGTAGAATGGGATATATTTTTGGAAATATCTTTAGGAAATTCATTCTGCTAAAGGATTTAGCCAAAGTATAGGAACAGTTTTACATATTTAATGTACTCTTAAATTTACATTAATCAAAAATTAAGCTCTTCTAGGACTTCCCTGGTGGCACAGAGGTTAAGAATCCACCTGCCAATGTAGGGGACATAGGTTCGAGCCCTGGTCCGGGAAGATCCCACATGTCGCGGAGCAGCTAAGCCCACAAGCCACAACTACTGAGCCTGTGTGCCGCAACTACTGAAGCCCGCGCCCCTAGAGCCCGTGCTCCACAACAAGGGAAGCCACTGCAATGAGAAGCCCGTGCACCGCAACAAAGAGTAGCTCCCGCTCACCGCAACTAGAGAAAACCTGCGTGCAGCAACCAAGACCCAACGCAGCCCCCCGCAAAAAAAATAATAATAAAAATTAAGCTGTTCTAAAATGAGTAAGTGTTATGGACCGAATTGTGTCCCCCCCAAATTCAGGTTGTGGAATCCCTAACCCTCAATGTGACCTTATTGGAGATAGGGTCTTTAAGCAGGTAATTAATGTCAAATAAGATCATAAGGGTAGTG
Organism: Lipotes vexillifer; assembly: GCF_000442215.2. Taxonomy (NCBI): domain Eukaryota; kingdom Metazoa; phylum Chordata; class Mammalia; order Artiodactyla; family Lipotidae; genus Lipotes; species Lipotes vexillifer. The sequence continues at coordinate 826,905 of NW_006777228.1, forward strand.
TCCTAATTTGAGAAAATAAATTTCTGTTTAAGCCACTCGGTCTGTGGTATCTTATTATGGCAGTGCAAGCTAACAAATACAGAAAGCAAAGCGTATAATTGTTTTTTAGTTTAAAAGGTGGAAAATGTCTTTTCATGTCATTCTCCTGGAGCTCACAATGCAGTTTATCAAATAAAGTTCTCTGAAGTCATGCAATAAAGAGATATGTTCAATTGTATTTAATTCCATTTAACCCATTTATTCCCAAACTCATCTGTGCACCAAGTAGCCCCCTTTTCCCCCCTGATGCTTGTGTTGCATCTTGTGGAATAATGTAGTTTTCTGCAGGATGACATTTTAATAAAAATTGAGGACATTCATTTATATTGGATTTTCTACTTAAAGAAAATGCAGTCTACTCCTGAAATATCTCTTTCTTAGTTACCTTAAATGATGATAACATCCAAGTGGTGGTCACATTAATTTATACTATTTAGCTTTACCCTAGGACTTTTACATATATTGTGGAAAAAGTGAATTAAAGAGACAAATTAGTAAAGAATTAATATATCCTCTTAACCTGTCTCCAGAAGACATTTATTGAATGCCTATTCTCAGCTACACACTGTCCTAAACATGTACTTGATGGATAAATTAACATCTTCAAGGATTTTATAGCTAAAAGAGGAAGAGAGCTTTGTAAAAAAAACAAACAAACAAAAAAACTTAAGAGCTATATAGTACCATTTGTTTGGCTCTCAGAGTAATGATAATAATTACAGTAGGCATTTATTGGAAACATACTGTGTTCCAAGTACAGTGCTAAGTATCTCAAAGTATATCATCCATTTAATAGTCACAACAATCAACCATATGTTAGAGATAATACTGTAATCATTTTTGCCTGAATTAAGAAGCTCAAGGTCAAAAAAGTTAAGCAATTTGCCTGATAAGTGAGACACTTCTGATAATCAGTACAGTGAGGTTGAGGGGAAGATGCTTTGATTCGATTTTTTATGAATGAGCAGGTTTGTGCAGAACAGGACAATGCAGAATAAGGTTCTCCTCAGAGCGGAAGCAGTGTTGACAATATCATGAGGGAGTGTTAAGACATAAGCCATTTGAAGGCTGCCAGTGGTGTGGTGTGACTCTCAACATTTTCAGCTGGGTAAAAAGAGGGCCTCACTCAATCTTAGCATTCTCAAGACTGTTCATCTGAGCTACAACAAAAGAGCAAGTACTAAAAAAACCTCTTTTCAGTAAAAAGCTATATAAGCCAGTAGTTCTTGAGAGGGGTTGTTTAGCTCCATAAGGGACATTTTTGAAGTATTTTAAGTTATTTCAAAGATTGTTGGACATTACTGGCATTTGCTGTGTAGGGACTGGGGATATTAGACAACTGGCAACGTGCAAGGAAATCCCACATGAGAGAGTTGTCCTGAGTCCAGGGACGTTTCCAAAGTTCCCTGGGATATTCATTCAGGGGAGTACTTGTTTAAAAGTATATAAAATCTAACTCCATTATACATATAAACCAAAGATTTGCTTTTCTCAGGTTTACTACACATTAAATTTTTACAATTAAAAGACCTCAGTGTGAATCAATAGAGATTACACTTTAATTTGTCGAAAACCAGAGTCAGAGACACTCCAAATTTAGAAAATCACATCACTAATGGCAACACTGAATATTTTGTTTGGTCACCAATACAGTGCATACATCTGCATTTGTGGCTCTTATACCAGATGTGATTCCATGTATAGGATAAACATCTGACTACTTTGTTATGACTTCTACAGTTGTATCTGTAAGTGTGCAAAATTAAATACATGTTATTTTATTATCAATTTTCTCATTCTTTTTAGATTAAGTTTTGGGCATTGCAGCTAGTATTTTAAAATATGAATATAGATATTTCACTATTCTTAAATTCAATTTAAGGTTATAAAGGCGGAGTTGTGTGTGTGTGTGTGTGTGTGTGTGTGTGTACAGAGTGAGGCAGCATTAGATATGGTAGAGAACCATAGATATTGTCTTAACATAGATTCAGTATGGAAGACAGAATTATACATCTTTTTCTCCATGGGTTTGCTATATATCTATTTAAAAATTCTTATCTTTCTAAACTTTCTTCCACTTATAGGAGTCAGGTTATATTTCTAACCATTAAATTGTAAATAAGGATTGCTGAATAAGATTTCTGAAAAAGCTTTTTGACCAGGGATTGTCTCTGTTCATATGCTTCTTTTGTCTTTCCACTGTACTGCTTTATTTTCTTTCTGCCTGGAATGATACCCAGAAATGTAGCAGAAATAGGACAAGTATGATGTAGAAAAGCCAAGGGATAATACTAATGGAGGAGAAAAAGGAGAAGGGATATTGGTTCACAAGATTAACATGGAATCACTATACCTGCCTATATCTTGACATCTTAAGTGAAATCAGTAAACTCCTTTTTTAAGTTATTGTTTGGTGGATTTTCTGTTGCTTATATCTTAACATAGTATCAACTGATACAGAATTAGGGTTTGGAAGTAGAGTACTGCAAGTAACAGAACTTAAAATGCAGAATTGCCATGGTTAAAGAGGATGTGTGGTGAGGACACAGATATTGTCATCTAGAATGCCAGTGGCCCTTGTTTTATACTAGCCAAAATTTGGGCAAAATTTCATATGCAGTTCCGCATGACATCAACCACATTTTGATCAAGCATTGGAAAAATAAGAAAAATTCAGAATGTTGACTTGTTTTTGTAAATTTTTACTGATTTTGAAAAAGGAAATGGTGATGTTAGATCAGAGCTATCCATTTCACTAGCCCAGAGAGAAGAAAACTTCATTTGCTAAGGGAAGAAAGGTCTCATGGACTGGAGAATAACATACACTGTCATGTATATAAATTTATGTAATTTATAGCTTGCCTGGTTGAAAAATGATTGTTTCTAATCACCAAGCAATAATATCTGTAAGAGGGAGTCAGAAGCAGCAGCCTTAACAGGTGATAAGATTGTAGCCTGAAATGTTTTCCATGAAATGTTTCACTAAGAATTATCTGAAAAATAATAGGGCACTAGCAAAGATCAGATTAAAGGTTCCATTAGAACCCAGTCTCTGAATTTCCTCAAGGCAGTGCCATTCTTTTAAGGATAGGATCCTGGTGAGAACACAACAACCACTAGTTTTTCACTTTATCTAATCAAAACCTGTGGAAGAAACACAAGAAACTATCCACAAAAATTTTTTTTGTTGAAGAATCCTTAGGATGACCAACAATAGCCTGTAACTGTCCAAGGAAGTTCAACCTTCAATTAGCAGAGAATCCTGATTTACTGGTATTTCCAATAGAAAATTTCAGTGTTCCCAACTTGGCTTTCATCTAAAAGAGATGTTACTTGTTTAGCCTAGTAACAGTCAAGGAGTGATTTCAACCATATATTAGCTAGCACGTAATAAATTTGTTCATATAATTTCTAGTCCCCTTTCAGATATTCTCCATTGCTTGCCTTCCACACAATAATGTGTGTTCCTGAGACTCTTCACTCATTATTAGGAAAATCACTCAGTAGAATTTTGAGCTGTTTCATGTAGATGCTATTCACTTTGGTTAAGTCAATTTCCATCTCATTGTCTTACTTTCTTCATCTTTGCTTCTCAAATTACAGTTCAAGTACTTACCAGGGATATGAGATAAGGTAGTAAGGTATTAAGCCATAGGAGACGCAAATGCTTATTAATTTAAAAAAATAATTATTATAAATAAAAAGACATAACAAATTCTATGACTTTATGCATTAAGTTGCCAAAATAAAGAAACCAATGGATTGTTGAGGAAAATTTTCACATCCTGATCCAAGATCAATTAATGGAAAAGGGACATTATTTTTTATTCACAGCACACCCATATATTAACATAATTTCTGGTTTATCTTATCAATTTCCCTTCTTATTTGGGAGTGCCAAAGGTTAGGAGATATATATTTGTCATTTTCAGTTACTTCTTGAGCTAATTATTACATTGGCAGAGCAGAGAGAATCTACAAAGTGCTTCACCTTTAGATAACTTTTCCTCTCAGCTGAAAGTACCTTTAATACATCAGTCCCTGTGCTCCTATGTCAATATGTTACCTGTTGTTACCTGGAACAACTTAGAGTCCATGCTAGGCAGGTTTGTCTACAAATGTTTACCTGGAAGGCAACTGAATGATCGATATTCTCATTTCTTCATCCTGCAGCTACAGAACATGTATAAACAGGGAATAGCTGGGAGATGGGAGTACATCCGTGGCAACACTGACTCAATGTATTAGAAACCTGAAAGGGCTTGTCGGCCATCATCTGGACCAGTCTCCTAACACTGGACAGATGAATGACCAAAGATACTATAAAAGTGGCTGTCTATTGTATGTAAGATTATATTCTCAACACTTTTGAGTATTCTTGGGATCTATAATCATTATCAGAAATTCTAAACCTGAGGATAAACTAAGGCAGTAATTTTGATTTTACTCTAATTTCCAGGCAGCATCCCTGCCAGATAAATAATATCAAATAGATTGTAATTGTAAGGACTTTAACTTGCTATCCCTAGTGTCTGGCATATAACAAGCACTTAATAAAAATTTGTAATGGTGACAGGATGTATCTACTTATGTAAATAATAGCTGTTGGTATCACAGGTATGTGTGAACTGTGACAGAATTTTCCTTGTGTATTTATGAGACTCAAGGGATAAATTAAATAGTTATTCAGGTAACAAACTCATATGAATGCAGTAAGGTAATAAACGTCCTAATGGAATATTTTCCACCAGTAACTGACTTGTCTTTTTGTTTTGTTTGTTTTAATTCTATTTACTATTTAGGTTACAAAACTGAGTAATCACACTGAGAAAGTCACTGGACAAGACAGGCCTGAACTGCCTGCCTTTGGTCACTTATTAATAACAAATAGCATTTTCTATGTCTTTATTTATCTTATAATTTTCTGCTGAGCATGTAAAGCATCAGAATGACAATTCAGTGAAATTACAAAACATGGAAAAGGTCAAAGGTATATAATCTAGTATTACCTTTCAGAGAACATGAGGCCCTGAAATACTGAAACCTAATTCCTGTGACAAAGCTTGTAAAAGGAAGAGAAAAACAGAAAACCATAAATCAGGCCCCCTGCCACTATCTAGAGCAAGAGGAACCATAACAATTTAATCTGTTTGAGTTACAAAGTCAGGAATGTAATCTCTAACTCAGTTTTATAATCAGGATTGAGTTTAGTTCCCTTCAAATAAAGAATTTTATGTGGGTACTTTTTTAATAAGCTTTGTATTGCCTACATGTTATTGTTTTAAAGGTGATGCTTTAAAAATAGTCTCTGAGCTTTAATGTAGTTTAAATATATTAAATTTGCCTATAGAAACATAGCTGATTTATTATATAAACTACCATCCATACGCAAAATTCTCCAATTATCCCATTAATATCTTTTATAACATTATGCTCTAGTCACACATTGCATTTTTCTAAATTTATTTTTATTGAATTAAAATGTTGAATTACAGTGTGTTAATTACTGCTGTACAGCAAAGTAACTCAGTTATACATATATATACCTTCTTTTTAATATTCTTTTCCATTATGGTTTATCACAGGATATTCAATATAGTTCCCTGTGTTATACAGTAGGACCCTATTGTTTATCCATTCTATATATACCAGTTTGCCTCTGTTAATTCCAAACTCCCAATCCATCCCTCCCGCACACCCCTCCCCCTTGGCAACCACGAGTCTATTCTCTATGTCCCTGAATGTTTCTGTTTCATACATACGTTCATTTGTGTCATATTTTAGACTCCACATATAAGTAATATCGTATGGTATTTGTCTTTCTCTTTCTGACTTACTTCACTTAGAATGATAATCTCTAGTTGTATCCATGTTGCTGCAAATGACATTATTTCCTTCTTTTTATGGCTGAGTAGTATTCCACTGTATATATATGTACCACATCTTCTTATCCATTCATCTATCGATGGACGTTTAGGTTGTTTCCATGTTTTGGCTATTGTGAATAGTGCTTCTATGAACATAGGGTACATACATCTATTTGAATTATATTTTTGTCCAGTTATATTCCCAGGAATGGGATTGCTGGATCATATGGTAATTCTAATTTTAGTTTTCTGAGGAACCTCAGCACTGTTTTCCATAGTGGCTGCACCAACTTACATTCCCACCAACAGTGTAGGAGAGTTCCCTTTTCTTCACACCCTCTCCAGTATTTGTTATTTGTAGGCTTTTTAATGATGGCCCTTCTGACCGGCATGAGGTTGGTACCTCATTGTAGTTTTGATTTGCATTTCTCTAATAATTAGCAATGTTGAGCATCTTTTCATGTCACACATTGCATTTAATTGTCATAATCCTTTAGTTACTTTTTTTTTTAGGTCTCAATTTTATTTTCTGTAAAATGGATACAAGGATAATAACAATTACAATAAAAATAATAGTATCTACCTTCTATTGTTAGAGGATTAAATGAGAAAGAACCCTTAGTGATATGCCTGTCACAAGGAAACATTCAAGAGGTCTTAGCAATTACTAACAATCCTGAATTGAGTGTTACATCTTGCATAAGACAGCAATTCACAAAGACATTAACATGATCCCACCAAGCAAAAGTCTGAGTAACCCTTCTTCCTCTGATTGCACTAATTCCAGTCGATGCTGTCAGTCCCCACTCCAGAGGAGGATCGTGAGATGATTCTTTATAAAACCAGTAAATGAAACATCAGTTATCTAGTGACAAGAGCTTGCCTCTAAGGGTTACAAACACTGAGAAATCAATAAATAGCACTGGAAAGGTATTGTGATGGATACTGCTAGTTTCAAAATTAATCATGTTTAATGTTATTTAATAACAATGATGATTTGATTCTCACTGTTGGTTAAATTTCTGAGTGAAACATTCATCTCTCAAGACTATATTACCCACCACTCAGAGCTTTGGATTAGCAATATATTATATTATTATTAGCCTGTTCATTATCTATTGGCTGCTGTAGAAAATAACAGCCTCTGTAATGGCCACAGACTAAGTTCAGCCTGTTTGTGTCAAAAAGATTTTTAATTATACCTTCCCTCTAGCTTCTGCTCCCACCCTGCCATAACTTGCTGCCACAAAGTAGAAGAGGCAGAAGTATTTTTCTGACTGGTGTTGCAAGATACACTTAGTCTAGAACAAAATGAAACTTTCATTTATGTGAGCTGAAAAAAGAAAAATAAACAATAAAAAACACAAAGCAAAAAGTTTTAATCTTACTTCTCTTACTTCTTTACTCAATGACCTGGTTTTTCAGTTTTCTTAATCTACCACCTAATTATTTTCATTTCAAATTGTATGATTAGGAGTAGGATGGCTGTTTAATTTTTTTCCAAATTAGAATATTTTGAGTGAAATGGGGTGCTGTGAATAATTGTAAAGCAGGTGTAACTATGCCTGATGTGGGAAAACCAGGACATTGGATCACCTGTACCTAAGGAACTACATTCCAGTGTTTGACAGTGTGCACATACTGTATTCAGAAGAGCCTTAGAATTCTTTTAAAGCTCACTTCCTTGACTCATCTACTTATTGTACATGCTAAACAGGTAAGAGGCTGGCTGCCTGTTGTCGCAACTCGGGCTGGAACTGAACTAGTCAAGAGGAGTTCAGGCCTATTGATTAATCTATCACTCCAAAGAAAGAAAACACCTTTCCTTTGATACTTCAAGTCACTGCAACATATTATCGAAGCAGCATTAAGGGTGCCCTAATACCATTTCTTTTGAATACTGACAGTGTGACTAGGTCTAGCGACATTCTTTTTCAGACATTTAATCTGACAAACATGCACCTTTTTAACATCTTTATTGGAGTATAATTGCTTTACAATGGTGTGTTAGTTTCTGCTTTATAACAAAGTGAATCAGCTATACATATACATATATCCCCATATCTCCTCCCTCTTATGTCTCCCTCGCACCCTCCCTATCCCATCCCTCTAGGTGGTCACAAAGCACCGAGCTGATCTCGCTGTGTTATGCGGCTGCTTCCCACTAGCTATCTATTTTACATTTGGTAGTGTATATAAGTCCATGCCACTCTCTCACTTTGTCCCAGCTTGCCCTTCCCCCTCACCTCGTCCTCAAGTCCATTCTTTATGTCTGCATCTTTATTACTGTCCTGCCCCTAGGTTCTTCAGAACCTTTTTTTTTTTTTTTAGATTCCATATATATGTGTTAGCATACAGTATTTGTTTTTCTCCTGACTTCCTTCACTCTGTAGACACACTGTAGGTCCATCCACCTCACTACAAAAATCTCAGTTTCATTTCGTTTTATGGCTGAGTAATATTCCATTGTATATATGTGCCACATCTTCTTTATCCATTCATCTGTCGATGGACACTTAGGTTGCTTCCATGTCCTGCAGATTGTAAATAGAGCTGCAATGAACATTGTGGTACATGACCCTTTTGAATTATGGTTTTCTCGGAGTATATGCACAGTAGTGGGATTGCTGGGTCATATGGTAGTTCTACTTTTAGTTTTTTAAGGAACCTCCCTACTGTTCTCCATAGTGGCTGTATCAATTTACATTCCCACCAACAGTGCAAAAGGGTTCCCTTTTCTCCACATCCTCTCCAGCATTTATTGTTTGTACACTTTTTGATGATGGCTGCTCTGACTGGTATGAGGTGATACCTCATTGGAGTTTTGAGTAGCATTTCTCTAATGATTAGGGATGTTGAGCATCCTTTCATGTGTTTGTTGACAATCTGTATATCTTCTTTGGAGAAATGTCTATTTAGGTCTTCTTCCCATTTTTGGATTGGGCTGTTAGTTTTTTTAATATTGAGTTGCATGAACTGCTCGTAATTTTTGGAGATTAATCCTTTGTCAGTTGCTTCATTTGCAAATAGTTTCTCCCATTCTGAGGGTTGTCTTTTCATCCTTTTTATTATTAACTTTGCTGTGCAAAAGCTTCTAAGTTTCATTAGGTCCTATTTATTTTTGTTTTTTATTTCCATTTCTCTAGGAGGTGGATCAAAAAGGATCTTGCTGTGATTTATGTAAAAGAGTGTTCTGCCTATACTTTCCTCTAAGAGTTTGATAGTTTCTGGCCTTACATTTAGGTCTTTAATCCATTTTGAGTTTATTTTTGTGTATGGTGTTAGGAAGTGTTCTAATTTCATTCTTTTACATATAGCTGTCCAGTTTTCCCAGCACCACTTATTGAAAAGGCTGTCTTTTCTCCATTGTATATTCTTGCCTCCTTTATCAAAGATAAGGTGACCATAGGAGCATGGGTTAATCTCTGGGCTTTCTATCCTGTTTCATTGATCTGTATTTCTGTTTTTGTGCCAGTACCATACTGTCTTGATTACTGTAGCTTTGTAGTATAGTCTGAAGTCAGCCTGATTCCTCCAGCTCCATTTTTCATTCTCAAGATTGCTTTGGCTATTCGGGGTCTTTTGTGTTCCCATACAAATTGTGAAATTTTTTGTTCTTGTTCTGTGAAAAATGCCATTGGTAGTGATAGGGATTGCATTGAATCTGTAGATTGCTTTGGGTAGTAGAGTCATTTTCACAATGTTGATTCTTCCAATCCAAGAACATGGTATATCTCTCCATCTGTTTGTATCATCTTTAATTTCTTTCATCAGTGTCTTATAGTTTTCTGCATACAGGTCTTTTGTCTCCTTAGGTAGGTTTATTCCTAGATATTTTATTCTTTTTGTTGCAATGGTAAATGGAAGTGTTTCCTTAATTTCTCTTTCAGATTTTTCATCATTATTGTATAGGAATGCAAGAGATTTCTGTGCATTAATTTTGTATCCTGCTACTTTACCAGATTCATTGATTAGCTCTAGTAGTTTTCTGGTAGCATGTTTAGGATTCTCTATGTATAGTATCATGTCATCTGCAAACAATGACAGTTTTATTTCTTTGCTGATTTGGATTCCTTTTATTTCTTTTTCTTCTCCGATTGCTGTGGCTAAAACTTCCAAAACTGTGTTGAATAATAGTGGTGAGAGTGGACAACCCTGTCTTGTTCCTGATCTTAGAGGAAATGGTTTCAGTTTTTCACCATTGAGAATGATGTTGGCTGTGAGATTGTCATATATGGCCTTTATTATGTTGAGGTAAATTCCCTCTATGTCTACTTTCTGGAGGGTTTTTTTTATCAGAAATGGGTGTTGAATATTGTCAAAAACTTTTACTGCATCTATTGAGATGATCATATGGTTTTTATTCTTCAGTTTGTTAATATGGTATATCACGTAAATTGATTTGCAAATATTGAAGAATCCTTGCATTCCTGGGATAAAACCCACTTGATCATGGTGTATGATCCTTTTAATGTGCTGGTGGTTTCCGTTTGCTAGTTTTTTTTTTTTTCCCTCGGTACGCGGGCCTCTCACTGTTGCGGCCTCTCCTGTTGTGGAGCACATGCTCTGGATACGCAGGCTCAGCGGCCATGGCTCATGGGCCCAGCTGCTCCACGGCATGTGGGATCCTCCTGGACCGGGGCACGAACCCCATCAGCAGGCGGACTCTCAACCACTGCACCACCAGGGAAGGCCTGTTTGCTAGTATTTTGTTGAGGATTTTTGCATCTATGTTCATCAGTGATATTGGCCAGTAGTTTTCTTTCTTTGTGACATCTTTGTCTGGTTTTGGTATCACAGTGATGGTGGCCTCGTACAATGAGTTTGGGAGTGTGCCTCCCTCTGCTATATTTTGGAAGAGTTTGAGAAGGATAGGTGTTAGCTCTTCTCTAAATGTTTCATAGAATTCACCTGTGAAGCTATCTAGTCCTGGGCTTTTGTTTGTTGGAAGATTTTTAATCACAGTCTCAATTTCAGTGCTTGTGATTGGTCTGTTTATATTTTCTATTTCTTCCTGGTTCAGTCTCAGAAGGTTCTGCTTTAGTAAGAATTTGTCCATTTCTTCCAGGTTGTCCATTTTATTGGCATATAGCTGCTTGTAGGAATCTCTCACGCTCCTTTGTGTTTCTGCAGTGTCGGTTGTCACTTCTCCTTTTTCATTTCTGATTCTATTGATTTGAGTCTTCTCCCTTTTTTTCTTGATGAGTCTGGCTAATGGTTTATCAATTTTGTTTATCTTCTCAAAGAACCAGCTTTTAGTTTTATTGATCTTTGCTATTGTTTCCTTCATTTCTTTTTCATTTATTTCTGATCAGATCTTTATGATTTCTTTCCTTCTGCTAACTTTGGGGGGGTTTTGTTCTTCTTTCTCTAATTGCTTTAGCTGTAAGGTTAGGTTGTTTATTTGAGACGTTTCTTGTTTCCTGAGGTGGGAGTGTATTGCTCTAAACTTCCCTCTTAGGACTGCTTTTGGTGCATCCCAGAGGGTTTGGGTCATGGTGTTTTCACTGTCATTTGTTTCTAGGTATTTTTTGATTTCCTCTTTGTTTTCTTCAGTGATCTCTTGATTATTTAGTAGTGTATTATTTAGCCTCCATGTGTTTGTATATTTTACAGATTTTGTCATGTAATTGATATCTAGTCTCATAGCATTGTGGTCGGAAAAGATACTTGATACGATTTCAATTTTCTTAAATTTACCAAGGCTTGACTTGTGACCCAAGATATGATCTATCCTGGAGAATGGTCCAAGAGCACTTGAGAAGAAAGTGTTGTTTTTGGATGGAATGTCCTATAAATATCAGTTAACTCCATCTTGTTTAATGTATCATTTAAAGCTTCTGTTTTCTTATTTATTTTGATTATGGATGATCTGTCCATTGGTGAAAGTAGGGTGTTAAAGTCCCCTACTATGATTGTGTTACTGTCGATTTCCCCTTTTATGGCTGTTAGCACTTGCCTTATGTATTGAGGTGCTCCTATGTTGGGTACATAAATATTTACAATTGTTATATCTTCTTCTGGGATTGATCCCTTGATCATTATATAGTGTCCTTCTTTGTCTCTTGTAACAGTCTTTATTTTAAAGTCTATTTTGTCTGATATGAGAATTGCTACTCCAGCTTTCTTCTGATTTCCATTTGCATGGATTACCTTTTTTTATCCACTCTCTTTCAGTCTGTATGTGTCCCTAGGTCTGAAGTGGGTCTCTTGTAGACAGCATATATATGAGTCTTGTTTTTGTATACCTTCACTCAGTCTCTGTCTTTTGGTTGTATCATTTAATCCATTTACATTTAAGGTAGTTATCGATATGTATGTTCCTATTACCATTTTCTTAATTGTTTTCAGTTTGTTATTGTAGGTCTTTTCCTTCTCTTGTATTTCCTCCCTAGAGAAGTTCCTTTAGCATTTGATGTAAAGCTGCCTTGGTGGTGCTGAATTCTCTTAGCTTTTGCTTGTCTGTAAATGTTTTAATTTCTCCATCGAATCTGAATGAGATCCTTGCTGTTACAGCAGTCTTTTTTCTAGATTTTTCCCTTTCATAACTTTTTTTTTTTTTTTTTTGTGGTACACGGGCCTCTCACTGTTCTGGCCTCTCCCGTTGTGGGGCACAGGCTCCAGACGTGCAGGCTCAGCGGCCATGGCTCACGGGCCCAGCCGCTCTGCGGCATGTGGGATCTTCCCGGACTAGAGAACGAACCTATGTCCCCTGCATCAGCAGGCGACCTCTCAACCACTGCGCCACCAGGGATGCCCCATCCCTATTCTTCTATCTCTGTTTTTAATTTTTTCTCTTGCCCTACCCAGGTATGTGGAGATTTTCTTGCCTTTTGGGAAGTCTGAGGTCTTCTGCCAGCGTTCAGTAGTTGTTCTGTAGGAGTTGTTCCACATGTAGATGTATTTCTGATGTATTTGTGGGGAGGAAGGTGAGCTCCACGTCTCACTCCTCTGCCATCTTGAAGGTCTCTCTAGTTACTTTTAAACTTGAATAATTCTTCAGCCCTTATTTGTCTTGCATGACATTGTTTTGAAGAGTCTAAGCCAGTTTTTCTGTAGAATGTCCCTCAGATTTTGTTTTATGATGTATTCTGATTAAATTTCAATCGTGCATTTTTGGCATTAATATCATATAAGTAATGTTGTATCCTTTTCAGCAAATCACATTGGGAGGCATGCATTGTCAGTTTAATCACATTTTGTTGATGTTAAATGCATTTATTTGTTTTCCCCCATTCTATAACTTAATATAAATTGAACCATGTAATATATATCTTTTGGGCCTGGATTCTATGTATAGCTAATAAACATGTTTATTAGATATATTTACAGGGTTGTTTGTTTCCATAATGTATGTCTCTTACTGCTGAGTAATTACAAAATTGGTAATTTTTTTCTGTAAAAGCCACAGAGTAATATCTGAAGTTTTGCTGGTCACAAATTAGTCTCTATTACATAACTGTCTTTAAAAACAATGTTTTATAATTCTTTAAAAATATAAATACCATTTGTAGCACTCAAGCTGTATAAATACAAGCCTCAGGCCAGATTTGTCCAGTTGGCTCTAATTTGCCAACCCTTACTCTTAGTAAATTTGTGACAATATCTTTTTTCCTTCAGTTTTTGATAGACGTTTTCATTGTTTTTTGTTTTGAGCTATTATGAATAAAATTACCCTGGAAATTTCTGTAGAAGTCTTTCTGTGGTTACATTTTCTTATTGTGGTGAGATATACATAACATAAATTTTACCATTTTAATTTAATTGTACATTTTAGATGTACAATTCAGCAGCATTAAGTACACTCACAAAGTTGTGCAACCATCACCACTATTGATTTCCAGAACTTGTTCATCATACCAAGTAGAAACTCTGTGTTCATTAAACAATAACTCTTCATTCCCCTCTATGCATATGTTTTTATTTCTCTTGTATAAATACCTAGGTGTGGAATTGCTAGGTTTAGGGCACATATGTGTTTAATTTTATGAGAAATTGCTGAAGAATTCTCCAAAATTATTCTACCATTAGCCTTCCACAGGCGATGCATAGGAGCTGTTGTTGCTCCACATTCTCACCAACATTTGATACTGTCAGTCTTTCCAAATTTTCATCTTTCTACTGGGTGTTCCACCAGTCAACCTGAGGCTTAAGTTTCCCTTTATCTTCATCTACCATCCCCAAGTGTTCCCCCTGTGTGGTAAAAGCTGGTTCATATCTTCTCTACAGAGTGTGAAAAGGGGAAGAAGACATGAGAGTCAAGCTGTTTCTCAGGCAAATGTTATTCAGAAAATGCCCCTATCCCTTCCACTGCCAGTCTGTAGGGCAGGCTGCGGTTGCAAGGCCATAGGTGGCACTGAGAGAAGCAGCAAAATGTGATTTTTATCTGGGCAGCCACTTGTGCTTTTATAATCCTGGAATTATGAAGAAAAAAAGAGAAGAATAGATATTTCAAGAAGATTACCATACTCTTACACTTTTGAAACATGTTACAGTTAGGTTCATTTCATCTTTCCTTTTAGAATGTTAACCCAAGATTGCTAGGTAGGAACAAACTGATATCCTATTCCTTTAGAAACCAAAAAGGAATGAATGATTTAATATACTGCATACTTCTGTGTGATTCAAGATAATATCATTCCCCTATGAAAGAAAAAAAGAAAGGGAGAAGGAAAGAAAAATGACCCCTGTCTACTTATTATTGCATAGTAAAATATTAGCGCTAATGGGGACTTTCAGCAAGGCCCAACTAGGTAATAATCGTTTTCTCCACAATGCTCTCTAATGAGCAATAATATTCTTTTCTTTTGACAATTTTAGGTATATGGAACTGAATTTCTTGTAAGGCAGCCATTCCAATTCCATGCAGCTCAAATTGATAACAAGTGGGTTTAGGGGCCAGTATTCACAATCATTTAATATTCATTAGTGTCAAATGAGAATTTTATTAATTTTTTTACTTGAGACCAATTTCTCATTTTGACCCTTTCCAAATAACTAAGAATTTGGTGTGTAGTCTTATAGTTTTAAAAAATTACCTTGGATTAACATATATTTTAAATTCATAGAAAAATAGTTATATGTTCATTATTTTAGTTTAAATGACTAGTGAATAAAATTATTTACTTTTGATAATAGTTTCCTTGGTGTTAGCTTTTCTATAACATATTCTAAAATACAAACTATTATACTATACTCTAGTAAAGTTGAGTGAAAATTACAATGAAGTAATCATTGCTGAGCCAAAATCAAGTGCACAACATTTTTCTTTAAAGTAAGTCACCACTGAATGCTGCATTAAACATTTCAGATATCTAGGGTACTATTTGGTTAATAAATGTATGATTGAAATTCTTCATTTGTTACATTGGAGGACTAAGTGTAGCCTCTAAATTACCTAATCTGCAACCAGTATAAAACTTAACCACTTCATTGAGGTCTTGTTGGATTTGAGGTTTTACGTAAATTCTTTTTTTTTTTTTTTTTTGGTACATTCTTAATATAAATGCAAAGCTTTTTAACTCATTGCAAAATATGCAACTTGCTTTGCTGACCTATTTACTTTAGAGGCATTAGGAAGTTGATTAAAATAGAATACAGTTCACAGGTTTAGGAAATCCCTTCCAGAATTTCAGTATTTTCTAGAAAAACATGTGCAGAGTCCACATACCTTCTCTGATGAATTTGTTGTATATTTTAGTAACCAAAGGTAATTTCTGTAAAGTAAATGTTGATGTAATCATGGATATCACTATCAAAAATAATTTCATCCTATTTTTATAGTATTTGGTAATTCTAATATTGACAAAGTCTCTAGAAATAATCTTTCCATATTCTCATATAATTATTTAGTTTTTATTTTAATTTTAGGGATAAATATACATTATTAGGGATGACAAGCTATAAAAAGACACTTATCATTAGTCATTATGGACATGTAATTAGCTTTTTAAATTGCAAAATATGCAACTTGCTTTGCTGACCTATTTACTTTAGAGGCATTAGGAAGTTGATTAAAATAGAATACAGTTCACAGGTTTAGGAAATCCCTTCCAGAATTTCAGTATTTTCTAGAAAAACATGTGCAGAGTCCACATACCTTCTCTGATGAATTTGTTGTATATTTTAGTAACCAAAGGTAATTTCTGTAAAGTAAATGTTGATGTAATCATGGATATCACTATCAAAAATAATTTCATCCTATTTTTATAGTATTTGGTAATTCTAATATTGACAAAGTCTCTAGAAATAATCTTTCCATATTCTCATATAATTATTTAGTTTTTATTTTAATTTTAGGGATAAATATACATTATTAGGGATGACAAGCTATAAAAAGACACTTATCATTAGTCATTATGGACATGTAATTTTAAACCATAATGAGATGTGACTACACACTTGTTGGAATGGCTAATGCCACCACCAATAACAAAATAACACATAATACGAAGATCTCATAGCATGTGGAACAATTAGAGTTCTCATACTTTGCTGGGGATGTAAGATGAAACAACAGGTTTAGAAAACAGTTTTGTCACTTTCTCACCTAATGAAACAATAACCTAGCAATTCCAACTTTTAGATATCAAACCAAGAGAAATTAAAATATCTCTTCATACAGAGACTTGCATGAGACTGTTTTAATAACTTTAATCACAAAAGTCAGACTAGAATAATAAGGTGTAAGAATAAACAAATGGTAGTATGTGTATACAACAGAATACTACTCAAAATTTTTAAAAAGCAAGTGATTCTGATACACGATACAATGTAGATGAATCTCAAAAGCATTTTATATAGTAAGTGATAAAAGTCAATTTTGTGCCAACAAATTAGATAACATAGGTGAAATAGACAAATTCTAGAAAAATGCAAACTACCAAAGCTGACTTAAGAAGAAACAGATAATCTGAATAGATTTATAATAAGTAAAGATATTAAAATAGTAATAAAATTTCCCACAAAAAGATCAAATACTTTCACTGGCAAATTTCCATAAAGAAAAAACTAATACCATAAATAAAAATTTTAAAAATTAATTAGTCATTAATTCTTTTATGATTTTTTTTCCAAAATTGAAGAGACAGAAACACTCTCTAACTTATTCTAGAATGCCAGTATTATTCCAATAGCAAAACTAGACAAGGACATCACAAGAAGAAAATTATGGACCAATATCCTTACGAATATAGACATAAAATCCTTAACAAAATAATAGCAAATAGAATCCAGTAACATACAAACAGAATTATACATCATAATCATGTGGGATTTATCCCAAGTGTGCAAGGTTTGTTCAACATTTAAATGTAAACTAATGATAATGCAGCATATCCAAGAAATAAAAAAACACATGACCATCTCAACAGATGCATAACAAGCATTTGATAATGTCCAACACATTTTTTATAAAAAATACTCAATAAACTAGCAAGCTGGGGAACTTAATCTACTAGATAAAGGACATCTATGAACAACCTACAACTAACATCATACTTAATGGTGAAGGACTAAAAGCTTTCCTAAGATGAGGAACAACACAAAGATGCTCACTATTATCATTTCTCTTTCAGCATTGTTTTGGAGGATCTAGTAAAGGCGAGTAGGCAAGAAAAAGAAATAAAAGTCATCCAGATTGGAAAGAAAGGAGTAAAATTATCTGTTTTTGCATATGCTACATATAAAAAAATCCTAAAGCATAATTTTTTAAAAAGTATGCTAATAAACAGGCTCAGCAAGGTTACAGAATACAAGGTCGTAAAAAGAAATGAAGTATTGATAATGCTACAGCATGGATGAACCTTGAAAATACGATGGTACATGAATGAACCAGACATCAAAGGCCAATCCATAGACCCTGAAAGCAGACAAATGTTTGCTATGGACTGGGGTGGGGAGGCAAGGTGGGTGAAGAGGGTAGAGGAATGAGGACTGACTGATAGTGGGTATGGGGTTTATTTGTTGGGTAACAGAAATGTTTTTGAATTAGATAGTGGTGATGTTGCACAACTTTGTGAATATACTAAAAGCAACTGAAGTGTAAACTTTTTAAATGTGAATTTTATGGTATGTGAATTATATTTCAATAATAAAAGCAGTTTTAGTGAATGACTTTTCTGAGGCAGTATAAGAGTTCTTGTTCCCTTATTCCTTACTAATACTTGGTATTACCTAACTTTAAAATTTTTTCCATTATTCTGGTTGGAGAAAGTATTTCATTGCAGTTTTACCTTGAACATTTCTGATCATTATGAATTTTTAATTGTTTATTAGACATTAGTGTCATCTGTTCATATTTTTTCCTTCTGAATTTTCTATTTGTATGCTTTTTAAAGTGGTAATTAATTGCTTTTGTTTATATAATACAAATAACTTTTCTAATTTTTTGTGTTTTGTATGGTATTCTGTGATAAATGAAACTTTAATTTTAAAGAGGCTCAAATTATCAGTCTTTCATCATGATTATTTCTTTCTAAATTTTGTTTAGGAAATCTTATCTACCACCAAGGTCATGATATTATTCTCCTATATTCTTTTTCACAAGTTTTTAAGTTTTCACTTTCACATTTTTTTTTGAGTCTTCTTTATTTTATTGGGGTCTAGTTGCTTTACAATGTTGTTAGTGTCTGCTGTACAACCAAGTGAATCAGCTATATGTATACATATATCCCCTCCCTCTTGGACATCCCCCACCGATTCCACCCATCTAGGTCACCGTGCAGCACCAAGCTGAGCTCCCTGCACTATATAGCAGGTTCCCACTAGCTATCAGTTTTACACATGGTAGTGTATATATGTCAATCCTAATCTCCCAATTCATCTCACCCCCCGCTTCCCACTCCCCTTGTTCACATGTCCATTCTCTATGATGGAGATGTGTACATATATAAAATGGAATTTTACTGAGCCACAAAAAGGAATGAAACTGGGTCATTTGTAGAGATGTGGATGGACCTAGAGTCTGTCATACAGAGTGAAGTCAGAAAAACAAATATTGTATATTAACATATATATATGAAATCTAGAAAAATGGTACAGATGAACCTATTTGCAGGGCAGGAATAAAGACATATTTTTCTTTAATTCATGGTATCAAGGCTTTTTGTTCACAGTATGATTAAAAATAAAACTTCAGTGATTTTTGATATATTGAGACCACTCAGATGTTTCAGCTGAATAGTCTATCATATATTTACATATCATTGGAGCCTATTTTGCCACATATTATTGCAACATATGAACAATATAGTTCTCCCTATGCTCTCACATTGGTCTTTTTCTCTCTTCCTGCATTAGTACCTCAATGACAATGTTGCTGTCAGTAATTTCTTTTTTTGTCAGGACAAGTCCTTTTCTTTTGTTCTCCTTCAAGAGAGGAATGGTTAACATAAATTTTAGAATAAGCATGCCAGTTCCACAAAGCAATGTTAGGATTTTGTTTAGAAGAGCACTACTCCATTTATCAATTCTGGAAGTAAAGATATTTTTATGTTGAGAATTGTAATCCATGGATATAGTCCTATATTTACATAGGTTTTCTCTACTGCCTTTCTGTAAAGATGTAAGCTTTTCCCCCCAGAAAAGTTAAATAACTTTTGTCCGAATGACTGCCATCCATGTTGTATACTTTTTTTTTTTTTTTTTTTTTTCCTTCTTGCGTTACGCGGGCCTCTCACTGTTGTGGCCTCTCCCATTTGCGGAGCACAGGCTCCGGACGCGCAGGCTCAGCGGCCATGGCTCACGGGCCCAGCCGCTCCGCGGCACGTGGGATCCTCCCGAAACGGGGCACGAACCCGCGTCTCCTGCATCGGCAGGCGGACCCTCAAGCACTGCGCCACCAGGGAAGCCCTGTTGTATACTTTTTGATGTTTACTTCTTTCAAATTTAATTTTGGTCTAAAGCAGTGTAATTAAATTTTGTACATTGTTCTTATTTATAGCTAACACTACTAACATCTCTATGAAAAAAATCTATCAGACTCTATATAATCTACTGATAATTATAGTTTATTACTTTTCATCTCTATACTGTTTTTTTTTTGACTGTCTAATTTGGTTAACTTAATTATGCTAGCTAGTAACTCATATAATGTCAAATAATAGTGACATTTATGTCCTGGTTCATGATTTTTAAATGTTCCACTAATTTTTATGATACTCTTATAGATTTTTGTTGCTAAGACCCATTCATAATAGAAACCTACCAAACTAGCTATAGAAGTTGAAACAACATTCACATTATAGGAAAATGCTTTTCTCTAGGGGAGAAGGTACATAAGCACTGTTGTGAGAGCAACAGTTATTAGAACAAAATCATATACATTACAGGATGAGGTTCCATATCTTTCCATGGAAGTACTTTGATCTTGATGTTTTACTATTTCAAAAATCCCTTGGAATTGAGGATAAAATCTAATCAAAATAACTATATATGTTTCTTAAACACCTACTGTGTGCTAGTTATGATACTATAACAACACTTACTGTCAGGAATTGGAGAATAAATATGAAGATAATTTAGTGTGGAGAAACCTTTCTATTGAATAAGCAGCCCATCCTCAAATTATTTCCTTTTGAAATTATGTGAGATCATTTGTGGGATTATATGTCCACCCAGACAGAGATAATCTGTTGTTGACATTTATTTCCCAGGGCTTCACCTTTACTTTTATTCTTCCTGAATGAATTGCTCTAAATATTTTCACATTCAACTGGTTATTCAATCAGTGACGTGGAAGGAACCATAAGGAAGAGGCCCAGAGAGATCAAGAGACATACTCAAGGTTAAACAACTACTTAGTACTAAGAGTATTATATACTTCTTATTTTCCCATAATGCCATTCCTCCTGATGTATCTATAATAATAATTTGTTGAAGGATTACTATGTGCCAGATGTGTGGGAAGATTTTTTATGTATTTTCACAATCAGTCCCCACAAAAAAGGTATATATTTTAACAAAACTGTACATATGAGCAAGCATTGAGAGAATTTACATATCTATTGCCCAAATCCACTCAACTTGTCAAGGGTACAGCTGTGGGATGGGGATCCAGGCAGTCTGAGTTTGGCTCTACCCCTCTTGCCTGCTCTGATGTATTGCCTGCTATGTATGAATAGTTAATATTTCTATATTTCATATATATATATAAATACCAACACAGAAGATGATTTTTAAAACAGGTTCCATTGCAATTTGTAAGTAGGGAATATACATTGATGGATTCAACAATGTCTGCTCTTTGATTTTGGCCAGCACTAAGGACAGTATACAAGACAGTGGATTTCACATTCATACCACTTTATTCCAGATAAGAAAATTTCCAAAAAACACTATCATTAGCTTTTACTCATAGAGTATTTTTTTACATAATGTTTTCAGAGTACACTGGTTTAAGATTAACATACTCCATAATCTGTGCGACAGAACTACAATTCTTTTAAACCTTCCATCAGAGGCCAGTGGGAGTTAGGAAAGGTCCAACTGAGCTCTCTAAAAAACTCTGTTCATTAAATTAACTTCTAGTCAGAATGAGGGTCTTGATAAAGATATGCTGAACATTTTCCCATGGATATTTAAATATTCTTTTCCTCTACTAAATTATCTTTTTTATATTTGATGTAGATGACATTTACAGTTATATCTCTACTGGATTAGACTCTCCAGTAAAAGACACTTCACTTATTTTGATGATCATGCTTCCCCTTCTAATCCTATTGCCTTTGCCCAGATTTCTTCCTGACACCCACCTTCAGTGACAAGTTGTCACCATGCTTTTACAGCCCTGGCTGAATAATCTCCATCTTCATACTTTTGATGAAACATAGTATTAATAGCAGATGTATCAAATTACAGCTCAATATATTATACTAGGCATAGGTTGGACAGAGAGAACAGAATGTTTATAAACTTTTCAGAAATTGAACTTCCTTTTTTACTGCTGCAGATGATTAGTCCTTAAGCCTTTGCTACCTTTATCAACCACCAACTCTTCTGTCATTTTATTTCATATAATTAATCATCTTAATAATCATTAGCTCCTTAATTCATTATTAGCTCTTCTGCAAAATGACCCTGGGAATATCCCCTAATGTCTGTCACGATCCTGTACATAACAGGACTTCCAAAGAAATATATGACTGCATGAAATTTAACAGTAGAAGGAAACAATACAACAAAGCATATATACATATAGTGTTTTTCTTAATATGCTTATTTATCATCTCCCTAAAATGGCTTACAGATGGGATGTTGACCAGGTCTTCAGTGCCTACCTGTTTCCTGTTTTATTCTTTTCAGCCTTCTTAAGGATTTCGGTACACATTTCTATATTTCTTGAAGTGTCTTAGATTCCTTGGGTTGTTTGAAAAGATTATTAATAATTATTTCTTTTAGAAATGACATCATAAATGCTAACATCTATTTCTATAGCTAGGAAATTTAAAGTAAAATTGTATCTCAGTTCACCTTTGTTGCATAGCTTTTCTCTGGATTGTGACCAAATTATACATTGTATTTTCCAACTTTAATTTCAAAAGAATATATGGCTAATTTAAAATGTTTCAACTGTAAGCATAATATTACACCATGCTTCTTAATTTAGGTAGAAAATCATATTCAAACTCTTAGTTATTTTATTAGTCTATTATATTATAGAGATGATCCTGGAAACAAAAAATAATGTAGAAGGCAGTGAGTTTTAACTCTGGGGGGGGGGTGGCATTTATCAAGTCAATGTGGAAAATGCCTCTGCATATAAATTATTGTCAAGTAAAATCAAATAATGTGAGCAAAAGATAATACAATTAAAGTGAACTCCTTTTCAGCTGATGAAATACTTTCTTACATCTGTAGGACTGATGTGTCCATTCTTTTGCTTTTGTCTAACATATTCACAGTCCACACCCAAGGGAAGAAATTATACAAGTGATTCCCACTTAAACCAGGGGGTGGGAATCTTGGGGAAGCCATCTCAGAATTCTGTTTACCATACATACTTTGCCCTAAAATTGAATCCAGAGTCCATGAAACATCTCTAGCTTTTTATTTCTTAGAGACTTAGAGACTTATTAAAGCTGATAGAGCCAAAATAATTTAAATACAATATATCCATCAATTTTGCCCTTTTTAAAAGAAAATGCTAGAAATATCCAATGGAGCTATCAATTGGAAACCCTTATTCAGAGCAGTCCAGAGCATTAAGAAGCAATTATAAATTTAGTGTCTAAGTTATGTTTTCTATTACAATATTTTTACTGTCATATATTTTAATTGTAGTTTATCTCGAGTCAGATTTTTCTTCTGCCACTATTCTTAAGAAAATATTTAAATGAAAATTTGCATTTATTTTAAAATAATGACCATTCTCAAACCAATTAACTGCCCTGCATAAAGAAATCTAGCTTAGTTCCTACACCTAAAACAATAAGCATATCATAAAATAAAGCAAAAATAATCATACCCAAATAATTTTTTACTGATTTTTAATATATGGTACAGCAG
>NW_006777228.1:850325-868865 GCF_000442215.2 Lipotes vexillifer
TATATTAATTTAGATTAAATGAGAATGAAATCTAGAGGATTATGTAAGCATTCCATGAGTAAAATATTATTGAAAGTGTTACATATAAAATGTTAACCTAAAAATGATGTTAATGCTGCCATTTACTTATTTCTTACAATTTTATTAAAAGTTCATTATAAACCAGGAAACACTGCAGTTTCACATTTCATTATTGACAAGCCAAAGCACAGTTTTGGGATATGTTGTAGTGTGTCTAGAAATAGGAAGAGGAAATATGAGATCAAGACAATTGTTATGCATAAAGTCTGCCTTAAATATCATGATGAAATAACTACCACCAGGATTTAATAGATAATTATCCTATTCTCACTTCTTCATATGAGAATGCAATCTGATGTTATTTCTTCCTTCCAGAATCCTATCAGTACAAGATTTAAATCCATGAGTGTGTGTATATATATATTTTTTTTCATTCACCCATGATATTAAACATAAAGGAAAATGTCTGTCAAAATCTTAATCTGTGTTATAATACTTCACTTAATTACTGATGCTCAAGATTTATTTGAGATTCTCATATGAATTCCAGAAACCTTCTTTGTGGAGCACCAACTATGTCTGGTTATAGAAGAGACAAAGTGCTAGGTGCATAGTCCTGTCAGTCTAGTCCTCAAATCTGTCTAATATATTGTTAGGACAATAAAGCTGAATTTTGTAGTTACATGATACTCAAATTCCACTCTCACGTTCCTTGAGGAAAGGCATTATAGGAAAAGGTGATAAGGCCAAGAGCAATCCTGTGTTAGTCTTTTTACCTTGAATGAAATATTCAAAACAATTAAATAAAAAACATTAATGGACTTTAAACTCATATAATGCTGGGTGATAGTAAAAACAAAAAAAGATCAACTGTATTGATTGATTGGTCATTGGATGCAAAAGGATTTATAAAGCAATTACTTGCAAGCATTAAAGACTATTTTGCACAGATTTAAGTGTTGGATTTATTTTTGCATATTTTTAAAATTCCATGAAAGAGGCCAGTCTTAGATTAAAAAAAAAAAAGTGGTGCTATATCCTTCATTCCTTGAAAATTAGGAAGCGTTTGGACTGGGAAATGAGACTCTAGTCTTGTTTTTTTAATCTAACTATCACATCTATTTCATGCAAGAGTAAGGTGACATCTGT
Source organism: Lipotes vexillifer (assembly GCF_000442215.2). Lineage (NCBI taxonomy): Eukaryota > Metazoa > Chordata > Mammalia > Artiodactyla > Lipotidae > Lipotes > Lipotes vexillifer. Next base: position 851,496 of record NW_006777228.1, read on the forward strand.
CAAATGCCTTACAAAGTTTAGTTTTGTGGTTTTGTTTCAATAAATGAAAACAAATTATAAGGAAAATTTTCATATTTGATATTTGAGGAACTGTGTGTGACTGTTCAATGCAGGCAATTTACATCAGGGAAATACTCAAACACATTATTTTGTTGTAAAACCTACCATCATGTTGCAGATATCAATCGCATTAATATCTCCTCAGAAATACATTGCAGTTCATGTCTGGGAAGATATACTTGACAACAACATACCACTGGTGTTTTTCTTCACAAAAATTAGTACTTTGAAATTCCTAGCTAGATTCCTTTACACTGAAATTGTCAAAACAGATGCTCAAAATACATCACACTTAAAAAAAAAATCATTCCTTGAGCAGCCAGGCAGAACACTTTCATTCAGACATGAAAACATGTATGTGTTGTGTTGTCATAATTGGCATTTATTTTAACTGCATTTGGAGTAAATATCTACATGTATATTTTGATGCCATGCCTTCTGAACACCTATTTTTGCAATTGGTATGGACAGGCAAAAAATGTAGAAGACTGTTTTTTTTCCCATCTTGTAATTTAGTTTACAAACACTTTCTCTTCTTTTCTTAAGATTCCTGTGCTGTAACATGGGTATTTTGTGACTGCTTCTATGAGCAACATAGAGCAACTCAATCACAAGTACTAAAATGAAGATATACAGGACCCAAAATTTCAACATTTTGAAATATGAGTAGGCTTATTCTAGTCCTGAGACTTTCTAATAAAAATGTTTTAATTATCTAATCTCTTGGCCTCTTCTGACGAGTAGTCCTTCCCCTAGGAACACAACCTCAGCGCATATTTTCATAAAACACTGGATTTATAACTGTCTAAGCATAAATAAGAATATAAAACATGCTCTCCTTTAGTTGAGTCTTCTAGGAATGTTAAAAAAAATATATGGAACTTTTAGAGTTCTCATGATGACCTGGTAGTGGTTTCTAGGTAGAGATTCTTCCATAGGAATAAAAGTGATATATTTCTGGATATGTCCATGTAGGAAGTTTAAATTCAGTTGACAACCATTTAGTTCAAAATACAACACACCATACAGGTCTAGGCTGTTAAGAACAAACTCATAAAACCCCCCACTACTCCTCCATGCAGCACCCAGCAGAGCTTGTGGCAGAAGTTTCCCTCGGTGATACTCATTTGAGAAAATCCCAAACATTTTTCTTTGCTGTAGATTTTAAGGCATACTTCTTTACAATAAAATGTCCCAATACATCTTATAAACTCAGAAAATACCGTGTATGTAAGACTATGAGAATGCTTATTTGAATTCCTGAATTGACTGCTTTGTAAGGAACACACATTTGCCATAACCTTAGTACTACATATTATATGCTTCTTTCATTATGAAAACAAGTTTAATAATGAAAACAAGTTAAAAGAAAACTTGACTTGTAGGATGAGAAGAAAAAAGATTAGAGATGTGTTAATGAACTCAAAAAAAGTTAAGTAAACAACGTATGTAATTACTCTGTGAGGAAATGCTGCTTAATTAAAACAGTCATTCTATTAGCATATATACCTGCTGCTTATAGGACTCATTTCTTCCCAAAATAACTGAATTCCTAAACAGGGTTCTCCTTCTATCTCATGTCCTTGGGGAATCTCCATTTCTATTTTCTGCCTTAGTCTTATTTGTGCTGCCACCTCTCATAGTAATTATGATAGAATATTACAGGATGAGCAAGAATTTATGATAAAATGTCCTTGTAGTCTTCATAGCCTTGTGATTCACTGTGGAAGATAGGGAAGTGAAAACCGTTAATTTCCAAAATATTCTAAATCCTGTCATACCAGGCCTGAGAACACAGTATTTTCTTTAAGAACTCAAAGTACAATCTCAGTGTCATAGTCAAAACTAGGGGAGTATCATTTACACATACTGATCCTTCTAGAACAACATTACTAGGAAATTTTATTCAAAGAATTTATAAACTATATTTTATTCTGGAAACTTTTGTTTTTTTTATAAAAAGGTTTTTATTTATTGGTATTTTTAATTATAATTTTTATTTATTTAAACTAAAAGAAAAGTTCACCCATTTCTCCTACCCCTTACCTCCTGCCTTTTGCAACCATCAGTCTGTTCTGTTTTTCAGATTTCACACATAAGAAAAATCATATGGTATTTGTCTTTCTCTGTCAACTTATTGCATTTAGCATAATGCCTTTGAAGCCCAATCATGTTACTGCAAATGGCAAAATTTCATTCTTTTTTGTGGCTGAATAACATTTCATTGTATATATATATATACTTCAATTTCCTTATCCATTCATCCACTGATGAACACTTAGGTTGTTTCACTTAAAGAGGTTACTTTTTCCAAATATATCCAATAATGTGTCTATCTACTCCTCTTCAAAAATAAATAACTAAATAAGTAGGTTAAAAATAATAAAGATAACAATAAATAATAGAATTTACTGTGAGCCACATACTGCAGTATTTTATACATTGATATGATTGGTCTGTGTGTGTTTGTGGTTTATCTATAAATAGGATTCAAATTATTTTAATTTTCCATATGAGAGTAAAAATCTCTAATCTGCTTTTGGCCACTTAAAGCCAGCTTAAGCAAAAGTGCTGTTAACAAGTTTATTCTGTTTATACATTTAAAAAGAATATTTGATATTTTTAATATAGTGAAGAATAAGAAAACTAAAACAATATATAAGTTCACTATCCAGGTATCTTTGGTCTGTGGAAAAAACAGCAATATATGAAAGCTATTAGACATCTAGAGTATTCATGTTGTTGACATGTTGGAACACTCAGATAGTACTAAGAAGTTCAAAATGAAAAATGAGAGCATTCCAACATTTCATAACCCTGGAGTTATCACCATTAATAAGTATTCATATGTGTGTGTGATTCTGTCCTCAAAAGAAAGATGTATGTCCACAAATATTAATTTATGTTTGTATATCTTTTCAAATAGCATATGCAGATCTATGTCTCTCATTTAATGACTGCACAGTATTGCATCACAGGCTTGTGTGATTACTTGTTTAAATATTTCCCTATTAATGGGCATTTTGGTTGTCATCTGTATTTTATTATTAAAAAAATGCAATGACTTTACTTGGTGTATTTGTGGTGGGGAGAGGGAGTCTATCAGCACAATAAAACTTTTGTTTGTGTAAACGTAGGGATAATTAATACTAGTGAAATTAGTGTGTCAAAGGGAATATGCATGTTAAATTTCAGTAGATATTGCTTAATTTTATACTTGAAAGAAACTGAATCAATGTATCTTCCCAAAAGCAATGGGTGAAACTATTTTCTCATATTTTTACCAGTACTAAATAGCATCTCACATTTAAAAATTTTTACCTGATTGTTCAAAAATGGCATCTCATTTTCCTTTGACTTACCCAGTATTTTTTGATACTTTTTAAAGTATCTTAAGCAGTTATTTTAAAATTATTATTCATACTTTTCTGATACTGCCAGTTTCTAATAATTTCAGCTAACATATTTGGTTGTTTATTACAATCCAGGCATTGCACTAACCATACTGTAAGTTAAATTCATTTAATCCTCAAAATCAATTTAGGAAGTGTCATCCTTATTCCTATTTCACAGACAAAGCAATTAAGGTGTAGAGATTGAATGACTTGCTCAAGCTCACGGAGCAAGTCATTAATGGAGTCAGGATACAAAATTAGGCAGCCTGACTCCAGACACCATGCTCTTATCCTCTACTCTATGAATCGTCTTATAGAAGGCAAGGATGGCTCTCAACTGGTGCATTTACTTTCCAGTAAATAACTGTAAGATTAGCTCTGAGGAGCTAATCATGAAATATAGTTTTCTTTCTAAATAAAATTATAGGTAATAAACAGGCACCAGTAATCAAATACATATCATATATTCTTTTCTTAGAATAAATGATAAGACAAAAATAAGGCACATATCTAAAAATTTTCATAAATGTAGTAGGTACTGTAATAAAAATGTTAATGGAGCATAGAGGAATGTCATTTAATTCAGCTCTGAATTTCAGAGGAAACTTCTGGGGGAGATGCTTCTTTGGATAAGTCTTCATACATGAGTGGACCATTAATGAAGGCATGAAGTTAAAAGAGTGAAGGAAATGTGAATGGGATTTCATGGTGTACAGGGGACATGGTAAAAGTTTAGTGCAAGTAAGAAATGTACTTCAAGGTGAGCAATAAGGGGAGATGAAGCTAGATAAATCGGGAGTTAGTGAATTGACTATATAGCAAAGAATGTTGCTACTCACCAGTATTCATGTGCCCCTCTACATATTATCTGCTTTTCCAGGCCAAGGTGCTTAAGATTCTATTCTTACTCTTTTTCTTTACCTGCTGTGGCCATGGCCACACTATGGCTGTAGACTTGCAGGCCACATGGTCTATAATGAACTCTTAGCCATTGTCCATTTTATCACCACATCCTCTTTTTTAAGTTCATGAATGTTCTAAGACTTTTATTTACTAAGTTAGAGTTTTAACCTTTCCCCCTAATTTTCCATATATCTGACTTATTTTATCAAATGTCCCCATCGCAGAGGGCTTTCCTAGATGACTCTATCTAAAATGGCATCTTTCTCTATTATTTCAGTCTCTTACTTCCTTCAAAGCAAATATTTCAATATAAAATATACTTCTATGTATTTATTTGTTGCCACTAAAATCTAATTTTCAATGAAGCCCAAACATTGCCTATGATAGTTATGATACAGATGTTGTTCAATCAATATTCATTGAATGAATGAATTCATAAATTAAAATTCAAAACAACCCAATGAGAAAGGCATTAATACTACCCATGTTTAATGAATAAAACAAAGGTTTAGAATATTTTTTTAAACAGGTTTATTGAGGTATAATTGATATACAAAAACTGAACGTATTTAACGTAAACAATTTAATGAGTTTGGATATGTGCGTACACACTTGAAACCATCACCACAATCAAGGTAGTAGACATCCATTACCTCCAAAAGCATCTTTGTGTTCCTTTTCTTTTGTGGTAAGAACACTTAACATGAGATCTACCCTCTTAACAAATTTCTAAGTGCATATTACAGTACTGATAATTATAAGCACCCTGTTGTACAGCAGATCTCTAGAACTTACTCATCTTGCATGAAACTTGATACCAATTCAACAACTCCCTATTTCCCTCTCCCTGAGCCATGGCAACCACCCTTCTATTTCCTGCTTACACAGATTAATGGATAAAGAAAATATGGTATATAAATATACTGGAATGTTATTAAGCCTTAAAAAAAAAAGGAAATCCTGTCTTTTTTTTTTTAAGGTTTGTATATTCACTTTGTTGGACTGGAAGTTAGCTTTATCATTCTTTTATATGATAAAGATAGCTCTCTATCATTTAAGAGGTAAAATATAGATTTTATCTATTTTTATCATAATTACATATTAGTTCACTGGCTTAAGTCATTTTATTTTTTATTTATTTTTTTATTGGAATATAGTTGCTTTACACTGCTGTGTCAGTTTCTGCTGTACAGCAAAGTGAATCAGCCATACATATACATATGTCCCCTTTTTTGGATTTCCTTCCCATTTAGGTCACCACAGAGCACCGAGTAGAGTTCCCTGTGCTATACAGTAGGTTCTCATTAGTTACCTATTTTATACATAGTAGTATATATATGTCAATCCCAGGCTCCCAATTCATCCCACCCTCCTTCCCCCTTGGTATCCATGTTTGTTCTCTACATCTGTGTCACTATTTCTGTTTTGCAAGTAAGATCATCTATAACATTTTTCTAGATTTCACATATATGCATTAATATACAATATTTGTTTTTCTCTTTCTGACTTACTTCACTCTATGACAGTCTCTAGGTCCACCCACATCTATGCAAATGATACAGTTTCGTTCCTTTTTATGGCTGAGTAATATTCCATTGTATATATGTATCATATGTTCTTTATATTTCTGTCGACGGACATTTAGGTTGCTTCCATGTCCTGGCTATTGTAAAGAGTGCTGCAGTGAACACTGAGGTACATGTATCTTTTTGAATTATGGTTTTCTCTGGGTATATGCCCAGTAGTGGGATTGCTGGGTCATATGGTAGTTCTATTTTTAGTTTTTTAAGGAACCTCCATACTGTTCTCCATAGTGGCTGTATCAATTTATTCTCACCAACAGTGCAAGAGGGTTCCCTTTTCTCCACACACCCTCTCCAGCATTTATTGTTTGTAGATTTTTTGATGATGGCTATTCTGACTGGTGTGGGGTGATACCTCATTGTAGTTTTGATTTGCATTCCTCTAATAGTTGGTGATGTTGAGCCATCTTTTCCTGTGTTTTCTGGCAATCTGTATGTCTTCTTTGGAGAAATATCTATTTAGGTCTTCTGCCCATTTTTTTTTTTTTTTGCGGTATGCGGGCCTCTCACTGTTGTGGCCTCTCCCATTGCGGAGCACAGGCTCTGGACGCACAGGCTCAGCGGCCATGGCTTACGGGCCCAGCCCCTCTGTGGCATGTGGGATCCTCCCGGGCTGGGGCATGAACCCGTGTCCCCTGCATCGGCAGGCAGACTCTCAACCACTGTGCCACCAGGGAAGCCCTTCTGCCCATTTTTTGATTGGGCTGTTTGTTTTTCTTGATATTGAGCTGCATTAGCTGTTTGTATATTTTGGAGCTGCATTAGCTGTTTGTATATTTTGGAGATTAATCCTTTGTCAGCTGCTTTGTTTGCAAATATTTTCTCCCAATCTGAGGGTTGTCTTTTGGTCTTGTTTATGGTTTCCTTTGCTGCATAAAAGCTTTTAAGTTTAATTAGGTCGCATTTATTTGAAATCCTGTCATTTGTAACAACATGGATGAACCTGGAGGACATTATGACTGTCGTATTTCACTTAACATAGAAGTATAAATACTGCAAGAGTCCACTTATATGAGGTATCTAAAACAGTTAAACTCATAGGAAGGCAAAATATACATCAAAATGGTATTCCAAAATATTACATTTAATATATATATATATATATATATATATATATATACTTGAGATGTTTATGTAAAATGATGGTGATAACCAGATGTTTTTCACCTCTGGGGAATGGATATTAAACCTAAGTTAGAGGTATTACAAACATAGTATGAGAAATTACAGCATATGAATGGATGGTACTTATTCTAGAATTCTTATTATTGATGATCTTTACCACACACTCAAAAGCATCCTCTTGTTTGGGAGAAAAGAAAGCATAATTATATGATGATACAAGTCTTTCTCCTAAATAATATCATATTGCTGAAGCTGCCAGAAATTAAGCTGACTGGCATTCTGGCTGGTGCTGACATAACAAGTAGTAGCATTCATCCTGGCATCTGCGTAACTGCTAACTAGCCTGATCCTTCAATAGTCAAATTTTATTTGACTGTTTTTTTTCACCAATAAGATCTCAAAGATTTTTTTTGAGAAAACTAATCCAGTGGCACAAGATTCCATCATTGGAATCCCTGAAACATTTTACACTTATAGCTTATTACCCCATTTTGGATATGAGGAAATTAAATGCCAGAATGATCAAGAAGACAGAGTTACACAGGCAGAGGCAGAACCCAGAATTCGTATATGACTTGGTCCAGGATCCATGTCTCTAAATGCAAACTATACCAATAATGAAACCACTATCTTTATAATAAGACCAAAGTAGGTCCAGGCAACTAAAAATGAGAAAAGGCTTGCAGGCAAGTTAATAGTCATCTTTCTGTTTGATCTACATTTATTCAATTCAAATTAACCGACTAATACAGGTAAACAAGTCAAGCAAACATACTAATTAAAAATCATCAAGCTAACAAAGCTGTAATTTTGCATCAGATGGCATATACCTTTCAATGCTTCATCCAGGATTTCTGCCATGAAGACAAAATTATCTAAATTAAGCACGAAATCTGTTTCCACAATGTATATTTTTAATTTGGTCACAGTACAGTTTAAATCAGGCTAACATTCAGAAGATCTGGGACATGTTAATGGACAAATTGTTTCTGACTAGCAAGGACATCCAATATATGTCTTTGCCACAGAAAGTTCTTGCATTCAGCTTCACAGAATAGTATTGTTAAAGAATGCCTGATGCTGGAACAGTATTCAACTGAATCTTTAATAGCAGCACTTTAAAAGAGGCCAAGCTGTGAAAGTAATTTCTTCTGCTTAATTACTTTTCCAGAACTAAGGAACTTAGACATTCTCGCTCTAAATACAATTTTGTGCACTTATTTTCAGCATTTCTGTCAAGGCTTATTCAAATGTCTTTTCCCATACCTTTAGGTGATGGCATGATTTTATTGTTCATTGAATAAGTTTTGTGTGAGCTCTAATAACACACAAAGATATAGATGGATTTTTTAGTCTTTTTCATCTAATTATTTTTTTTTGCTTCAGTCAATTTGTATTAATTTTTAGTATTTGGAGAAATAGTTTGAAAACCACTATACCTCATAGATATTTCCTTTTTATTTTTTTTTCTTAATTACTGCTTATTTTTTCAAACAATACATTTTCACCTTTTTGTTTATGTAATTTCAAACTTACATAAAATATCAGGAATTCCTTTACAGTAGCTAAGACAGGGAAACAACCTAAGTGTCCATCAAAGGATGAATGCATAAAGAAGGATGTGGAGTGTGTGTGTGTGTGTGTGTGTGTGTGTGTGTGTGTGTGTACACACACACACACACAAACCCACACAGAATGGAATATTATTCAGCCATAAAAGGGATGGAAAACCTGCCATTTGTGAATTGCATCAATACGTTGATGAACCTTGAGGACATTATGTTTAGTGAAGTAAGTCTGACAGAGAAAGACAAATCCTGTATGATCTAACTTATTTGTGGAATCTAAAAAGAAATACACTTAGAAACATGGAGTAGATTGGTGGTTGCCAGGGGTAGCAGTTGGGGGAGTGGAGGAAATGGGTAAAGGTGGTCAAAGGATACAAACTTCCAATTATAAGATTAACATGTTCAGGGGATCAAATGTACAGCATGGCAACTATGGTTAACAATACTATGCTTGAAACATTTGAAAGTTGCTTAGAGAGTAAATCTTAAAAGTTCTCACCACACAGCAAATAAAAGGTAAGTTTGTGAAGTTAATGGATGTTAATTAATCTTACTGTAATCATTTTGCAATATATACATATATCAAATCATCACACTGTACACCTTATACAATGTTATATGTCAACTGTATCTCAAGCTGGGGAAAAAAGAAACCTGGCTCCAATTTTTCTCATAATAATGACTCACTCAATTTTGAAAAATATAGTAGTTTTAGGTTTGCTAACTTATGCCAATTAAAAATAATAACTAGAATTCAGTAATTGTGTACATTCTTTTTGTATTTAAACTGAGGTTATATAACATGTGTGTTATATATGTATATATATATGTAGTGTATATATTACTATCTTCAAGATCAACTTATTTTTTAAGTAAACTCTATAACTACTAGTTAAATACAGTTTTATCACATTAGGTATCACCTGAGTAATTGAAGGTGAAACTTGGAAACAAGATTATAAAGTAACTAAAACAAGAAGACTCATCCTCCTGGCAGCATGCTGAGACAAGACATACCTGGAAAGGGAAATCAGCTTTTGTTTCATTGGTTATTAATCTGTCCATTCATAGTTTAATGACTCCAGTAAATTGTGTTTGCACAGAAATTAAGGTATCAGTCCATATGATCTGTGTCTCTCTTATCTAATTGCAGAGAAAAATGAAAATTTTCTGGGTTATAAGATTTGGTGTCAATGAAAGCCTGCTGAAAACAATCTTTTCCTTCACTCTTTATAACAGGGCAGCTGAAGCTACAACTGAGAGCTCTGTAGGCCACATTTTGGACCGTCTGATGCACTTCATAGATGACTTGTTGCTTTCACAAGAACTCTTATTTTCATACTCCAAATAGCAAGTATTGAGATCTAGAGGAAGTTCCACAGAGGCCTCATCAGTCATTCTGTGCTTGACAGTCTTCAGATGGAAATTCCTGAATAGAAAACAGGTATCTATCGTGCAGTATTTCATCCTACACCCTCAATAACTTGCAAATTTCATGGTTGGCTATGTAAGTGGCATGCTGAGCTTAAGCTAATGTGTTTTCCATCCCAAATGGCACAGCTGTTTTTCTTCTCCTGCATTAAGCACTGAGGAGGTGGTGTTTTCTAATCATTTATGTTCATTCCGTCTGCCATCATGAGCAAGAGAGATCATAGATGTGCTCAGTGGCTCTTATAGTTAAATGGTGATGAATACAACAGTGAGTCTGCTTTGACCACAGAAGCATCTAATTTGAAAACCACGGCAACAAAAGTGTGGAGGTGGGGCTGGGCCCTGTCCTCTGTCAACTAGAAATAAATAATTCAGCATCATCTAGCAGCCATTTGTCTTGGCTCTGGTTATCGTTGAGAAATGATGAATCGGAGCATAGAATCAATAGAAGGGGCAGAGTATTTTCTTCGGTAAAAAGAACAAAGTCAATGATAATTTACAAATACTTAATTTTTTAACATTCATTAGGAAGGTGCATATGATGATGATAATATTTTCACTCTCATAGTATCTTCATTTGTAGTCAGAGCTTTATGCATAAACAAAGATACTGGCTTTCTCACCCAGTCGTATCTGCTAAAAGTTGCTTTTTTATTCCTTCATTTCCATTTCAAGGAAAATTAAGAAACAAATCGATAACCACACTTAGTGAAAAGGGTATTGAATACCAGATCTTGTGGGCCTTTTCACTCCTATTTGTAGGCTGATGTCTAGGTACAAAGAAAAATGTGGGTGAAAGTCACTTTGAATGAAATCAAGCTTGGAAAATACATTCATAAAAATGCAAAAAGATTATCACCTTTCAGATTTTTAAAATTTTCTCTTTCTTACACTCTGCCATACTAAATGTGCCATTTGAATTTGTCTTGTTCCTATTGAATAGGAGCAAAATATACCACCCCACAATGTGCCCCCATTGGCATATTGATTGTTTTGAGCTGGTTAAGAAACAGCAGGCACAAGTGAAGCTCTGAAAAGTGAGTAGAAGTTAGCCTTTTGTGAAATACATTTACATGTATAAGGAAATATTCATTTGTAAAGTTGTCTTCTCTGTACTGGGAAGGATGACTCTAAATCTCTAGAAACTCTTATCAATGGAGAAAAGAACAACCTAAATCTGAATAACAATGTTACTCTTGCTTAATGTGCTTTTCCTGGTAACTTTTCATAACTGGCCTTCCCCTCACCCCACTAACATCTTTTATCTTTAGCTTGAGATAGTATTTAAGGTGCTGGCTTAGGCCTTTTTGGAGAGTTACTCAATTTTCCTGGGTATCTCTCATATATTCAAGGGGTATACATGTTATGACGTTTCTATTTTTTTCTCCTGTTAATCTGTCTCTTATTCTGGGGGAGGGATCTCAGCCCTAGAAGGGTAGATAGAAAATTATTTTTCCTCCCCTATGCTATAAGTAAGGACTCTGATGAAGGGGAACTATTATAAGTAAGACCATCTAAGAGACTGTCTGGTCCATGGATGCTGAAGACAGGCTAATCCAATTAAGAGTTTAACTACAGGCCAGGGAAGAGGCAAAGATATAAATGTATAAGTGGTATGGAAATAAGGAAGTCCAAAAGTGGGAAGGTGAGTGGGAAAATGTGAGGGTACATGGTACAAGAGGGGCGAGGTAAAGAACCATAGGGAATCAGATGTCTCTGCCACTGTCTAGAGAAAGTTCTAAGAGAATAAAGGAAGTAGAAGGATTTGGGAGCAGTGAACTTTTATATTTGTCAGGTTTCATTTATTTATTCTCTCATTATTCATTCATTCTATTTAAGGATAAGTTTTTTGATGTTTCAAATTCCTAAATTTACGTATGCTATTTGTAACTCTACTGATGACTAGTATCAAAATAAAATTGAAATAATTTCTGCTAAATAGAGAAGGCATTTAAGTTCATATCTTCCTCTCTTTTTTTCAATACTTACTAGGAATCCATAGAGTTACATTCTCCTGAAGGCTATGGAGTCGGTCTTATCTACATAATCATCCATTTCAATTTTCCCATATGAATGCTTTTTATTGGTAGAATACCTTACCCTGACAACCACAGGACAGAAAAGGAACAAGTTAAGAGTGAATGTATCTTACATCTCTTATATAAACCCTGTCAGTTTAAGATTTTCAATGAAAGGCAAGGCTGTGAATCATGGTTTTTAAGAACTTGATCTCAAAGCTGAGCCATCTTAAAAGCTGATTACATTAGACAAGTCAAGTCAGGACTCAAAGTTTTCATCTCAAAAAATGGCCTGGGCTTCCCTGGTGGTGCAGTGGTTGAGAGTCCGCCTGCCGATGTAGGGGACACAGGTTCGTGCCCTGGTCCAGGAAGATCCCACATGCCGCGGAGCGGCTGGGCCCGTGAGCCATGGCCGCTGAGCCTGCGCGTCCGGAGCCTGTGCTCTGCAATGGGAGAGGCCACAACAGTGAGAGGCCCGCATACCGCAAAAAAAAAAAAAAAAAAAAAAGGCCTAATAATGCTACATGCTTCATAGAATTATTGTAAAGGAGGAATGATTTTCTAGTAGAATTTGTAGTATGGTGCCTGACCATAATACTTTTCAAACACAAATTAGGTACTAGCACTATATTATTATTCTGAATGCCAGAAACTGAAGGACATTTATACCATGTTATTAATGACAGAAATCTGAAGTGGTTTGAGAAATAACAGTTGTTTTTTGTTTTTTAATTTTCTAAATTGGGATTTCACATCCTTTTCTAAACTGGGATCTCACATCATTTTGAGTTAAAAAAAGAAAATGAGCAGAGACCAACCTATATAATTTATTTATTTGCAAATTATACACTAATACCATTATACTAATATACTTTTTGTATATTGACAATAAACTAGTAATTAAAATAATACAAAAATTATGGGCAAGGACTTATGAATAAAATCATTATGGAAGTTTTCTTCTAGAAGGCAAATTTATACCCATGATGTTTTATCTGGTTCAGAGTGAGATTGGTTCTCTTGGATCCCTAAAAGGTACTGTGGTTAAAAAAAAGTACTGACAGCAATGCACATTGGGTAAACATTTATTGAGCACAAGTCCACATAGTCTTTGATTTATGGAATTTAGAGAACCTATGAAGAAAACAGAAACATGTATGTAAATGTAGCTTAGGGAATTTTCCTTCTAAATGCTGGTCATCTTTGAGAAATACTTGCTCACCTTCCTGAAAGACTGTGCTCTTTCTGTTTTAACCAGGTTTTGATCATTATAATAGCACTTATTTTCATTCATCTACCTCCCTTCTAGACTATAACCTCCTTGAAGGATAAGTCATTTCCTTTTGTTTCCTTGGTACCTGGCATAGCATTTGGCAGATAGTACGTGGTCAAAAAATATACGCTGTTGAATATAATATAATATAATATATATATTATATTCAACATGAAGATACAGCCACTACACTGTCATGATTTGCTAAAGAAAGTCAAATCTCCCCAAATTTTGAATGTAATATGCCCAATAATTTCAGTTATTTTAAATGTTTACCTTTATTGGTGGAGGTGGGTAAGTAAAACTCTCTAACACACTTATAATTTCATATTCATTAAATCAACAAGGTAAAGCTGACGACCTTACCTCAGAACATATTTTACGAGTTACAGTTAACTTATTTTCTAAAGCTGAACTAATAGATAAAATAGAGACAGTTTTCTATTTGGGAGTGCAGGCACTTTACACTCCAGTGCTCTCATAAACAGTTTTGACGCAACATTGACCAGGTTAAGCGTAAATCTGAGAGTAGGCACGCAACTGTGTTAACAATGAGAACTGGATATTAGGGTAATAAGGTTCAACTGAAAAGCAATTCAGGCTTCATCAAGGGGACAATTTACATAAGAGAATCTTCCTGAAATGCAAATGATGTTTTCTAGCACCCTGAAGGACATATGAGACCCAATATAAGCAGTTAACTAAGTCATGCTTAATTTAATTTCTGACAAAATGTGCATTTAACGTAGCGTATAAATTGATGGTTGACAGAGAAAATAGACCTGAAAATGATGAAAACAAAGTTCTGAGCTGAGCTCTGGACCTCAATCCACAAGGTCTTTGGGATGAATGGTCTCGTTGTGGTTTCTAATCTTAACTATAAAATCAGGCATATAACATTTCTATGTACTTTTCAAAGTTCAATGATTTGTTTGCCATGTTACTAGAGGAAAGCCATTAGAGATTTAGTGAAAAATATAACATTTTAAAAAGGCACTTGTGATATCAATAAAGAAAATCTAAGCATTGTGGACAGCATTTTTATACATGTAATGCTGAAGTAGTTTACATGAGAAATCAGTAAGTTCCCATCATGTATTTATATCCACTTATCATCTGTAAGAGATGCTTAAGAGAGTGGAGTGATGTGAAATAAATAAATCTGTTTCTTCAATGACGTAATTTTGTTGAAGAAACCAAACAGATTATTAAATACACACATTCAAATGTTGAAAGGACCTGGGTCAAAGGGAGAGAATTAGGAAAGGCTTTCTTGAAAAGGAGATAATTTTAAATAAAAACTTATAGTCTTTTCTTCACACCACAGTTTAGAAGAAAAAAGAAGGCATTTGAGAATAAAGTCAAAGGCATTTGTAAAGGCAAGAGGGTACAATGAATCAGTTTTGTTAGGAGGTCCCTGAGTTCCACTGGCTTGCATCAGCCACTTGAAGGATTAAGGTAAAGTTATAATTATGGAATGTAGCTCCTGAAGAGGATTGGATAAAAACTCTGTGCCATATGTTTTTAGATAGATGCTTAAAATAAAGGACATTTTCTGAGGTAACAGTGTTAACAGCTAACTTTTATTGAATGCACACTACTGACTTTGTCTATCATTTCATTTAATCCTCACGACAACCATGTAAGGTAGACGCTATTATCTTCTTTTGCGTAAAAGGAAATACAGGCATGAGGAGTTGAATAACTTGTTCATGTTACGCAGGTGAGAATTCAAACCCAAAATGTCTGGTTCCAGGATGCACTCTCATAACTTAAGTCATTCTGCCTCTCAAGAGAGTTATTCTAGAAGTCTATTTGCTTTTAAAAGGAATAGATCATATCCCAATAAAATAAAACCAACTTAAAGCTAAAAACAAGTCATTTTCAATAGAAACCTTTTGCAGGAAGAAATGCTATCTTCTTCACCTCGAAAGTTCCCAAATTACTACTGGTAAATTGCTCTGTCTCTTGGCATGCTGATAGAAGATCCATTTATATTCAGAGCCAACGGATTGAAAATAAACCTTGATATGCATCACCAGAAAGTTTCTTCTAAGTAGTATCTAGTCTCTCCCAATACTCATATATGTATAAGCTAAACCTAAAAATGGTGATAAAATATAGCCTGCAGTAAAAGGATAATTCTCTAGGAAAAAGTCTTGATGTATGAAAGAATGAGAATGAGGTTCAAAGTGGAAGAGTGTTCAGGAGAGAAAACCCTTTGGTTTTTCATGTCTTAAAATATAAAAAAATATATAAACTGTTAAACAAGTAAGAGCCACCTGACACGTCTATGATAAGATATAAAATTTCAAAGAAATTCTAGGGAAATACAGACCTAATTCTCATCATTTACCATATCATTAGAGGTTTTATATCAAAGGGGTGAGTGTAGTTTTATACAACTAGTTATGAGAGTTTATTGCTAGAATCATTTTCTTTGTGTTTAGAAATCTGTTTAATTTGGTCTTCTATACCTTTCAAAATAATTTATTTCACTTGCTCTAGTCCTTTTTAATGATGTAATAGCTTTATAACCTTTTTCTCTTCCTCTGTTTTCATTACTTTATTCCAAGACCATAAGTAGCATAGGCATTTTATGTTTCTATATTAATCTTTTCTTCAATATCTTAGTATTTTTATATTTTAAAAATAGCTGCATACCAAAATCTATATTCGTTTTCTATTGCTGTTCTAACAAATTACTATAAACTTAGCAACTTAAAACAACATAAATTTATTATCTCTGTTTCTGCATGTCAGAAGTTTGAGTGGTCTCAACTGGGCTCCCTGCTGACTCCCTGCTGAACATCTAACAACATTGAAATAAAGGTGTCACCAGGACTGCAATCCTTACTAGAGGCTCTGGGTAAGATCTGGCTTCTAAGCTCATTTGGGTGGTTGACTAAATCCAGTTCCTTGCAGTTGTAGGACTGAGGTCCTCATTTCTTGATAGCTATAAGCTAGTGGTTAGTTGTTGCTCCTAAAGGCTACTTTCATTCTTTGTTAGCCTCTCCATGTGGCTTCCTCCACCCAGAGCCAGTCAAGGCCATCTCATTTTAATTCTCTTTGACTTCAGCATCTATCAAATCTCTCTTGACTAAAGGAAGGTATTAGGCAATATAGTTGGGAACGGATTAGAACTACCTGACAAAAGGTCTCTAAGTATATTAGAGAAATTAACAGTACTATGAACTATATTAACCTAACAGTGATTTATAGAACACTATCCTAAAAAAAATGTCAGGACATATTTTTTAATTTATTTTTTCATGTTATTCAGATTTACTATATTTTACTATTATTATTTTAAAGTTTTTTAAATTTTTATTTTATATTGGAGTATAGTTGTTTAACAATGTTGTGTTAGTTTCAGGTGTACAGCAAAGTGATTCACTTATACATATATTATACATGTATCTATTCTTTTTCAAGTTCTTTCCCATTTAGGTTAATACAGAATATTGAGCAGAGTTCCCTGTGCTATAAAGTAGGTCCTTGCTGGTTATCTATTTTAAATGTAGCAGTGTGTATAAGTCAATCCCAAACTCCCAATCTATCCCTCCCCCTGACCCTCCCCCTCTGGTAACCATAAATTTGTTCTGTAAGTTTGTGACTTTGTTTCTGTTTTGTAAATAAGTTCATTTGTATCATTTTCTTTTTTTAGATTCTGCATATAAGTGATATATGATATTTGTCTTTCTCTGTCTGACTTAATTAGCATGATAATCTCCAGGTCTATCCATGTTGCTGCAAATGGCATTACTTCATTGTTTTTAATGGCTTAGTAATAATCCATTGTATAGATGCACCACATCTTCTTTATCCATTCATTGATTGATGGACATTTATGTCACTCCCATGTCTTGGCTATAGTAAACAGTGCTGCAGTGAACACTGGGGTGCATTTGTCCTTTCAAACCATGTTTTTCTCTGGATATATGCCTAGGAGTGGGTTTGCTGTATCATATGGTAACTCTGTTTTTTTTTTTTTTTTTTTTTTTTTTTTTTTTT
>NW_006777228.1:869195-932609 GCF_000442215.2 Lipotes vexillifer
CGGTACACGGGCCTCTCACTGTTGTGGCCTCTCCCGCTGCGGAGCACAGGCTCTGGATGCACAGGCTCAGCGGCCATGGCTCACGGGCCCAGCCGCTCTGCGGCATGTGGGATCCTCCCAGACCGGGGCACGAACCCGTGTCCCCTGCATCGGCAGGCAGACTCTCAACCACTGCGCCACCAGGGAATCCGTTTGTAGACTTTTTGATGATGGCATTCTGACTGCTATGAGGTGATACTTCATTGTAGTTTTGATTTGCATTTCTCTAATAATTAGTGATGTTGAGCATCTTTTCATGTGCCTCATGGACACCTGTATATCTTCTTTGGAGAACTGTCTATTTAGATCTTCTGCCTATTTTTTTGCTTGTTTTTCTCATATTGAGCCATATGAGCTATTTGCAAAATTTGGAGATTAATCTCTTGCTGGTAGCAAATATTTTCTCCCATTCTGTGGGTTGTCTTTTCATTTTATTTATGGTTTCCTTTGCTGTGCAAAAGCTTTTGAAATTAATTAGGTCCCATTTGTGCTTCTTTTTATTTCCATTACTCTAGGAGATGGATAGAAAAAGATATTGCTGCAATTTATGTCAAACAGTGTTCTGCCTTTGCTTTCCTCTAAGAATTTTTATAGTGTCCAGTCTTATATTTGGGTCTTTAATCCATTTTGAGTTTATTTTTGTGCATGGTGTTAGAGAATGTTCTAATTTCATTCTTTTACATGCAGCTGTCCAATTTTCCCAGCTCCATTTATTGCAGAAACTGTCTTTTCTCCATTGTATAGTCTTGCCTCCTTTGTTGTAGATTAATTGACCATAGGTGGATGGGTTTATTTCTGGGCTTTCTATCCCATTCCATTGATCTATATTTCTGTTTCTGTGCCAGGACCATACTGTTTTGATGACTGTAGCTTTGTAGTATAGTCTGAAGTCAGGGAACCTGATTCCTCCAGCTCCATTTTTTTTTTTTAACATCTTTATTGGGGTATAATTGCTTTACAATGCTGTGTTAGTTTCTGCTTTATAACGAAGTGAATCAGTTATACATATACATATGTTCCCATATCTCTTCCCTTTTGTGTCTCCCTCCCTCCCACCCCCCCCATCCCACCCCTCCAGGTGGTCACAAAGCACCGCTCCAGCTCCATTTTTCTTTCTCAAGATTGATTTGGCTACTCAGGGCCTTTTGTCTTTCCATTCAAGTTAAAAAATTTTTAATTCTAGTTCTGTGAAAAATGCCATTGGTAATTTGATAGGGATTGCATTGAATCTGTAGATTGCCTTGGGTAGGGTAGTCATTTTTACAATATTGATTCTCCCAATCCAAGAACATCAGCATATCATAGTTTTCAGAGTACAGGTCTTTTGCCTCCTTAGATAGGTTTATTCCTAGGTATTTTATTTTTCTGATGCAATGGTAAATGGGATTGTTTCCCTAATTTCCTGCTCTTTCATTGTTATAGTATGGAAATGCAACAGATTTCTGTGTATTAATTTTGTATCCTGCAACTTTACCAAATTCCTAGATTAGCTCTAGTAGTTTTCTGGTAGTGTATTTAGGATTTTCTATGTATCGTATCGTGTCATCTGCAAACAGTGACAGTTTTACGTCTTTTCCCATTTGGATCCTTTTTTAAAATTTTCTTCTCTGATTGCTGCTGTGGCTAGGACTTCCAAAAGTTTGTTGAATAAAAGTGGTGAGAGTGGGCACCCTTGTCTTGTTCCTGATCTTAAAGAAAATGCTTTCAGCTTTTCACCATTGAGTATGATGTTTGCTGTGGGTTTGTCATATATGGCCTTTATTATATTGAGGTAGGTTCCCTCTATGCCCATTTTCTGGAGAGTTTTTATCATAAATGGTGTTGAATTTTGTCAAAAGCTTTTTCTGCATCTATTGAGATGATCATATGGGTTTTATTCTTCAATTTGTTAATGTGGTGAATCACAATGATTGATTTGAAGATATTGAAAAGTCCTGGTATCCCTGGGATAAATCCCACTTGATCATGGTGTATCCTCCTTTTAATGTATTGTTGGACTTGGTTTGCTAGTATTTTCTTGAGGATTTTTGTGTCTATGTTCACCAGTGATATTGGCCTGCAATTTGTGTGTGTGTGTGTGTGTGTGTGTTATCTTTGTCTGGTTTTTGTAATAGGGATGGTGGCCTCACAGAATGAGTTTGGGAGTGTTCCTTTCTCTGCAATTTTTTGGAATAGTTTTAGAAGGATAGATGTGAACTCTTCTCCAAGAATTTGCCTGTGAAGCCATCTGGTCTTGGACTTTTGTTTGTTGTGAGTTTTTAAAGCACAGTGTCAATTTCACTACTTGTGATTGGTCTGTTCATATTTCTATTTCTTCCTGGTTTAGTCTTGGGAGATTGTACCTTTCTAAGAATTTATCCATTTCTTCTAGGTTGTCCATTTTATTGGCATGTAGCTGCTTGTAGTCGTCTCTTATGGTCCTTTGTATTTCTGTGGTGTTGGCTATAATTTCCCCTTTTTCATTGCTAATTTTATTGATTTGAGTCCTCTCCCTTTTCTTCTTGATGAGTCTGGCTAAAAGTTTATCAATTTTGTTTTTCTTTTCAAGGAACCAGCTTTTAGTTTCATTGATCTTTTCTGTTGTTTTCTTCATCTCTTTCATTTATTTCTCCTCTGATCTTTATGATTTCTTTCCTTCTACTAACTTTGGGTTTTCTTTGTTCTACTTTTTCTGTTTGCTTTAGGTGTAAGGTTAGGCTGTTTGAGATTTTTCTTGTTTCCTGCAGTAAGCTCGTATCACTATAAATTTACCTCTTAGACTTGTCTTTGCTGCATCCCACTGGTTTTGGATCATCTATTTTTGTTTTCATTTGTCTCTAGGTATTTTTTTATTTCTACTTTGATTTATTCATTGACCAGTTGGTTGTTTAGTAGCATATTGTTTAAACTCCACATGTTTGTGTATTTTGCATTTTTCTTGTAGTTGATTTCTAATCTCATAGTATTTTGGTCAGAAAAGATGCTTAATATTATTTCAATTAAATTTACTTAGGCTTGCTTTGTGGCCCAGCATGTGATCTATCCTGGAGAATGTTCCATGTGTAGTTGAAAAGAATGTGTATTCTGCAGCTAGCAGATAGAACTCTGTATAGATATCAATTAAGTTGACATGGTCTAATGTATCGTTTAAGTCCTGTGTATCCTTATTGATTTCCTGTCTGATCTCCATTGATGTAAGTGGAGTGTTAAAGTCCCTCACTATTATTGTGTTACTGTCAATTTCTCCTTTTATATCTGTTAACATGTGCCTTATATATTGAGGTGTCCCCGTGTTGGGTGCATATATATTTACAATTGGCATATCTTCTTCTTGGATTGATCCCTTGAACATTATGTAGTGCCCTTCCTTGTCTCTTTTAACAGTCTTAATTTTAAAGTCTATTTTATCTTATATGAGCATTGTTACTCTGCTTTCTTTTGATTCCCATTTGAATGGAATACCTTTTTCTATCCCCTCACTTTCAGTCTCTATGTGTCTCTATGTCTGAAGTGGATCCCTTGTAGACAGCATGTGTACAGGTCTTGTTTTTGTACACATTCAGCCAGTCTGTGTCTTTTGGTTGGAGAATTTAATCCATTTATATTTAAGGTAATTATCAATATGCATGTTATTATTGTCATTTTGTTAATTGTTTTGGATTTGTTTCTGTAGGTCTTTTTTCTTCCTCTCTTTTGTTCTCTTCTCTCATGAATTGATGATTGTCTTTAGTGTTGTTTTTGGATTCCTTTTTTTTTTTCATGTGTATATCTATTATAGATTTTTCATTTGCGGTTACCATGAGGTTTTGGCACAGCAGTCTATATATAAACAAGATTGTTTTAAGTTGCTGGCTTGTTCATTTCAAATGCATTTCAAATATCCTGCACTTGTACTCTCCTCTCATAATTACTAGTTTTGATATATTTGTGTGTGGATGATTTCCTACCTTTACTGTATATTTGCCTTTACAAGTGAGCTTTCCCATTTCATAATTTTCCACTTTCTAGTTGCAGCCTTTTCTTTTATGCCTAGAGAAGTTCCTGTAGCATTTGTTGTAAAGCTGGTTTGGTGGTGCTGACTTCTTATAGCTTTTGCTTATCTGTAAAGCTTTTGATTTCTCCATTGAATCTGAATGAGAGCCTTTCTGGGTAGAGTATTCTTGGTTGTAGGTATTTTCCTTTCATCAGCTTAAATATATTGTGTCACTCCCTTCTGGCCTGCAGAGTTTCTGCTGAAAAATCAGCTGATAACCTTATGGCTTTGATCTATGCCCTCATCTGCTCTCACTGCTACCTGGACTTTAATTACTTTTCCTGGTTTCCATTGCTTACCCTCTCTCTGTTTCTCGCCTATGGCATTTATTTTAGCCATTTTTTCTGCTCATCTCTTGCAGTAAAGCATCAGAACTAAGAAGGCTTCATGTGACAGAGGTTGTGGTAGGTAGTGTTAATGGTCAATAAAAAAAATTTCCCAAACCATTCTTTCTTTGCTGACTTGCAATTTAAAGCTGGAAAAGCACCTATTTATCTTCTCAATTGCTTGGGCAGTTAGAATTGGCCATGTGATACAATTCTGCTCAATGAGACTTGAAAGGAAGTCTGTTAAAAGGCTTTTGGAAAATAATACTATCTATCTCCCTGATAAGCAGAAAAGCTCCTCTTCCTCTAAATTCCATCCCACTCCCCATTCCTGACTTTCTGCCCCTGACTTATGATGCCCCTGGCATTGTAAATGTCTGTTAACAACTTGGGACCCTGGGGTGAAAAGCAAGAATAAATTTAGCAAACAAGCATAGAAGCGATTATGGAGGGAAAGGGACCACGTCCTTTATGATACTGTTGGACAGCCAAGCAAAAGCCAAATATTTACACTTTTTTTTAAAACTTTTGGGGCTTCATTGCTGTGTGGGGGCCCTCTTCTAGTTGCCACGAGCAGGGGCTGCTCCCCATTGTGGTGTGTGGGCTTTTCATTGCACTGGCTTCTCTTGTTGCAGAGCACAGGCTCTAGGCGCATGGGCGACAGTAGCTGTGGCTCACAGGCTCAACAGTTGTGGCCTGTGGGCTTAGTTGCTCTGTGGCATGTGGGATCTTCCCGGACCAGGGCTCAAACCCTTGTCCCTTGCATTCGCAGGCAGATTCCCAACCACTGCACCATGAGGGAAGCCCTACACAGTTCTTTTAACGGGGGAATTATGTAGCGGAGAAACCCATTACATAGCCTTTATGGGGGAAGGGTTTAGCTTCCTTAAACAAGAGAGAAATTGGCACCAAATATGGTCCTTTCAGCTTTAGCATATTTCTTTCTCTTTTGTTGCACAGAACATGTCACCCAAAAGTGGGGTTGGAAGGTGGGAGATGCCAGTACAGTTTGACATTTTTCCAGGAACCACTCCTTGCTTCCAATCTGTAAGCTCTGACCCTTGAGTGTGGTCCATATAAAAATGCTCCTTCACATTATGAAAGTTTCTTCCTGAAAAGTTTTCTGAGACCTGTTATTTTTCCATCCAAAATGTCTTAAACCAGGTATAGCAGTATGTGTCTGAACCTTTAGAATAGAGTTTAAGCTCTTTTCCTTGAAATTGTGGGTCCCAGATGAATCAGAGCATGTGATTATATACGTACTGATTTTTCCAATGATATATGATTATTAAATAAATGGCAACAGGACACTGTAGGTCAAACATTTAAAGTACAGAAGATACTTATGAACTATTAATTTTTGGTATAAATGAGTATTTTGAACATTATCTGATCAAGAGAGGAAGAAACTAGTAAGTTCAAATTACTAAGAAAAAAATGAGGGAAGTGTCTTATGATTTTTCATTACAGAGAGAGATTGATCTATTAAGTTATTAGGAAGGTGATAATCCAAAATAATAGAAAAATAGGTTCAAGAAGGATCATTGGTGTGTTCTGATTTCAAGGATGTTAGGATACATAATTGCCGTGCATTTATTTGAAAACAAACACTTACATATTACTTTCTTTCAAAAACTTTTCCCAAAAACTTTTAGACATACTCTTTGGGAACAAAAACAAAAGATTGAACCACCATCTTTTTCTGGGAAAATACTTTTTTGAAGCATTTTGGCCTATTCTAAAAATGCATAAAGCTATCTTTGATACTGAAGGAAGTTATGTATTAAAACTGAGAGAGATTGCATATAACATTTTATCAAGCATTATAAAATGTAATAATCCAGGAACATTTAATTTATATGTTTGAACAGTGAACCTAATGTCCTCAGTAATTTCTCAAATATATGAGGAAATCCCTGCATCCTACATATGGAACCACTAAAACATTCTTTAGAATTTAATTTTTCAATAAGCAGTTTTTTTGAAGTGAACTTATAAAGTAGGGAGAAGAAACCAATACATTTTGGCAGTAGCCCAAAAATGTAGTTAACATCATGGACTCCAGACCAAGAGAGAACTGCTAATAATTCTTGGCAGTTAGTCTGTTGGCAAATTTCCAAACTTCTAAACATCTCAGTTCCCTTATTTGAGGTAAGTAAGAATGATAATAGTTTGTTTCCCAATGTCATTGCAATGGTTAGGGCTTAGCACAGTGCCTGATAAGTGCATATAACAGAGCACTGCCTAATGCCTATAGCATCTCATTTAAACTCCACAGGAACTCTATTAAAAAACTCTTATTTAGAACACGTATTTTGGTGAAGAAAATGTTTTCCCGACAGAGCTACAGATATGCTTTTCTTTTTTTTAAATTGAAGTATAGTTGATGTACAATAGTATATAAGTTACAGGTGTACAAATACAGTGATTCACAATTTTTAAGGTTATACTCCATTTATAATTATTATAAACATTGGCTATAGTCCCTGTGTTTTACAGTATATCCCTGTAGCTTATTTTATGCATAATAATTTGTACCACTTACACATATTGCCCTTGCCCCCTTCCCTCTCCCCACTGGTAACCACTAGTTTGTTCTCTAGATCTATGAGTCTGCTTCTTTTTTGTTTTTTTCCCCTAGTTAGTTGCATTTTTTAGATTTCATATATGAGTGCTATCATACAGTATTTATCTTTCTCTGAGTTATTTCACTTATAATGCCCTTCAAGTCCATCCATGTTGCTTCAAATGGCATTATTTCGTTCTTTTTTAAGGCTGAGTAGTATTCCATTGTGTATATATATATATATATATATATATATATACACACTAGTTAGTTGCATTTTTTAGATTTCATATATGAGTGCTATCATACAGTATTTATCTTTCTCTGAGTTATTTCACTTATAATGCCCTTCAAGTCCATCCATGTTGCTTCAAATGGCATTATTTCGTTCTTTTTTAAGGCTGAGTAGTATTCCATTGTGTATATATATATATATATATATATATATACACATCTTTTTCATCTGTTTATGGACACTTAGGCTGCTTCCATACCTTAGCAATTATAAATAATGTTGCTATGAACATTGGGGTGCATGTATCTTTTAGTGTTTTTGGTTTTTTTGGATATAAACTCATGTGTGGAATTGCTGGGTCATATGGTAATTCTATTTTTAGTTTTTTGAGAAATCTCCATACTGTCTTTCATAGTGGTTGTGCCTATTTACATTCCCACCAACCGTGTTGGAGGGTTCCCTTTTCTCCACATCCTCACCAAAATTGTTGTTTGTGTTGTTTGATGGTATCTCATTGTGGTTTTTTTTTTTTTTTTTTTTTTTTTTTCTTGCGTTATGCGGGCCTCTCACTGTCGTGGCCTCTCCCATTTGCGGAGCACAGGCTCCGGACGCGCAGGCTCAGTGGCCATGGCTCACGGGCCCAGCCGCTCCGCGGCATGTGGGATCTTCCCGAAACGGGGCACGAACCCGCGTCTCCTGCATCGGCAGGCGGACTCTCAAGCACTGCGCCACCAGGGAAGCCCTCTCATTGTGGTTTTGATTTGCATTTCCCTTATGACTAGTGATGTTGAGCATCTTTTCATGTGCCTGTTGCCCATCTGCATTTACTCTTTGGAAAAATGTCTATTCAGGTCTTCTGCCCATTTTTTGATTGACTTGTTTGTTTTTCTGATGTTGACTTTTATGAGCTGTTTATAAATGTTGGATTTGTAACCCCTTATCAGTCATATCATTTGCAAATATTTTCTCCCATTCAGTAGGTTGTCTTTTGTGGATGGTTTCCTTTGCTGTATCAAAGCTTTTAACTTTAAAAAGTTTTCTTTGTAGGCTCAACAGGAGACTCCGTTCCACGTTTGCCATACTCTTTCTGGGACTGTCAGGCCACCTGAATATGTAATTCTTTTATCAATGGCAAAGTACAAGAGGGGAAGCACAATGATGTAAGAATTTTACAAGTTTATGAACATATCAGGCCCGCTAACATTATATTGGCTTAAGCATATTCCATGCCTAAACCCAAAGTGAAAGGGCAGAGAATACTCTGCAATTTCTAAATAATAATTTAATCCACACAGTTGTATTTTGAATTTACATCATCTTTCCCAAAGGAATTGCCCTCCCGTGCATTCTAATGGATATCTGAGGTATTTAAGCACTGTGTTAATATCATAGTAACAATACTTCTCCCTGTATCAAGAGAGAAGCTAGTATATCTTAGATTTCTATACTAGTTCTTTGTAGAGTCATGTGATCATTTAGAGATATCAAGAAATGTTAAAGTAAGCTCTGTTTTTAAGTAAGCTCTGTTACTTAAAAAGGATTTTGCCAAAGGAGGTTATAGAGTCTTTTCAGATCCAACAAACATGTACTATACACCTATTGAATGACAGATTTTTGAAAACTTTATCTCAGTCATCATAACCATGTGGTCATTATAATTTCCCTTGCATCAGTGAAGAAAGTGAGATTCATCCATAGTATCAGTTTAATTGACATGAACAGAGCTGAAATCCAAGAATTACTCTTCTAAGTCTAATATTCTTTCCTTTGTATCAATCCCACTGCCCCATAGAGACCAATATGCCTTACTTTTTATATAACCTTTTTATATGAAGACTAAAATTTGAGGCTATAACTCAGCCTTGCTGATTCTTTTGGAAAGGGAGTTTGGCAGATTTACAATGTATTCATTTAGTGAACAAATATTTGTTGAAAGCCTATTATTTGAAAGACATTGTTCTACTTGCTGAGGATTTGGCAGCAAACAAAAAATCCTCTTCCTCAAGGGTATTACATTCTAGTGCAGAAGGCAGATTATATGCAAATAAACAAAAAAGTTCTATATAATATACAATATACTTATAAAAAGTAAATAAATACATAGTTTTGTACTGTGTGTTCAAGAGACAGGTACATACAGAGTAAAGTTCTACGTAAGAAAATAAAGCAGGATAAAAGAAAATAAAGGAGGATAGCGTCACAGGAGTGCTACTTTAGATAGGCCATTTGTCAGGAAATTTCTCTCCTAAGATGTGACACCTGAGTATAAACCTGAATAGTATCAAGGAAATGTATCTAGGGGAAGGGTTTTCCAGGTGGAAGAAATAGGAAGTGAGAAAGGCCTGAGGTGGAAAGCAGTTTCCCTTGTTTGAGCAGGTGTTTACAAAGTGGGGTCCTTGAACAAGCAGTGTCACCATCATCAAGGAATTTGCGTTAGGCAAATTTTTGGCCTCAACCTTACTAAACCAGAAACTCTGGAATTGGGCACTGCAATCTGTGGCCTAGGTGATCCTAATGTTACCTAATGTTTGTTGAGAAATACTGTGTTTGAAGAACAACAGGAAGCAAAGGTGCTGAAGCATGACAAGTGAATGGGAAAATTTTAAGAAATGAAGTCTGGGCTAAATAATGGAGGACTTTGCAAGGCTCTTGTAAGTCCTTTGGATTTTACAAATTATCATACATTTTCCATCATACTACAATAGCATATTCATCCTATAAAGATAATATAAAGATAATCACATTCTTAAATGGCAACACACAGTTTATATATATATATATATATATATATATACATACACACACACACATACACACACACATATATAAGCAAAATTTGTAATGAAACATTATAACTATTTGCATAATTTGCAACTAAGTTATGATAAATACAGCTGATAAAAATTCTATATAAAGGGTTGAGTTGTAAGGAAAATATTTACAAAGAGTTAACATGTAATATCAAAACTTATATCATGGATACAAGAAAACTGACCATGGATAAATATTTGTGCATGAGGGTCAACCTAAGAAAGTACACTACATTCTTGGATCTGGCATGGGATTTGTGTAGTTTAAAAGCACATTAAACAGAGTGAATGAGCACATGAGCCCTGGGGACCTCAGCTTACAACCAACAACTTTAACTAGAACTTACATAAATTATCCAGTGTCAAGACAACCTTATCTCTTATATGGTTGCACCTGCTGGCTGCCTAAAGAAGCAACTAATCTTTTCCTTTGTTTCTAAGCAAAAGCTAGTACCTTATAATTTCATAAATTCAAGTTTATTTCCTAAAGTATGCCATCAATGAGTGTCTCCCAGGAAAGAGAGTAAAGAACACTGAAGCCACCCTGACAGTGTGAGTGAGAAAGGATTGATCCAAGTTCCATCACAGTTACATGATTTGGGGTTCTGTTGGTTTTGAACCAAATGCCAGAAATTACTAAACAGGTAACATAGCAGCTATTTTAATGTCTCAAATTCCACCCTCTCTACTCCTTCATTTTATATAAGGGACTTGAGCATCTGGTAGGGGGAGTGGGGTATCCTGGAACCAATCCCCCCACCACCACCCCCTGTATACAGAGAGAAAATGATATTTTGGAATATCCATGACCCCCTCTCTCTAGTAAAAAGGTAACACTAATTTAACTGCTATACCAGGACTAGGTAAAGTCCCTTTTGATAATAACTAAAAACAAAAGTGCTTCTTCCAATAAATGTAAAGGGAATAGAAACCAGTTTTCATGCATAGACTGGCAACTACATATGATTTTTTCATTTGTATAGGGAGACATTACATTCTGTATCAATTTTGTTTGTTTTAAACATGTTCCTTAGAAAATAGTTACTCTGAATTTTATTTTCCAAATAGACAGTTCTTAATACATTAATATAACCTTTTTATTTTGCAAATGCATCACTTAAAAGGGGACTGTCAATCAGTCAAACTTTCCTTTCCAGGAAGAGAGGAATGAAAATGGAAGAAGAAAGAGCACGTAACAACACATTAACTACAGTAGAAGTTACAGTGATCTTAAGTAAAAGAGAATAATTAATGGTTCTAAATAATACTAATTTCAATAGAAAGCAAAAAGCCTCTCTGTTGGCAACCTATTGTGAAAATTTCCAATTCCAGCCAATGTTCTGGCTGGAATGTTCTACATATAGGTTTTACGATACAGCCTAATCATTCCTCAGGCTCTAGTACTTCCTGATGCCTCATGATGGGGCACCTGTAGGAACTTCTTAGCACTGACATATGGGAAACCTGGACATTTCTCCTGGAGAACTGATGTCCCATGGAGAAATCCTTGGTCTATAAAGAAACTCACTTTAAAGATAAAATAGATGAAAAGTAAATCTATGGGGCAAAGTATACCATGCTAATACTAAAGAAAGCAAGAGTAGCTATATTAATTTCAAACCAGAGCAGATTTCAAACCAAAGAAAGCTCCAGGGATTAAGAAATTCATTTACATACTAATAAAAGGTTCAGTTCTTTAAGAAGACATAACAATTCTTACTGTGTGTCAATCTAACATAATACTGTCAAAATAAACAAGGCAAAAACTGATAGAAATGCAAGAAGAAATAGATGTATCCATTATCGTGGATGGAGACTTTAGCACTCCTGTATCAGAAAGGGACACAACTGGCAGGCAGAAAATCAGTAAGGACATAGTCCAACTCAATAAAGCCATCAATCAATAGGATATAATTAACATACATAGACTACTTCATCCAACAACAGTGGAATATACATGCTTCTCAAGCTCATGTGCAACATTCACAAAGATACATTACATTATGGACCATAAAACACACCTTAACAAATTTAAAAGAAGTCATACAATGTCTGATTGCTGATCACAAAGGAATTAAACTAGAAATCAATAACAGACAACTGGAAAATCCCAAAATACATGGAGATTAAACAACACACTTCTAAGTGACACATGGGTCAAAGAAGAAATCTCAAAATATATTTTTAAACACATAAATATGAAGACAACCTCACAGTTTGTGTGAGACAGCAAAAGCAATGCTTAGAGAAAATTTTATAGCATTGAATGAATATATTAGAAAAGAAGATCTAAAATGGGTCATCCAACTTTCCACATTAGGAAACTAGAAAATGTAGAGCAAATGAAATCCCAAGTAAGCAGAAAAATATTATAGCCAATATTTTATAATAACTATAAATGGAATATAACATTTGAAAATTGTGAATCACTGTTTTGTACACTTGACACATATACTATTGTACATCAACTATACCTCAATTTAAAAAAGAATTAGAACATAAATCATGAAATTGTAAACAGGAACTAGAGAATAATAACAAAAGAAAAGCTGGTTCCTTGAAAAGATCAACAAAATAAGCTTCTACCTAAGCTAAGGGAAAAAAACACACCAGTTACTAACATTAGAAATGAAAGAGGGGACATCACTACAGATACATGGAAATCAAAACAATAAAAAATGAATACTATGAACAACTCTAAGCCCATATTTGATAACCTAGACAAAATGGATTGTACTTTCAAAGACACAATCTGCCAAACTCACACAAGAAGAAATCAATGATCTGAATAGAACTGCATTTATTCCATAAATTAAATAAATAAATATAACCTTCCAAAATAGAAGGCACCAGGCTAGATGAAGGTTCATGGTGAATTCTACCAAACATTTAAGGGAGAAACTATACCAATTCTCTACAATCTTTCAGAGGACAGGAACTGAGGAAATACTTTCTCATTCTGTTAGGTCAGCATTATCCCAATACCAACACCAGACAAAGACACTACAAGAAAATAAAACTTCAGACCAATATCTCTCATGAACATAGACACAAAAATCCTCAACCAAATATTTGCAAATCAAATCCAAAAAAGTATAGAAAAATTATACACCATGACCAAGTAGAATTTATCCCAGGTGTGAAAGGCTGGTTCAACACTTAAAACTCAATGAACGTAATCCATCACACCAACAGCCCATAAAAATCACATGATATCAGTACATGCAGAAAAAGCATTTGACAAAATCTAACACCCATCCATAATAAGAATCAGTAACCTAGGAATAGAGAGAGGTTTCTCAATTGGATAAAGACTCTTCAAAAGACTAATAGAAACTCAAAGCTTTCCCACTGAGATCAGATACAATGCCAGAATGTGGCCTTTCACCTCTCCTTTTCAACATCATGTTGAAAGTCCTTGTTAATGCAAGAAAAGAGGGAAAAGGGAATACAGATTGGGAAGGAAGACAAAACTGCCTTTGTTTGTAAAACACATGTCATTTATGTAGAAAAGTCAAAGTAATCAACAACAGCAACAAAATCCTGAAATAAGAAGTGATTATAGCAAGGCTGCAGGATACAAGGTTAATGTACAAAAGTCAATTTCTTCCCTATATACCAACAATGTAGTGGTGGAATTTGAAATTAAAAACATAATTCCATTTATATTAGTACTCCCAAAACAAAATACTTAGGTATAAATCTAAAAAATGATGGATAAGATCTATATAACAGAAACTACAAAACTCTAACAAAATCAAAGAAGAAATAAATAAATGGAGAGGGCTTCCCTGGTGGTGCAGTGGTTGAGAGTCTGCCTGCCAATGCAAGGGACACGGGTTCGTGCCCCAGTCCGGGAAGATCTCACATGCTGGGGAGCAGCTAGGCCCGTGAGCCATGGCCGCTGAGCCTGCGTGTCCAGAGCCTGTGCTCCGCAACGGGAGAGGCCACAACAGTGACAGGCCCGCAAACCACAAATAAATAAATAAATAAATAAAAATAAAATAAATGGAGAGATATTCTATGTTCATGGATAGGAAGACTCAATATTGTCCTGTTGTCAGTTCTTGCCAACTTGATCTGTAGATTCAATGCAATCTCAATCAAAATCCCAGCAAGTTATTTTATAGATATTTTATAGATATCAGCACATTGATTTTAAAGTTTATATGAAGAGACAAATGACCCTGAATAGCCAACACAATACTGAATGAGAAGAACAAGTTGGAGGACTGGTGCTACCCAACTTTAAGAATTTCTATAAAGCTATAATAATCAAGACAGTGTTGTATTGGTGAGGGAATGGACAAATAGATCAATGGAACAAAACAGCCCCGAAGTACACCTCCATAAAAATAGTCAAATTATCCTTGACCAAGAAGCAAAAGGCAATATGTTGAAGTAAAGACAGTCTTTTCAATAAATGATGCTGAAACAACTGGTCATCCACATGCAAAACAGTGAATCTAGACATGGACCTTAAACCCTTCACAAAAATTAACTCAAAATGGATCATAGACCCAAATGTAAAATGTCTGTCTTCTAGAAGATACCATAGGAGAAAACTTAACATGACCTTAGGTATGGTGACACATTTTTTGATACAACACCAAGGATACACTCCGTGAAAGAAATAATTGATAAGTTGGACTTCATTAAAATTGAAAACTTGTGCCATGAAACACAATGTCAAGAGAATTAGAAGCCACAGACTGTGAGAAAATTTTTGCAAAAGATTCATCTTTTATCTAAAATGGATAAAGAACTCTTAAAACTCAATAATAAGAAAACAACCCAATTAAAATGGTCTAAAGACCTTAATGGAAACCTCATCAAAGAAGATATACTGGTGGCAAATAAGCATATGAAAAGGTTCCCCACATCATATGTCCAGGGAAATATAAAATAAAACAACAATGAGATACCACTACACACTTATTAGAATGGCCAAAATCCAGAACACAAATAATACCAAACGCTGGCAAGGATGTGAAGCTCAGGGACTTTCATACATTGGTGGGGAAAATAGTCACTTTGGAAAACTGTTTCTTATAAAACTAAACATACTCTTACCACACAATACAGCAATTGCACTCCTTGCCATTTACTCAAAGTAGTTGAAAACTTATGTTCACACAAAAACCTGCACATGTTTATGGAAACGTTATTCATAATAGCCAAAATTTGGGGGAAAAAAACCAAGATGTGGAGGTAAATGGATAAATATACTGTGATATATCTAGACAATGGAATATTATTCAGCACTAAAAAGAAATGAGCTATCTGGCCATGAAAAGATATGGAGGAAACTGAAGTGCATATTACTAATCTGAAAAAGCTACATTCTGTATGATTCCAACTAAATGACATTCTGGAAAAGACAAAAATATGGAGACAAAAAATATATATACCAGTGGTTGCCAGGGGTTGGGGTGTAAGGGGACAGATGAATAGGCTGGGCATAGAGGATTTTTAAGTCAGCTAAAATATTCTATGTAATATTATAATGATGGTTATATATCATTATACATTCATCCTAAATCATAGAATGTGTTATACCAAGAGTGAACCCTAAGGTAACTATAGATTTTGGATGATTACGATGTGTCAATGTAGGTTCATCCTTGGTAACTAATGTACCATTCTGTTGACTGGTGTTGATAATGGGTAAGGCTATGCATGTTTTAGAGCAGGGGATATATGGAAAAATCTCTGTACCTCCCTCTCAATTTGGTTGCAAATCTAAAATTTATTTAAAAATACAAAAATTAATTTTTGCAGTTTTCAGAAAAAATTAAAACATTGAAATTTAAAAATATTGTGTATAACATCAAAAATATGAATTACATTGGGATATACCCGACAAAAGATGTACAAGTCTTCTACAATGAAAACTATGAACACTGCATAGAAAAATTAAGAAATAGAATCACCTTGTCCATTTATTGGGGAAGACAATGTTGTTAAGACATTAGTTCTTTTCACATTCATCTATAAATTCTGTGCAATACAAATCAAAATCCCAACATGTATATTTGTAGAAATTTTAAAGCAGTTTTAAAACTTATATACAAGTGCAGAGGACTTAGAATAGCCAAACTTAACAGTGACAAAAAAGAAAAAAGTTGGAGGACTCATGATGCCTGATTTCAAGACAATATAAAGCTGTAGAAATCAAGACTTGTGAAAGTAGGAGGACACAGACTAACAGAGAAATTCAGGCCCCAGGGAATATTAATCAGTGTGAGCTCTCCTGGACGTCCTCATCTTGGCACCAAGACCCAGCTCCACTCAACAGCCAGCAAACTCCAGTGCTAGTGCCCCAGACAAAACAACCAGCAAGAGGGGAACACAGTCCCATCCATCAAAAAACTTGAGATGACAAAAAAATACATTACAGACAAAGAAGCAAGGTAAAAACATACAAGACCAAATAAATGAAGAAGAAATAGGCAACCTACCTGAAAAAGAATTCAGAGTAATGATAGTAAAGAGGATCCAAAATCCCATAAATAGAATTGAGGCACGGATGGAGAAAATACAAGAAGTGTTTGAAAAGGACCTAGAAGAACTGAAGAACAAAAAAACAGTGATGAACAACACAATAATTGAAAAATACATTAGAAGGAATCAATAGCAGAATAACTGAGGCAGAAGAATGAATAAGTGAGCTGGAAGATAGAATGGTGGAAATAACTGCTGAGGGGGAGAATAAAGATAAAAGACTGAAAAGAAATGAGGACAATCTCAGAGACCTCTGGGACAACATTAAATAAACCAACATTCGAATTATAGGGGTCCCAGAAGAAGAAGAGAAAGAGAAAGGGTCTGAGAAAACATTTGAAGAGATTATAGTCAAAAAACTCTCTAACGTGGGAAAGGAAATAGTCACCCAAGTCCAGGAAGTGCAGAGGTCCCACACAGGATAAACCCAAGGAGAAGCATGCCGAGACATATATTAATCAAACTAACAAAAATTAAATTCAAAGAAAAATATTAAAAGCAGCAAGGGAAAAGCAACAAATAACATAAAAGGAAATTGCCATAAGGTTATCAGGTGATTTTTCAGCAGAAACTCTCAGGCCAGAAGGGAGTGGCAGGATATATTTAAAGAGAGAAAAGGGAAAAAACCTACAACCAACATTGCTCTACCCATCAAGGATCTCATTCAGATTCGACAGAGAAATTAAAACCTTTACAGAGAAGCAAACCTAAGAGAATTCAGCACCACCAAACCAGCTTTACAACAAATGCTAAAGGAACTTCTCTAGGCAGGAAACACAAGAGAAGGAAAAGACCCACAAAAACAAACCATAAACAATTAATAAAATGGTAACAAGAACATACATGTAGATAATTACCTTCAATGTAAATGGAATAAATACTCCAACCAAAAGACACAGACTGGCTGAATGCATACAAAAACAAGACCCATATATATGCTGCCTACAAGAGACCCACTTCAGACCTAGGGACACATACAGACTGAAAGTGGGGGGATGGAAAAAGATATTCCATGCAAATGGAAATCAAAAGAAAGTGGAGTAGCAGTGCTCATATCAGATAAAATAGACTTTTAAATAAACACTGTTACAAGAGACAAGGAAGGACACTACATAATGATCAAGGTAACAATCCAAGAAGAAGATATAACAATTATAAATATTTATGCACCAATATAGGAGCCACTCAATACATAAGGCAAATGCTATGGGAAATCAACAGTAACACAATAATAGTGGGGGACTTTTAACACCCCACTTACACTAATGGACAGATCATCCAGACAGAAAATTAATAAGGAAATACAAGCTTTAAATGACACAATAGACCAGATAGATTTAATTGATATTTATAGGACATTCCACCTGAAAGCAGAATACACTTTCTTCTCACATGCACACAGAACACTCTCCAGTATAGATCACATCTTGTGTCACAAATCAAGCCTCAGTAAATTTAAGAAAATTGAAATCATTTCAAACATCTTTTCTGACCACAACACTATGAGATTAAGAATCAATTACAGGAAGAAAAAAAGTAAAAAATACAAACACATGGGGGCTACACAATACACTAATAAATAACCAAGAGATCACTGAAGAAATCAAAGAAGAAATTTTAAAAATTCATAGAAACATGACAATGAAAACACAATGACCAAAAACCTATGGGATGCAGCAAAAGCAGTTCTAAGAGGGAAGTTTTTGGAAATTCAGTCCTACCTCAAGAAACAAGAAAAATCTAAAATAAACAATCTAACCTTACACCTAAAGGAACAAGAGAAAGAAGAACAAACAAAACCCAAAGTTAGCAGAAGAAATCATAAAGATAAGAGCAGAAATAAATGAAAAAGAAATGAAGAAAACAAGAGCAAAAATCAATGAAACTAAAACCTGTTTCTCTGAGAAGGTAAACAAAATTGATAAACCTTTATAGCCAGACTCATCAAGAAAAAAAGGGAGGACTCAAATCAATAAAATTAGAAATGAAAAGGAGAAATTACAGTGACACTGCAGATATACAAATGATCATAAGACACTACTACAAGCAACTCTATGCCAATAAAATCGACAACCTGTAAGAAATGGAAAAATTCTTGGAAAGGACAACCTTCTAAGACTGAGCCAGGAAGAAACAAAATATAAACAGACCAATCACAAGTAATGGAATTGAAACTGTAATTAAAAATCTTCAAACAAACAAAAGTCCAGGACCAGATGGATTCACAGGTGAATTCTATCAAACATTTAAAGAAGAGCTAACACCCATTCTTCTCAAACTCCTCCAAAAAATTTCAGAGGAAGGAACACTTCCCAGCTCATTCTACGAGGCCACCATCACCCTGATATCAAAACCAGGCAAAGATATCACACAAAAAAAGAAACTTACAGAGCAACATCACTGATGAACATAGACGCAAAAATCCTCAACAAAATAATAGCAAACAGAATCCAACAACACATTAAAAGGATCATACACCACGATCAAGTGGGATTTATCCCAGGAATACAAGCATTCTTCAATATACACAAATCAATCAATGTGATACACCATATTAACAAATTGAAGAATAAAAACCATATGATTATCTCCATAGATGCAGAAAAAGCTTTTGACAAAATTCTACACTCATTTATGATAAAAACTCTCCAGAAAGTGAGCATAGAGGGAACGTACCTCAATATAATAAAGACCATTTATGGCAAACCCACAGCAGACAGCATTCTCAATGGTGAAAAACTGAAAGAGTTTCCTCTAAGATCAGTAACAAGACAAGTATGTCCACTCTCACCACTATTATTCAACATAGTTTTAGATGTCCTAGCCACAGCAATCAGAGAAGAAAAAGAAATAAAAGGAATCAAAAATTGGAAAGGAGGAAGTAAAACTGTCACTGTTTGCAGATAACATGATACTATTACAGAGAAAATCCTAAAGATGTCACCAGAAAACTACTATAGCCAATCAAGGAATTTGGTAAAGTTGCAGGATACAAAATTAATGCACAGTAATCTCTTGCATTCCTAACACTAACAATGATAAGAAAGAGAAATAAAGGAAACAATTCCATTTACCATTGCAACAAAAAGAATACCTAGGAATAAACCTACCTAAGGAGGCAAAAGACTGGTACTCAGAAAACTATAAAACACTGATGAAAGAAATCAAAGGTGACACAAACAGATGGAGAGATATACCATGTTTTTGGATTGGAAGAATCAACATTGTGAAAATGACTATATTACCCAAAGCAATCTACAGATTCAATGCAATCACTATCAAATTACCAATGGCATTTTTCATAGAATTAGAACAAAAAATTTTACAGTTTGTATGTAAACACAAAAGACCCCAAATAGCCAAAGCAATCTTGAGAAAGAAGAATGGAGCTGGAGGAATCAGGCTCCGTGACTTCAGAATATACTACAAAGCTACAGTAATCAAGACAATATGGTACGGGCACAAAAAGAGAAACATAGATCAATGGAACAAGATAGAAAGCCCAGAGATAAACCCACGCACCTGTGCTCAACTAATCTATGACAAAGGAGGCAAGGATATACAATGGAGAAAAGACGGTCTCTTCAATAAGTGATGCTGGGAAAACTGGACAGCTACATGGAAAAGAATGAAATTAGAACACTCCCTAACACCATACACAAAAATAAACTCAAAATGGATTAAAGCCCTAAAGGTTAGACTGGACACTATAAAACTCTTAGAGGAAAACATAGGCAGAACACTCTTTGACATAAATCACAGCAAAGTCTTTTTCGACCCACCTCCTAATGAAAATAAAAGCAAAAATAAATAAATAAAATCATTTGCACAGTAAAGAAAACCATAAGCAAGACAAACAGACAACCCCAGAATGGGAGAAGATATTTGCAAATGAAGCAATTGACAAGGGATTAATCTCCAAAATATACAAACAGTTTATGTAGCTCAGTATCATAAAAACAAACAACCCAATCAAAAAATAGGTGGAAGACGTAAATAGACATTTCTCAAAGGAAGACATACAGTTGGCCAAGAGGCACATGAAAAGACGCTCAACATGACTAATTATTAGAGAAAGGCAAATCAAAACTATAATGAGATATCACCTCACACCAGTCAAAATGGCCATCATCAAAAAATCTACAACCAATAAATGCTGGAGAGGTTGTGGAAAAAAAAAAACCCTCTTGCACCATTGGTGGGAATGTAAATTGATACAGCCATTATGGAGAAATGGAGCCAGTATGGAGTTTCCTTAAACAACTAAAAATAGAACTACCATATGACCCAGCCATCCCACTACTGAGCACATACCCTGAGAAAACCATAATTTAAAAAGATACATGTTCATTGCAGCACTATTTACAATAGCCAGGACATGGAAACAACCTAAATGTCCATCGACAGACGAACGGATGAAGAAGATGTGGTACCTATATACAATGGAATATTACTCAAGCCATAAAGAGAATGAAAGTGGGTCATTTATAGAGATGTGAATGGACCTAGAGTCTGTCATACAGAGTGAAGTAAGTCAGAAAGAGAAAAACAAATATCGTATATTAACGCATATATGTGGAATCTAGAAAAATGATACAGATGAACCAATTTGCAGGGCAGGAATAGAGACACAGATGTAGAAAACAGACATTTGGAAACCGTGGGGAGGGATGAATTGGAATATTAGGGTTGACATATATACACTGCCATGTGTAAAACAGATGGCTAGTGGGCACTTGCTGTATAGCACAGGGAGCTCACCTTTGTGCTCTGTGGTGACCTAGATGGGTGGGATGGAGGGCTGGGAGGTAGGGGATATATGTATACATATAGTTGATTCACTTCATTGTACAGCAGAAACTAACACAACATTGTAAAGCAACTATACCCCAATTAAAAAAAAAAAAAATGGGCAAAGTGTATCCACAGTAAAATCACAGGGGAGAAAATGCAAATGCTCAACTTAACTCAAAATTAAACAAATGAAAGCTAAGACAATAATGAAATGCTTTTTAACCTATCAAGTTGACAAAAAAAGTTTTAAAGTATCTGGTGTCAATAAGTGTGTATGGAAATCTGTACTGGAGGGTGTGCAAATATGAGCAACCTTATTTGGAAGATAATTTTGCTACCCCTATTAAATTTTAAATGTTAAAAAATGTGGTATATACATTCAATGGAATATTATTAAGCCATAAAAAAGGAAGCCTTGCTATTTGTGACAACGTGGATGGACCCTGAGGACATTATCTTAAGTGAAATATGTCAGAGAAAGACAAATACCACATGATGTCACTTATATGTGGAATCTAAAAAACAAGAACAACAACAACAAAATACCAAACTAACCAAGCAAGCAAACAGACAAAGAAAAACCCCAAGCTCACAGATGCCAGAGGCAGGAGGTGGTGGGGTGGGAAAAGTAGGAGAAGGGAGTTAAAAAGTACAAACTACCAGCTATAAAATAAATGTCATGAGGTTGTAATGTACACCATGGGGACTATAGTTAATAATACTGTATTGTATATTTGAAAGTTGCTAAGAGAATAAATGTTAAAAGTTTTCATCACAAGAAAAATATTTTGTAACTCTGTGTGTTGATGGATGTTAACTAGACTTATTGTACTGATCATTTTGCAATATATAGAAATATATATTGCAACAAATAGTCATATTAAATCATTATGTTATACACCTAAAAAAAATACTTGTGGGAGTGGCATAAATATAGCTAAATAGATTAATGGAACAGAAATAGACTCATATATACAGATAACTCAATTTCAACAAAGTGAAAAGGCAGTTTAGTGAAGAAAGGATAATCTTTTCAAGAAATGATACTGGAACAATTGTGTATCTCTATGTAAAAAAGTAAACTTCAATCCACTATGGCACTGTATGTAAAATTAACTAAAAATGGAACATGGAGCCAAATATAAAGCATAAAACTGTATACTTTCTAATGTATGGAAAAATAAAAGAAAGTCTTAGTGACCCTGTGATAAGCGAAGATTTTTAGATATGGTACCAAAGTGTCATCTGTAAAAAAACAATAAAGTTTACTTGTATCAGAAAATGAAAAGACGATCTACAGTCTGGGAAAAATATTTGCAAATCATATATCTGATAAAAATCACATTCTTTCCATTACATACAAAGAATACCTAAAACTCAAAAATAAGAAAACAAACAACCTGAAAAAATGGGAAAAGATTTTAAGCAGACATCTTACCAAAAAAGATATATAGGTGGCATATAACAACAAATTCAACATTGCTGGTTATTAGAAAAATGTAGATTAAAGCCATGATAATATAACTTTTCATACCTCGTAAGAGATGAAAGAAAGGGAGAAAAAAAAAGAAGAAAAAGAAAAAAAAAGAAAAGGTAAAAGAAGCAAACCAAACTTGACCCTACCACATGCTTATGAGGTGAGGAGGAACTAGGACTCATTATTCACTATTGTTGGGAATTCACTCTTGTTGGGAATGTAAAATGTTACAACTACTTTGGATAACAGTTTGGCAATTATTTAAAAAGTTAAAGATACATGTACCACATGATACAGCCATTCAATTCCTAAATATTTACTGAAAAGAAATTAAAGCACATGTTCATACAAATACTTGTATGTTAATAACAGCTTCATGTGTAATAGCCAAAAACTATAAACAACCCAAATGTCCATCATCAGTGACTAGTTAAACATACAGTGGAATAATACTCATCAAGTCAGAGATGAACTACTGATAGTGTCAACAATGTGGATGAATCTAAAAATTATTATCCTGAGTGAAAGAAGCCAGAAAAAAAATTCATACTCTTACCAAAATAAAGTATAGAAAATGTAAATTAATCTGTAGTAACAGACACATCAGTGGCTACCTGGGAATGAGGGGAAGAGATGGGAGGGAGGGATTACAACAGGGCACAGGGAAATTTTAGGGGCAATGAGTATGTTATTACCTTGATTGTGATGACTTTTCAAGTGTACGCTTATGACCAAAATTGTCAAGTTGTACATTTAAAATATGTAGTTTATTGAATATCATTTATACCACCATAAAGTTATTAAAATTATATAATAAAGAGAATAAGTCAGAGAAAAGGCTTTTATGAAGTTATCCTAAGATTTGTTCCCCAAGTATTGTAGTTAAGCAGTTTTACTATACAATGTAACCAAATATAAACCCTTGCTCTCTACTTATAGAAAGTTTTCCTTCCAGAGTTTGTACAATACCTGCTCCCTGATCTTTTAAAAATTAATGTATTAATTTTCCTATATTATATTGTTTTAACTCAATGTTTTCTCCTAATAAATTAATCATCATATTTTCTTTATACTTGTTTCTTCATGGGTAAAATTTAACACACTCATATCATATTTGAGTGTAATCTTTCCCTCGTGAACATCAAATTTAATTGTTATTTGAATTTAAAATAATTATTTTAATATGTGCTCTTGCCTAAGCACTTTGAAAATTAGTCCTCTAAAGACTTATGCTTTACATAAATTTATCTCCTGTGTTTTGGTTAAATATTATATAGTAGAATGAGGTTAAAGGGGAAATATGCAATTAACCCATGTGCCTTATTATTAAAAACAGGCCCTATAAGGTAAGTTTTACTTCTGTGTCGATTGGATGGGGGATAGAGACTTGCAATGAAGACTTTTGGTTTCCATTTTTTCATCAAGGTAATAAGAATGATCCAGATCAGTCATATCTTGACATTCATTAAGGCATATTTAATTAATACATGGAGTTATTGTGCCTCAGTGGTACAAAACTTTGTTCCTGGCTCCTTTTTGCTCTGTTATTTTGGTTCATCAGACTCTCTTCTGGTTTCTATCATCAGGGATCAGGGAAGGATCTACTATGGGGTAAAGGTCCTGCTTTCTCTCGCTTTCTCTCTCTCTCTCTCTCTATATATATATATCTCCTCCACCTATAAGCAAGGGGTCAAGTTAGTTTCTACTGCAAGTTTTCCTCCAATTCAAGGCGGAAGAATAAAAGTTCCCATTTTGGTTTCACATCTGACCTATGTCCTCCAATGCAGTTTTTACCAGAAAAACTTCATTTATTAGACATTTTACAGTTCTTTGATAAACCAAACATTTATTTTCTCATTTGACTTCAGTTCTTTGCATATATACTTTTATTTGTAACAATTCCAAAGGGCATAGGAGAAAGTCCTAAATCTTTAACAAGGTATGATAAATCAAGTATAGTCATTAATATGGACAAATGATGACCTACCTGAACTATGGGGGGAAAATGTGTATTTTCGCTGTGCCTAGCACTATGCTGTACATTACACATTTGCTGGATTTTATTTCATCAACTTTGTTATGCTGTGATGAGTATGTTTTGAGAATTCCCTTCTCAGTATTGTTCCACATAGGAGCTAGCCAAAAGAGGAACTTGTTTCAGGTTTTAAAGAGGATATTAAGCAGCAAGTATTATTATGTGAAGGCCTTTATGATCAGGCAGAAGAGGACTGATACATGCAAATCTGTCTGGCAGATTTCAGTGTGCTCTAGCTTTCTTTCTTTCCACATCTACTTCTTTCTGATGGCTTGTCCTAATAAGGCTGCCACCAGCTACTTGACTGAGGATCCTCAGAGGTGTAGAAGCAGAGTCACTACACAGAGGCAACAGCCTCCCCTAAACCTCTCCAAAACCTCCTTCAGGACCCCACCATGGCAACTAGAAGTACATCTGAGACAACTCTCAGATTCCCCTGGAAAAATCAACTTGTGTCCAAAAAAACCTCTGGGTTAATGCTGGCTAGTGCCCCCTCATATCCTCTAACTTCCTCTTCTAGACCTTTTCTTGACCAGCTTCTTCCACAGTTGTTTAAAATCACTTAAAAAGGGCTCCCCTGGTGGCGCAGTGGTTGAGAGTGCGCCTGCCGATGCAAGGGACACGGGTTCGTGCCCCGGTCCAGGAGGATCCCACATGCCGTGGAGCGGCTGGGCCCGTGAGCCATGGCCGCTGAGCCTGCGCGTCTGGAGCCTGTGCTCCGCAAATGGGAGAGGCCACAACAGTGAGAGGCCCACATACTGCAAAAAAAAAAAAAAAAAAAATCACTTAAAAAAAAAACACCTCATCCCGTAGTCCATATACCAGTCATTGCATACAGACGTTAAGCTTTAGTGTTTTGAGACAGCAGCAATTCTTTCTTTTGTTTATAAATCTGAAATTTGGACAGATTTCATTTGGAATGACTCATCTCTGCTGCACAAAAATATCTGGGCCCTCAATCAGAGTAATTCAAATGTCTGGGGCTTGGAATAGTTGGGGCCTGGTCATTAACCTCTCTCCTTTCTTGTAATATCATTTCCCTCCATGTGGTATCTCTAACTCTCAGTCAATTCCCCAAGAGTGAGTACTTTAAGGAAGCACAAGTCACCAATATCTTTAAGGCCAGGGCCCAAAACTAGAACAGCATCGCCCTGCCCTATTCCCGTGGACAAAGCATTTCCAGAGCAGATCCACATTCAGGAGGAGAGCCATAAATGCAGACTCTCAGTGAGAGCAGTGTCTTAAAATCTGTGGTCATTTTTACTCTGCCACATTCATAACTGTGGCTCTGCTTCAATAGAGTTTACAAGAGAGTTCATAAACGAGTCAAGAATCCAACCAACTCTGCAGAGAATCGGGAGCCCATTTTGAAAAATGTGTATGCCTGGCAACATGCCGTCTATGTTTACATGTATTCTCATTACATGCAAATCATTGAAATCTATACATCAGTATTTTTTAGAGATGAAAATGTTAAGGCTCAAAAATAAATAACTGCTCATTGCCTATTAATCAATGAAAGAGCTGGAGTTCAAATCCAGCCCCCTCAGGCAGCAAAACTGCATTCAGTCCCTCAGCACCAATTTTCCCATCCTCACTGTCTGCTGCTTGGAAGCACATCATTTCCTGAATAGTCAGAAAGCCTTATCCCCCATAGAGCAGGGGAATATTTTATATGGATATATGATTTCCTCTGAAAATAAATGTATATCAGTTTCTTTCCTTGGAGAAGATTAGGCAGAGATCATCTGGTCATTTCCTCTCAGTCTCAAAGAAGGTTTTTCCTTGCCTTTGGGAAGAGTAGATGCCTGGCTTAATGTCTACCAAGCCTTGAGATCCCAGCTGCTTCCCCACCCGCTTTCAATCCACTTGAGAGAACAGGCTTCCCACTTGAGGAAACCGAGGGTCTGTGAATGAAGGAGTACAAAGAAGTCATTGAGACACAAGATTTAATGAATCTGATACCTCTGTGATTTAGTAGCAAAAAAGTTACTAACCTTCTAAGCTTCCCTCAGTGAGAAGATCATGATAAAACTAACTTAACAGCATTGTTACAGTGTTAATTTTTATCAGTTAAGATTTTTACTGACTCCGTTGAATATGAGGACCAAGAGATGAGTTCCACAATCTTTTCTTAACAAATCACTGGTAAGGGGGATATATTACCATGATTGACTTACTCTAATTTCTGGAATGGATATTGGGAACAACATCTACAGTGACTGCTCTACTGATATTTCAGTGTACTAAGCTTAATGCAAGGTG
The DNA here is from genome assembly GCF_000442215.2 of Lipotes vexillifer. Classification (NCBI taxonomy): domain Eukaryota; kingdom Metazoa; phylum Chordata; class Mammalia; order Artiodactyla; family Lipotidae; genus Lipotes; species Lipotes vexillifer. Next base: position 896,259 of record NW_006777228.1, read on the forward strand.
CCAATACATTACAAGGTCTTTGATCAAGGTTTGAAATGTTATTAAGCAGCAGCCATTATAGAACTGTATAAACAACATTGATGGAATAGAGATCAAGAGGATGCAAGTCACTTTTTTTAAAGAATGGATAAACTGAGTAGCATAGAACTCACTCCTGTGCAATTTTACAACTTTGTCTGGTTACAGATCTATTCAAGTCTCAAATGTTTAAACGAGTTATTTGTGTGATGCATGAATGTTGAATGTTTTTCAACTGTTCATTTTTCTGTCAATTTTTATCTAAAGTATTAAGACACCATCTTGTCTTCTTTTTGTTTTAAACTCCGTTTTTATCCATTTCTGGTTTGCCAAATAACATTTTAATTCAAAGAAAACAGCTAGAGAAGAGAAAAATTCTGTTTCTTTTCCTTGAATTCTTCACTGAATTAAGTTATAATTGGGCTAATTTTCAAGGGACTGGTGTTTGCCCTTGAGTAACTACAAAGCAGAAGGTGGAACATTAAATTGTGTGTAAAAATAGCTCTACAACAAATGATTACAAAGGGATTTCTGCCAAATGATTCATTTGGAATTGGAATCTTTGAGCCTTCCTTCTGGTGTTGTAGTTTAAGTTCTGACAAGAAGATACTGTCTGGTCTTGGCCTTTCTTTTCCATATACTGGAATTAATTCCATAAAACAATGACATTTGCAGCAAGAACTGCTGAGACTGGAAGTAAAATCTGTGTACTGCAAGCCAAGGTAATTTCAAATGATTTGTAATTGGAATTTAGCAAAGAAAGATTTTACCTTGTAATTATTTTTCTTAACTGCAGCATAAAATAACTATGTGCTTTGATATCACTAAACAGCAAAAATTAAGTATAGAAGTTTTAATACAGTTGAAAGGCAGGTTGGCTTTTATTATTAATGAGGACAAAGAATTTCCTAAATCCCTATACTTATAGTGAGTTTGCTTCACCTGGACAAATTGAAGTCCATGAGCTCATAGAACCTGATACCTGACCTTGCCAGTTCTCTCATTAGCTATAAGGGCACTCAGAGAGTGTGTATCATTTAGCACACACTGTTCGTCTTGGGCTCACAGTAATATCTGGGTGCTTAGGACAAACAATATACAAATCAATGTTTCATTAATTTTTATATTTGCATGTACTCAGAGGAATACGACATGGAGCTCACCTTACCCCCACAAATACATCATAAATACATCCATATACAGATTGATTCTCACAGAACATCTACTGATCACTGGAAGAAGACCTCAGACTCCCCAAAAGGCAAGAAAATCTCCACATAACTGGGTAGGGCAAAAGAAAAAAAAAAAAAGAGAGAAAGAAATTGGGATGGGACCTGTGCCCCTGGGAGGGAGCTGTGAAAGAGGAAAGGTTTCCATACCCTGGGAAGTCCCCTCACTGTCAGGGAGATCAGCTGGGACAGAGGGGGATCTTTGGAGCCTTGGAGAAGAGTGCAGCAACCAGCTTGTGGAGGGTAAAGTGGAGAGAGACCTACACAGATGATCAGTGCCTACCGGCACTCCCAGCCTGAAACACTCTTCCTCTGGGGTGGGCAGGGGCTGAGTGTTGAAGCTCAGGCTTTGGAGGTCAGACTCTGGGCAGGGGATTGGGGTTGGCTGTGTGGAGACAGCCTGAGGGGGCTGGGGTGTGGTGTGCCACAACCAAGGGAGTACAGGAAGGAGCCTGGGCCCACCAGAGAGGGCCCAGGAGGGCATGCAAGGAGAGAATTGGGTCCACCATAGGAGCTTCTTTCTCTGTGCATGCTCTCAGGTAGCACATCACTGCCTACATGAGTTCTGGGGGCAGCTGTGAGCCACTGCTGCCACCTCAAACTCCAGAGGCAGGTGTGGACTGCTGCCACCACCAAGGACCCTATGAGCAGGCACAGGTTGCTGCCCCCACCTTCCTGGGAGCATGCACGACCTGCTGCTGCTGCCATGACCTGGAGCAAACTGCTGCCCCCGCCTTCCTAGGTGCATGCATGGGCTGCACACCTGCACACCTCCTACAAAGGGGATAATGGCCCGGACATGCTGAAGAAAGAGACAGCAAGCATCCAAACCAAAAACAGTCCTCACACCAAAAATATTGCACTTATATAAAACCCACACAAGCTATGCAGGGATGCTACTGCATTTAAATAGCCCTCAAAGACTACAGTAGAAAATTATTTCTGCTAAACTCACAGAGTAAGAGAAATATAAGCAAAATGAAGCAGAGGAACTACTACCAGTTAAAAGACCAAGAGAATTCCCCTGAAGGAACAAACAATGAAACAGACCTCTTCAATCTAATAGACACTGAATTAAAAAAGGATGTAATGCAAATACTGAAGGAACTAAGAAAGGCTATTGACAGAAATGCAGATTACTGTCAAAAGGAACTACAAACTATAAGGAAGAACCAAGAAAAATGAGAAAATTTATTTGCTGAGACAAAAGCTGAGCCAAGGTCAATGAACAGCTGAATGAATAATGCAGAAGAAAGAATAAGTTGTCTGAAAGATAGAATAATGGAAATTACCCAATCAAAACATCAGACAGAAAGCCAAATGAATTTTAAAAATGAAAGCAATATAAGAGACCTATGGGATAATAAAAGTGGGCCAATCTACACGTAATAGGGATTCCAGAAAGAGAAGAAAGAGAAAAGAGGATTGAAAATGTATTTGAAGAAATTATGGCTGAAAACTTCCCAAACCTAAAGAAACAGGTATTCAGGTACAGGAAGCATAGAGAGCCCCACTTAAGATGAATCCAAACAAATCTACACCAAGACATATTATAATAAAAGTGGCAAATTTAAAGATAAAGAGAGGATTCTAAAAGCAGCAGAGGAAAAAAATGAGTTAATTAGAAGGGAACTCTCATAAGGCTATCAGCTGATTTCTCTACAGAAACACTTCAGGCCAGAAGGGAGTGGCAAACTATATTCAAAGTTTTCAAAGGGAAAAATCTGCAACCTAGAATAGTCTACCTAGCAAGATTATCATTTAGAATAGGAGGAGAAATAAAGAATTCCTCAGACAAGCAAAAACTAAAAGAATAAAGCAATACTAAACCTATCCTGAAAGAAATATTGAAAGGCCTTCTCTAATGAGAAAAGAAGCAAGAAGAGATAGGAAGGAGGAAATCACAATTGGAAAGTTAATCACTTACATTAGCCAGTATACAGATCAAAAAAGAACAAAAATAGCAACAAAACCTATTTGTGAAAGTGATGAAAAACACAAGGAACAGCAAAAGGATAAACATGAAGATGTAAAAAAGGACATCAAAATTATAAAATGTGGGAAAGGAAAGTAAGAAAATGCAGCTTTTTTTAAGAATGTGTTTGAGCCTATATGACTATCAGTCTAAAGCAAGCAGATATAGGAAGGGGTTAATATACTTGAAAAACAGGGCATACACATACCAAAAATATACAAGAGAGTCACAAAAACCAAAAAGAACACAAGCATAAAATAAAAGGAAATCATCAAACCACAAAAAGAAAAAAAAAAAAAGAAAGAAAAAGAAAAAGGACCAAAGAAGAAACAAAGGATCAACTGGTAAACAAGGTTTACAAGGCAACAAATCAACAAATACATATGAGTCAAATTACCTTAAATATCAATGGACTGAATGCTCCAATCAAAAGACATAGAGTGCCAGACTGGATAAAAAAAGAAGAGCCTATAATATGCTGCCTACAAGAGACCCACTTTAGGACAAAGGACACACATAGATTGAAAGTGAGGGGAGGAAAAAGATATTTCATGCAAACAGAAATGACAAGAAAGCAGAAGATCCAATACTCATAACAGACAAATAAATAGACTTTAAAGCAAATGCTATAAAGAAAAAAAGAAGGACATTATAAAATGATAAAAAGATCAATACAAGAAGAGGATTTTACACTCATCAACATATATGCACCTAATATAGGAGCACCCAAATATATAAAACAAATACTAACAGACATAAAGGGAGAAACTGATGAGAATACAATAATAGTAGGAGACTCTAACACCCTACTCACATCATTGGACAGATATTCCAGACAGAGAATCAGTAAGGCAACAGAGATCCTAAATGATACAATAGAACAGTTAAACTTAGTTGATATTTTCAGGACATTACATCCAAAAAAACCCAGAATACACATTCTTAAGTGCACACGGAACATTCTCTAGGATTGACCACATACTAGGGCACAAAACTAACCTCAACAAATGTAAGAGTATAGAAATTATTTCAAGCATCTTCTCTGACCACAACAGCATGAAGCTAGAAATCAACCATAGGAAAAGAAATGAGGAAAAATGATTAATGGAGACTAAATAACATGCTACCAAAAAACCAATGGGTCAATGAGGAAATTAAAATGTACCTTGAGACAAATGACAAAGAAACCACAACCATACAAAATCCATGGGATGCAGCAAAAGCAATTCTTAGAGGGATGTTCACAGTGATACAGGCCTTCCTCAAGAAACAAGAAAAATCTCAAATAAACAACCTAACCTATCACCTAAAAGAATTAGAAAAAGAAGAACAAACAAAACCTAAAGTCAGCAGAAGGAGGGAAACAATACAAATCAGGGAGGAAATAAATAAAATAGAGATTAAAAGAAAAAAGAATCAATAAAACCAAGAGCTGGTTCTTTGAAAGGGTAAACAAAATTGAGAAACCTCTGGGCAGGCTCACCAAGAAGAAAAGAGAGAGGACCTAAGTAAACAAAATAAGAAATGAAAAAGGAGAAATCTCAACTGATACCACAGGAATACAAAAAACCATAAGAGAATACAATGAACAATTATATGCCAACAAATTTGACAACCTAGAAGAAATGGACAATTTTCTAGAAATATACAGCCTACCAACATTGAATTAAAAAGAAATAGATGATTAGAACAGACCAATCAGTAGAAATGAAATAAAATCTATAATAAATAAAAAACTTCCTAGAAACAAAAGCCCAGGACCAGATGTCTTCACAGGTGCATTCTATCAAACATACAAAGAAGAACCTATACCAATTCTTCTCAAACTCTTCCAAAAGATTGAAGAGGAGGGAACACTCCCAAAGACATTCTATAAAGCCACCATCACCCTGATACCAAAAGACACCACCAAAAAAGAAAATTACAGGCCAATATCTTTGATGAATGTAGATGCAAAAATTCTCAACAAAATATTAGCAAACCAAATCCAAACACATAAAAAAGATCATACACCACAACCAAGTGGGATTCATCTCAAGTTTACAAGGATGGTTCAACATATGCAAATCAATCAATATAATACACATTAACAAAAAAAAGTCAAAAACCACATGATCATCTCAATAGATGCAGAAAAAGCATTGGACAAAATTCAAATTCATTCATGATAAAAACTCTTACCAAAGTGGGTATAGAGGGAACAGATCTCAATATAATAAAAGCCATTTATGACAAACCCACAGCCAATATAATACGCAATGGTGAAATGCTGAAAGCCTTCCTGCTAAAATCTGGAATGAGACAAGTATGCCCACTCTTACCACTTCTTTTCAACATAGTATTGGAAGTCCTAGCCACAGCAATCAGACAAGAAAAAGAAATAAAAGTTATCCAAATTGGAAGGGAAGAGGTAAAACTGTCACTATACGCAGATGACATAATACTGTATATAGAAAACCCTGAGGACTCCACACAAAAACTGCTAGATCTAATAAGTGAATTCAGCAAAGTAGCAGGATACAAGAAAAACGTTCAGAAATCAGTTGTATTTCTTTACACTAACAATGAAATATCAGAAACACTACCTGTGAAAATCACACACACAAAAAAACAAAAACCTAGGAATAAACCTGACCAAGGAGGTGAAAGACTTATATGCTGAGAAGTATAAAACTTCAGTAAAGGAAATTAAAGAGGATTCAAAGAAATGGAAAGATATCCCATGCTCTTGGATTGGAAGAATTGATACTTTTAAAATGGCAATACTACCCAAAGTGATCTACAGATTTAATGCGATCCCTGTCAAATTACCCATGATGTTTCTCACAGAGCTAGAACAAATATTCTAAAAACTTATATGAAACCATAAAAGACCCAGAATTACCAAAGCAATCCTGAGGAAAAAAATTAAGCAGGAGGCATAACTCTCCCAGACTTCAGACAGTATTACAAAATTGTAAATTGTATCAGTATAAAAACAGACATACAGATCAATGGAACAGAATAGAGAGCCCAGAAATAAACCCATACACTTATGATCAATTAATCTTCAACAAAGGCATCAGGAATATAAAGTAGGAAAAAAGACCATCTCTTCAGCAAGTGGTGCTGGGAAAGTTGGACAGCTGCATGTAAATCAATGGATTTAGAACACATCCTCACATCACGCACAAAAATAAACTCAAAATAGCTTAAAGACTTAAACATGACATGACACCATAAAACTCATAGACAAGTTTTTTCCTAGAATTAGTTTCTCTAATTATTAGAGAAATGCAAATCAAAACTACAATGAGGTATCACCCCACACTGGTCAGAATAGGCATCATTAAATAGTGTACAAATAATAACTGCTGGAGAGAGTGTGGAGAAAAGGGAACCCTCCTACACTGTTGGTGGGAACGTAAGGTGGTGCAACCACTGTGGAAAAGAGTATGGAGGTTCCTCAGAAAACTAAAATAAAATTACCATATGATCCAGCAATCCCAATCCTGGGCATATACCCAGACAAAACTATAATTCTAAAAGATACATGCATCCCTATGTTCATAGCAGCACTATTCACAATAGCCAAAACATGGAAACAACCTAAATGTACATCGACAGATGAATGGATAAAGAAGATGTGGTACATATATACAATGGAATACTACTGAGCCATAAAAAGAAGGAAATAATGCCATTTGCAGCAACATGGATGGACCTAGAGATTATCATACTAAGTGAAGTAAGTCAGAAAGAGAAAGACAAATATCACATGATATCACTTATATGTGGAATCTAAAATATGGCACAAATGTACCTATCTACAAAATAGAAACAGACTCACAGACATAGAGAACAAACTTGTGGTTGCCAACGCGGGAGGGAGGGAAGGACTGGGAGTTTGGGATTAGCTGATGTAAACTATTATATATAGGATGGATAAACAACAAAGTCCTACTGTATAGCACAGGGAGCTATACAGTAAGTTCCCTACATACGAACCTTCAAGTCACGAACTTTCAAAGATGCGAAAGTGCCCCTGTATGCCAGCTGTTGTACCGTACTACTGTACTTTTCAAGGTACTATATTATAAGATTAAAAATGTTTCCTTTATTTTTTGTTTGCTTTTTATGTATTAGTTGCGTGACAAGTATTATAACTCTATTACAGTACAGTACTATATAACTGATTGTGTTAGTTGGGTGCCTAGGCTAACTTTGTTGGACTTTCGAACAAATTGGACTTACAAATGTGCTCTTGGAATAGAACTCATCTGTATGGAGGGGACTTACTGTATTCACTATCTTGTGATAAACCATAATGGAAAAGACTATTAAAGAAAATAAGTCTATGTGTATAATTGAGTCACTTTGCTGTACAGCAGAGATTGGCACAACATTTTAAATCAACTATACTTCAATTAAAAAAAAAGAAAAATTAAACAGATAATTTTGGTGATTAAAATCATCTGCTACAGAGTCAAAAGTTTAAATTCCTCCTATTCGATGCTTACATTTAAAGCTTTGCAATGTTTATGTTTAAAACTGTCAAAATCACTTTCATTTCTTCATGTTTCTTTAAGTATCTATACTACCATAGAGCTTTTGTTCAAAGAAAAGACACCTGAAGAGAAATATAAATTTACTTCTTCCTTAGTAGCAATTTGGAGAAAAAGATGAGACAAAAAATTGTTCTGGTAATTTACAACTTAAGTGAAATATAAGTGAAATAACACTATCTTCTCCAAAATCATGTTTGTGATTGAAGTAATTCTCTCAAGTGTAAAGTTTAAAGGATATACTTCACATGTAACTACAGATGTTTAATAGTAAATAAAGTATGTTTTTGCACTAGAAATTTCTGGAATTGCAAAAAAAAAAAAGAGGCCACTGAAGAAATTTGCCATATCTAGAAGAATCAAATTTATTTTTGTCTATTCTGTCTATTTCTGACTACTTAGTGGTAGATTCATTGTTAAACAAACTAAGTCATAAATATTCAGTATCATTAACTTCTCTTATCAGCAGAGAGGAGTGCCTTATAAAATACAGTCTCAACAACAATGTATTTTAAGTCCAAGTGATTTGTTTTATATATTCATTAATTATTGCTGAATCCCTGCTTAATGGGAGATTCACAATTCTGATATTATGTTACCTTTCCTTGATGAGAGAAGTTGTGTACTTTTTTTTTTCTACTTTCTACAGAGACAAGAAAGACATTTCCAAAAAAATTCCACAACCCTCACTAGCTGCATAGGAAAAATCTTTAATCACTCTGAATCTTATATTGAATAACTACACATTAGAAATAATGATAGCATATTGCTCTTGGGTTAATTGGGTGAATAAGATGAAATGTGCCCAGAGATAAAGTGCTTTGAACAGTTTCTGGAACCAAGTAAACAACAAATAATAGTTAACAATTATTTTTTTTATTACATTACCCTCTTATTTCAAGATTTTCAGAATTTCCACTGGTTTTAGTACCATATACAGAAATTCTCTGAGCACTCTGTGCCTTTTTATCACAAGGCCTGTGAAATGTGTAATGATGACATTTGCCTGAGTACCAGAAATCTTAGAGCCAGACTGATGTCCAAATCCCCTAAACATATTTATATGAATCAAGAATAGCTAGGTTATTTTATGGTAGCAAAAAAGTCAACTTTTCAGTGGTTTAATGAGACAATAGTTTATCTCTTACTCCCACAAAGACCACTGCAAACTCTGTAGAAGCTGGAAACCATAAGTTGTTTAAACATTTCAGGCTGAACTGATGTTATGGCTCTCTTTTGTATTGGAGCTAACTCATACTCTATCTCCAGCCAATTGTCGGCCTTTCTTCCCAATTTCAAGTTTAGTGGCATAATGTTGGTAGCTTGCAATCAGGAGTCATTTACGCCTCGGATATCACTAGACGCTACTAGAACTTTTTTTGTTTCAGAAAGCCAGATGCTGAACATTTACCACCACACTTTACATTAATAAGCACTCTCCTGAGCTTCCTTGCAAAGTTTGAGCATGGAAATTTACACACAGGCTTTTAACTGCTTCCAACTAGAATTTAAATGATTCAAAATAAGTAGAGATGGTTATGGAAGTAATAGTTTAGATGGAATGAGTAAGGGAGGCCTCTCTGAAAGGGACATATTTAAATAAAGTAATGAGCAAGCCATTTGGCAAAAGGGAAACAGCAGATGCAAAGGCTCTAAGGTATGTTTGAGAAATAGCAAGAAGGCAGCCTGGCTAGAGTGAAGAGAATTACTTGGAGAGCAGTAAGAGATAAGGTCAGAGAAGTAGCCAAGGGCCAGTCCTGTAGGGCTTTGTATGTCAAACTAAAAAATCTGGACTTTATTCTACAGAAAATGAAGATTCACTTGACAGTGTTGAGAAGAGGAATGACATTGTATCTTCATGTTTTAGCAAAGTCATTTTTAGCTGTCCTTCTAAAGACTGATGTGTTTCTGGATTGAGCAACAGGAAAATGGTACGTATAATTCCCTGAGCAATAAACACTGGAGGAAGAGCAGAGTTCGCAGGGCAGAGGTGTAGCTCAGTTCTTTGTAACTGTCAGACTAGGATTTGAGTATGATACAGAAAGAGGAAACTAGATATGTTGGTATATTTCATTCATGTATATTGGCCTACTTTGGTTTAAGAAATATACTGTGATGAGAATAAAAACTAGAAAGATTTTGAACATTTGTGCAAGGGGAAAGATTTGTATGCAGTATATTTAAGACAATTTCCTACAATGACCTTCACAGAAAAGGGAAAAGACTGAAACCAATAAGCTTGGAAACTCAGTGGCTCTGAGGCCATTCAATCAGGAAATAAGACTATTTCAGATATGTCCCTAATAAGTATGCAGAATGATTCACCCTGTTAAACAATGCTTCTATGCCTGAGGTCCAGTTTTGGCTCTAACTAGTATGCTTTTCCCAATCCTCCTCAAAGAATTTCTTCTTTCACTAAAAAAAGAAAATAAAAACATTTCAGGTAACACCATCTAATCATTCCATTTGTATGAATTTTATGAAATTAAAAAAAAACACTTTGTCTAGGGACCATTTTATTTATTCAAAGTACTAGTGGGAATATATTATCTAGATTCTTGTTTATGCCTAAACAACATCTCAGTGCTTCACTAAATCATTAAGCATTTTTGATGCTTTGGTAATCAAACAACTTACTTAACTCTTATAAATTGTTTGCTAGTTTCCCATACACTTCAGGAAATATACTCAGGGTTTGCTTTAGTTTGTTGTTTGGATACGGTAGACAGACACAAATTTATTATTTATAGTTATTCACTTTAATCAAATCATTCACGAACATGAAAGTTTTCTTTAGCTTAAAGATTTTCCAGGAAGACCTTCAAGATCACGGAGGAGTAAGACATGGAGATCACCTTCCTCCCCACAAATACATCAAAAATACATCTACATGTGGAACAACTCCTACAGAACAGCTACTGAAAGCTGGCAGAAGACCTCAGACTTCCCAAAAGGCAAAAAACTCACCCACGTACCTGGCCATGTGGCTAACAGGGTCTTCGTGCTCCGGCTGTGTGTCAGGCCTGTGCCGCTGAGGTGAGAGAGCCTAGTTCAGGACGTTGGCCCACCAGAGACCTCCCAGCTTGATGTAATTTCAAAAGGATAAAGCTCTCCCAGAGATCTCCATCTCAACACTAAGACCCAGCTCCACTCAACAACCAGCAAGCTACAGTGCTGGACAACCTATGCCAAACAACTAGCAAGATAGGAACACAACCTCATCCACTAGCAGAGAGGCTGCCTAAAATCATAAGAAGGTCACAGACACCCCAAAACACACCACCAGACATGGTCTGGCCCACCATACAGACAAGATCCAGCCTCATCCACCAGAACACAGGCACAAGTCCCCTCCACCAGGAAGCCTACACAACCCACTGAACCAACCTTAGCCACTGGGGGCAGACACCAAAAACATCAGGAACTATGAACCTGCAGCCTGTGAAAAGGAGACCCCAAACACAGTAAGTGAAGCAAAATTAGAAGACAGAGAAACACACAGCAGATGAAGGAGCAAGGAAAAAACCCACCAGACCAAACAAATGAAGAGGAAATAGGCAGTCTACCTGAAAGAGAATTCAGAGTAATGATAGTAAAGATGATACAAAATCTTGGAAAAAGAATGGAGAAAATAAAAGAAACATTTAACAGGGACCTAGAAGAACTAAAGAGCAAATACACAATGATGAACAACACAATAAAAGAAATTAAAAATTCTCTAGAAGGAATCAATAGTAAAATAACTGAGGCAGAAGAACAGAGAAGTTACCTGGAAGATAAAATAGTGGAAATAACTACTGCAGAGCAGAATAAAGAAAAAAGAATGAAAAGAATTGAGGACAGTCTTAGAGACTTCTGGGACAACATTAAATGCACCAACATTCGAATTATAGGAGTCCCAGAAGAAGAAGAGAAAAAGAAAGGGACTGAGAAAATATTTGAAGATATTATAGTTGAAAACTTCCCTAATATGGGAAAGGAAATAGTCAATCAAGTCCAGGAAGCACAGAGAGTACCATAAAGGATAAATACAAGGAGAAGCATGCCAAGACACATATTAATCAAACTATCAAAAATTAAAAACAAAGAAAAAATATTAAAAGCAGCAAGGGAGAAACAACAAATAACATACAAGGGAATCCCCATAAGGTTAACAGCTGATCTTCCAGCAGAAACTCTGCAAGACAAATGCTCTTGCAGAAGCAGAAACTCTGCAAGACAAATACATATTTAAAGTGATGAAAGGGAAAAACCTAAAACCAAGACTACTCTACCCAGCAAGGATCTCATTCAGATTCAACAGAGAAATTAAAAATTTAACAGAGAAGAAAAAGCTAAGACAATTCAGCACCACCAAACCAGCTTTACAACAAATGCTAAAGGAACTTCTCTAGGAAGGAAACACAGGACAAGGAAAAGACCTACATTAACAAACCCAAAACAATTAAGAAAATGGTCATAGAAACATATATATCGATATTTACCTTAAATGTAAATGGATTAAGTGCTCCCACCAAAAGACATAGACTGGCTGAATGGATACAAAAACACGACCCATATATATGCTGTCTACAAGAGACCCACTTTAGACCTAGGAACACATACAGACTGAAGTGAGGGGATGGAAAAAGATATTCCATGCAAATGGAAATCAAAAGAAAGCTGGAGTAGCAATTCTCATAACAGACAAAATAGACTTTAAAATAAAGACTATTACAAGAGACAAAGAAGGACACTACATAATGATCAAGTGATCAATCCAACAAGAAGATATAACAATTGTAAATACTTTTGCACCCAACAAAGGAGCACCTCAATACGTAAGTCAAATGCTGACAGCCATAAAAGGGGAAATTGACAGTAACACAATAATAGTGGGGGACTTTTAATACCTCACTTACACCAATGGACAGACCATCCAAACTGAAAATAAGGAAACACAAGCTTTAAATGATACATTAAACAAGATGGACTTAGTTGATATTTCTAGGACATTCCATCCAAAAACAACAGAATACTTTCTTCTCAAGTGCTCATAAAACATTCTCCAGGATAGATCATATCTGGGGTTACAAATCAAGCTTTTGTAAATTTAAGAATATTGAAATCATATCAACTATCTTTTCTGACCACAATGCTGTAAGACTAGATATCAATTACAAGAAAAAATCTGTAAAAAAATACAAACACAAGGAGGCTAAACAATACACTACTTAATAACTAAGAGATCACTGAAGAAATCAAAGAGGAAATCAAAAAATACCTAGAAACAAATGACAAAGAAAACAAAATGACCCAAAACCTATGGGATGCAGCAAAAGCAGTTCTAAGAGGAAGTTTACAGCAATACAATCCTACCTCAAGAAACAAGAAACATCTCAAACAACCTAAATTTACATCTAAACTAATTAGAAAAAGAGGAACAAAAAACCCCCAAAGTTAGCAGAAGGAAAGAGATCATAAAAATCAGATCCGAAAGAAATGAAAAAGAAATGAAGGAAACAATAGCAAAGATCAAAAAAACTAAAAGCTGGTTCTTTGAGAAGATAAAGAATATTGATAAACCATTATCCAGACTCATCAAGGAAAAAGGGAGAAAACTCAAATCAATAGAATTAGAAATGAAACAGGAGAAGTAACAACTGACACTGCAGAAATACAAAGGATCATGAGAGATTACTACAACTATATGCCAATAAAATGGACAACCTGGAAGAAATGGACAAATTCTTAGAAATACACAACCTTCCAAGACTGAACCAGGAAGAAATAGAAAATATGAACAGAACAATCACAAGCACTGAAATTGAAATGGTGATTAAAAATCTTCCAACAAACAAAAGCCCAGGACCAGATGCCTTCACAGGCGAATTCTATCAAACATTTAGAGAAGAGCTAACACCTATCCTTCTCAAATTCTTCCAAAGTATAGCAGAGGAAAGAACACTCCCAAACTCATTCTACGAGGCCACCATCACCCTGATACCAAAACCAGACAAAGATGTCACAAAGAAAGAAAACTACAGGCCAATATACTGATGAACATGGATGCAAAAATCCTCAACAAAATACTGGCAAAAAGAATCCAACAGCACATTAAAAGGATCGTACACCATGATCAAGTGGGTTTTATCCCAGGAAGGCAAGGATTCTTCAATATACACAAATTAATCAATGTGATACACCATATTAACAAACTGAAGGATAAAAAACATATGATCATCTCAATAGACGCAGAAAAAGCTTTTGACAAAATTCAATACCATTTATGATAAAAAAAAAAAAAAAAACCTCCAGAAAGTAGGCAAAGAGGGAAATTACCTCAACATAATAAAGCCCATATATGAAAAACCTACAGCCAACATCGTTTTCAGTGGTGAAAAACTGAAACCATTCCTCTAAGATCAGGAATAAGACAAGGGTGTCCACTCTCACCACTATTATTCAACATAGTTTTGGAAGTTTTAGCCACAGCAATCAGAGAAGGAAAAAAAATAAAAGGAATCCAATCGGAAAAGAAAAAGTAAAGCTGTCACTGTTTGCAGACGACATGATACTATAAATAGAGAATCTTAAAGATGCTACCAGAAAACTACTAGACTTAATCAATGAATTTGGTAAAGTAGCAGGATACAAAATTAATGCACAGAAATCTCTTGCATTCCTATACACAAACGATGAAAAATCTGAAAGAGAAATTAAGGAAACACTCCCATTTACCACTGCAACAAAAAGAATAAAATACCTATGAATAAACCTACCTAAGGAGACAAAAGACCTGTATGCAGGAAACTATAAGACACTGCTGAAAGAAATTAAAGATGATAAAAATAGATGGAGAGATATTCCATGTTCTTGGATTGGAAGAATCAATATTGTGAAAATGACTCTACTACCCAAAGCAATCTACAGATTCAATGCAATCCCTATCAAACTACCAATGGCATTTTTCACAGAACTAGAACAAAAAATTTCACAATATGTATGGAAACACAAAAGACCCCAAATAGACAAAGCAATCTTGAGAAAGAAAAACGGAGCTAGAGGAATCAGGCTCCCTGACTTCAGACTATACTACAAAGCTACAGTAACGAAGATAGTATGGTACTGGCACAAAAACAGAAATGTAGATCCATGGAACAGGATAGAAAGCTCAGAGCTAAAGCCACACACATATGCTCACCTTATCTTTGATAAAGGAGGCAAAAATGTACAATGGAGAAAAGACAGCCTCTTCAGTAAGTGGTGCTGTGAAAACTGGAGAGCTACAAGTAAAAGAATGAAATTAGAACACTTCCTAACACCATACACAAAAATAAACTCAAAATGGATTAAAGACCTAAATGTAAGGCCAGACACTATAAAACTCCTAGAGGCAAAGCATAGGCAGAACACTCTTTGACATACATCACAGCAAGATCCTTTTTGACTCACCTCTAGAGAAAAAGAAATAAGAACAAAAATAAACAAATTGGACCTAATGAAACTTAAAAGCTTTTGTACAGCAAAGCAAACCATAAACAAGATGAAAAGACAACCCTCAGAATGGGAGAAAATATTTGCAAATGAAGCAATTGACAAAGGATTAATCTCCAAAATTTTCAAGCAGCTCAATATCAAAAAAACCAACAACCCAATCCAAAAATGGGCAGAAGACCTAAACAGACATTTCTCCAAAGAAGATATACAGATTGCCAACAAACACATGAAAGGATGCTCAACATCACTAATCATTAAAGAAATGCAAATCAAAACTACACTGAGGGCTTCCCTGGTGGCGCCGTAGTTGAGAGTCCGCCTGCCGATGCAGGGGACACGGGTTCGTGCCCCGGTCTGGGAGGATCCCACGTGCCGCGTGAGCCATGGCCGCTGGGCCTGCGTGTCCAGAGCCTGTGCTCCGCGATGGGAGAGGCCACAACAGTGAGAGGCCTGCGTATCGCAAAAAAAAAAAAAAAACACTACACTGAGGTATCACCTCACACTGGTCAGAATGGCCATCATCAAAAAATCTACAAAGAATAAATGCTGGAGAAGGTGTGAAGAAAAGGGAACCCTCTTGCACTGCTGGTGGGAATGTAAATTGATACAGCCACTATGGAGAACAGTATGGAGGTTCCTTAAATATCTAAAAACAGAATTACCATACACCCAGTAATCCCAGTGCTGGGCATATACCCTGAGAAAACCATAATTCAAAAAGAGTCACGTCGCAAGAGGGAAGATATATGGGGACATATGTATAGGTATAACTGATTCATTTTGTTATAAAGCAGAAACTGACACACAATTGTAAAGCAATTATACTCCAATAAAGATGTTTAAAAAAAAAAGAGTCATGTACCACAATGTTCACTGCAGCTCTATTTACAATAGCCAGGATATGGAAGCAACCTAAGTGTCCATCGACTGATGAATGGATCAAGAAGATGTGGCACATATATACAATGGAATATTACTCAGACATAAAAAGAAACGAAACTGAGTTATCTGTATGAGGTGGATGGACGTAGAGACTGTCATACAGAGTGAATTCAGTAAGTCAGAAAGTAAAAAATAAATACTGTATGCTAACACATATATGTGGGATCTAAAAAAAAAGAAAACGGTTCTTAAGAACCTAGGGGCAGGACAGGAATAAAGACGCAGACGTAGAGAATGGACTTGAGGACACAGGGAGGGGGGAATGGTAAGCTGGGATGAAGTGGGAGTGTGGCATGGACTTATATATACTACCAAATGTAAAATAGATAGCTAGTGGGAGGCAGCCACATAGTACAGGGAGATCAGCTTGGTGCTTTGTGATGACCTTGAGGTGTGGGATGGGAGGGTGGCTCAAGAGGGAGGAGATATGGGGATATATATATATATAGTTATATATATATATATATATATATGTGTGTGTATATATATATATGTATAGCTGATTCACTTTGTTATAAAGCAGAATCTAACACACCATTGTAAAGCAATTATACTCCAATAAAGATGTTAAAAAAAGAAAAATTTCCAAAAACTGAAGTTATAATTCTCTTTGTTGTGAAGGAGGATAAAACACCACCTCATTTTATGTAGCACAGCCTCTGTCTCTGCATGTGGATGGAGCTTGGAGTCTAAGCTGTCCTTTTCAAGAGGCTGCAGCCCTTGAAAATGACAGCCCTTTGTCATTTTCCATAGCAGGGAAACTTGTCTGAGGATCATTTGGACATTGTTGGAGGCTTATGTTAGTTATTCTGTTTTGCTCTTTATTCTTCCTATGTGATTCAAAGACTATCCTTTCTATGATTCATTATTTTGAAGTATAAATTAACAGGAATAATGAATATTGGAGTTGCTTTTTTATCAGCAAATGTGAACATAATCATAGAAATAAATATATAAGCTGAGATTAATGAATTGATTCTAAGTGCCTTGAATGCTATATTATTCCGGAAAGCAACCCTATGAAGTGGTTAGTATTAATGGTACCATGTGATAGATACTATAATGCAGGCATAAAATTAAACTTGTTATAGACCACACAGGTAGTATTCAGGGAGTCATAATTTGAACCCAGGAAACCTGACACTAAACTCATTTTTTACCCATTAGTGTGTAATGCTTTACTCTATGCTATACTGAAATACACATCAGAGATAGAAAATCAACTAGGTGTCATATATTATGAGGAACTCTGGCAACAGAAAAAAACTAGTAAGTCATGTTTTCACAAGTTTCTTAGTCCATAAATTGCCACCTCAACTTTTTGGCAGTAGAGTATATTTCCTGACCTCAAAACTAGTAAAGTGGGCTTCCCTGGTGGTCCAGTGGTTAGGAGTCTGCCTGCCAATGCCGAGGACATGGGTTCGTGCTCCGGTCCGGGAAGATCCCACATGCCGCAGAGCAACTGAGCCTGTGCACCACAACTACTGAGCCTGCGCTCTGGAGCCTGTGAGCCACAACTACTGAAGCCCACGCACCTAGAGCCCGTGCTCCACAGCAAGAGGGGCCACCGTGGTGAGAAGCCCGCACACCGCAACGAAGAGTAGCCCCCACTCGCCGCAACTAAAGAAGGTCCATGTGCAGTAACAAAGACCTAATGCACCCAAGAATAAAAATAAAATAAATTTTAAAAAATCTAGTAAAGTAGCTGATTCTTCTATTAAAGTGACTCTTGTTGACTTCTGATAATATTTAGCAAACACACTTATTCCTTCACCTTTGCCCAAGGTGGGCTTCACTCACTTCCTAAAATTCATGTTGTCCTTTTACACTCTTGCTACCTTTCTTCAATTTGAGAAATAAAACAGCAACCCTGATGGCCTGAACATGTCTTGGCACTATCAGCTATACCTTGGTGTTGCTAGGAGATGGTCTACAGCTAGGCCTTGGTGTTCTACTGAACATAAACCATTTCACAGAACACCAATTCAGACAAGGCCATTCTGTGACTGTGATGGATCAAGGAAAAACAAAAGCACTGTCTAATCACAAAAACAAGAACATTGTCCAAAGCACAAAAATGAACACATATCCCATTATATCTGCTAATATCTGTGACTATGGCTCCTTTACCTTCTGTAGCTTTAGCCTAGCTTCATTCCACCAACCATTTACATAAGATTTATTCAGGAACCAATCATGGACTTACCCCCACATCCTGACAGCATCCAATGCAAATCAAAGACCTACTTCTTGAACCCTCCCTCAAAATACCTAAGTTCAAATCCAAAAATAAGTACTTTCTAATATCCTCTCAATAATACACCCCTGGGATCCCTATATTACATATTCTCCATCATCGCAATGTGTCAGTAAACTCCATTTTGGTCAATTACAGGTGTGCTACAGGTGATATTTAACTTGAGGACATTAATGAGCTTCTAGTATATCTTTGTAATCTTACTATTTTACCTAAAGCAGCATCTGGAATACTTATCTCCTTAAAATCTACAGTCTCAATAAGGGATATAAAACCTTGCTGAGTAAGGTACCTAACATTCATACAAATTCATACACTCTGGTCCTTGCACACATACCTTTATGCAATAATCAAATTTCTACTGAAGTCATTTCTGAACTCAACTGAGGATTTACCTCATTTTTTTTGTAAACTTCAGGGGTTCCCACTACCCCTTCAAGTTGGATAATTCAGTAGAATGACTCACAAGACTCAGGAAAGTTTATACTTATGATTCAAGTTTTATTCTAAAAGATAGAAATCAGAGCGAGACAAATGAAGAGAAACATAGGTTTAGGTTTAGAAGGTTACCAAACACGAAGCTTCCATGTCCCCAGAACCCGTCATCCTCCCAATAGATGTGTCACGACTCAGATTGCAGAGTTTTTATTGGAATGTTATTACTTAGGCAAGATTGAGTGAATCACTGGCCACATGACTGAACTCAATTTCTAGCCCCTCTCCCCAACCCAGAGGTTAGGCTGATATCACCCACCTCAGTGCCCCAACACTTTAATCACATGCTTGGTCTTTCCTGCATGGCCAGCCCCCATCCTGAGTCATTTCCTTAACATAAATCATGTATAGATGTATAGTCCAAGGGACCCACCATAAATAACAAAACGTTTTATCACTCAGGAAATTCCAAGGATTTTGAGGTTACAACCCAGAAACCAAGGACAAAGGTTAGCTAAATGTTTTATTATACAACACTAGCACTGTAGATATATATCCTAACATACTCACTTCAATTTATGTTATCTCTTTTTACAATTGCCATCAGAGAATGTTCCAAGTGAATGTTAGTTATGCATCATTTGAAATACTGTTGCTCTACTTTTCCCCCCATAAGCTCCTCAGCCCATCAGCAATATGGTACAATGTTTCTTAACTGATTTTTGAAGATGAATAACAAAACTGAATGTCTGCCATATACCTAGAACCAGGGAATGTAAGGGTGAATTCATAAAAAACATCTATACCTGGTAAAGGTTATTCTATTCTCTAAACACCAGACATATTTCTGGTATCAAAAGATTCTGAGTGGGCTACAAATATAACTGAAAATTTTATGGCAGTTTTCCATATCTATATATCTATGTATCTATCTAATCTACCTAAAATATATATAGTATATGTATATTCTGACTTCATTAGTTACTTACAAGGTGCCAGGAATAGTGTTAAAGTTTTTATATATAATTCATATATTTCATGTAAAATAAACTTATCAGGTAAGTCATATTAGAACCTTTTAGCAGATAATAACATTGAGGCTAAAAAACTGTGAAAACTGCAAAAAACCACACACCTAGGAATTGGCAAATCAAGGATTTTCTAATTACAAATCCAACATTTTTGGAATTTCTGCATAGAAAAGGAAGGTGCTAAATACACACAAACATTTCGAGCACAAATGCAAATATAAAAATATTTCCCAGGTTAAAGGTGTTTTCACTGCTTTGACTATTTCTCCTTGCTCCTTCAGCTATAATTTGAATGGGGCAATAGCATAAGGAAGGAAAGAGGAGTTAAAGTCACATTTCCTTGATATTACATTAGGCAACACAAATTCTCTGAATTCTAAACCACTTTCAGGCTAATCATTAAGCATATCCTTTTAACTAACATCTGGGCTAATAAACGGTAAAAATATTTGTATAAATGAAGTGCCCAGTATGTAGAAATAGATGTCCTCTATCACTGTAGTCCTCCTAGACCACTGCAGTACATAATGGGAGTGAGGTGTTGCTTTTGATCCTGTCAGAGGAGAGCAGGGTCTCACAGGATGATGAAATGTTTTTTTGCTTCTTCATTGCCTTTCTTACTAAGTGCCTGAATTATCAGTCAAGAATAATTTAATAGAATAATACCTATAGGACCAACATATAATTGAAATGCTTATACCCATCATACTCTCTTAGTTCTTCAACCATGCTCAGTATCAGTGATGCCTTAAGCCTTACCCAGGCAAAAGGAAACAGAGTCTGCTCAGGTGAGCTGAACCCTATCTATGCCTACATCTTTAAAGCTTTACAGAAAGCCCATAAATCTTCAATTCTACCCTCAGCTTTGGTTTAATCTTTTTTTTAGTATATTTAGTTAGTTAGTTAACATCTGTATTAGAGTATAATTGCTTTACAATGTTGTATTAGTTCCTGCTGTATGACATTCAGCTATATGTATACATATATCCCCATATCCCATCCTGCTTGCATCTCCCATCCTCCCTATGCCAAACCCTCTAGGTGGTCACAAAGAACTGAGCTGATCTCGCTGAGCGATGCAGCTGCTTCCCAAAAGCTATCTATTTTATATTTGGTAGTGTATATATGTCAACGCTATTCTCTCACTTCAGCCGAGTTTACCCTTCCCCTCCCTGGGTCCTCAAGTCCATTCTCTATATCTGTGTCTTTATTTCTGTCCTGCCGCTAGGTTCTTCAGAAACTTTCTTTTTTTTAAATTTCATATATATGTGTTAGCATACAGTATATGTTTTTCTCTTTCTGACTGACTTTACTCTGTAGGACAGACTCTAGGTCCATCCACCTCACTACAAATAATTTCATTTTTTTTTATGACTTAGTAACATTCCATTGTATGTATGTGCCACATCTTTATCCATTCATCGGTTGATGGACACTTAGGTTGCTGCTACATCCTGGCTGTTGTAAATAGTGCTGCAGGACCAATGTGGTACATGACTCTGCTTGAATTATGGTTTTCTCAGTGTATATGCCCAATAGTGGGATTGCTGGGTCATATGGTAGTTCTAATTTTAGTTTTCTAAGGAACTTCCATATTGTTCTCCATAGTAGCTGTATCAATTTACATTCCCACCAACAGTGCAAGAGGGTTCCCTTTTCTCCACACCCTCTCCAGCATGTACTGTTTGTAGATTTTTTGATGATGGCCATTCTGA
Source organism: Lipotes vexillifer (assembly GCF_000442215.2). Taxonomy (NCBI): domain Eukaryota; kingdom Metazoa; phylum Chordata; class Mammalia; order Artiodactyla; family Lipotidae; genus Lipotes; species Lipotes vexillifer. Next base: position 917,884 of record NW_006777228.1, read on the forward strand.
CCAGTGTGAGGTGATATCTCAGTGCAGTTGTGATTTGCATTTCTCTAATGATTAGTGATGTTGAGCATCCTTTCATGTGTTTGTTGGCAATCTGTATATCTTCTTTGGAGAAATGTCTGTTTGGGTCTTCTGCCCATTTTTGGATTGGGTTGTTGGTTTTTTTGATATTGAGCTGCATCAACTGCTTGTATATTTTAGACATTAATCCTTTGTCAAGTTGCTTCGTTAGCAAATATTTTCTCCCATTCTAAGGGTTGTCTTTTTGTCTTCTTTATGGTTTCCTTTGCTGTGCAAAAGCTTTTAAGTTTCATTAGGTCCCATTTGTTTATTTTTGTTCTTATTTCCATTTCTCTAGGAGGTGGGTCAAAAAGGATCTTGCTGTGATTTATGTCAAAGAGTGTTCTGCCTATGCTTTGCCTCTAGGAGTTTTATAGTGTCTGGCCTTACATTTAGGTCTTTAATCCATTTTGAGTTTATTTTTGTGTATGGTGTTAGGAAGTATTCTAATTTTATTTTTTTACATATAGCTGTCCAGTTTTCCCAGCACCACTTATTGAAGAGGCTGACTTTTCTACTTTGTATATTCTTGCTTCCTTTATCAAAGATAAGGTGACCATATGTGCATGGGTTTATCTCTGGGCTTTCTATCCTGTTCCATTGATCTTCATTTCTGTTTTGGGGCCAGTAGCATTCTGTCTTGATTAGTGTAGTTTTGCAGTATAGTCTGAAGCCTGAGAGCCTGATTCCTATAGCTCCATTTTTCTTAAGACTGCTTTGGCTGTTTGGGGTCTTTTGTGTTTCCATACAAATTGTGATATTTTTTGTTCCAGTTCTGTGAAAAATGCCATTGGTGTTTGATAGGGATTGCATTGAAACTGTAGATTGCTTTGGGTAGTAGAGTCATTTTCACAATGTTGATTCTTCCTATCCAAGAACATAGTATATCTCTCCATCTGTTTGTATCGTCTTTAATTTCTTTCATCAGTGTCATAGTTTTTATGCATACAGCTCTTTTGTCTCCTTAGGCAGGTTTACTCGTAGGTATTTTATTCTTTTTGTTGCAGTGGTAAATGGGAGTGTTTCCTTAATTTCTCTCTCAGATTTTTCATCATTAGTGTATAGGAATGCAAGAGATTTCTGTGCATTAATTTTGTATCCTACTACTTTACCAAATTCATTGATTAAGTCTAGTAGTTTTCTGGTAGCATCTTTAGGATTCTCTGTGTATAGTATCATGTCGTCTGCAAACAGTGACAGCTTTACTTCTTCTTTTCCAATTTGGATTCCTTTTATTTATTTTTCTCCTCTGATTGCTGTGTCTAAAACTTCCAAAACTATATTGAATAATAGTGGTGAGAGTGGGCATACTTGTCTAGATCCTGATTTTCGAGGAAATGGTTTCAGTTTTTCACCACTGAAAATGATGTTGGCTGTAAGTTTGTCATATATGGCCTTTATTATGCTGAGGCAAATTCCCTCTATCCTTACTTTCTGGAGGATTTTTCTCATAGGTGGGTGTTGAATTATGTCAAAAGCTTTTTCTGCATCTATTATCATATGCTTTTTATCCTTCAGTTTGTTAATATGGGGTATCACAAAGATTGATACAAATATACAGAAGAATCCTTGCATTCCTGGGATAAACCCCACTTGATCATGGTGTATGATCCTTTTAATGTGATTTTGGATTCTGTTTGCTAGTATTTTGTTGAGGATTTTTGCATCTATGTTCATCAGTGATACTGGCCTGTAGTTTTATTTTTTTGTGACGTCTTTGTTTAGTTATGGTATCAGGGTGATGGTGGATTTGTAGAATAAATTTGGGAGTGTTCCTTCCTCTGCTGTATTTTGGAAGAGTTTGAGAAGGATAGGTGTTAGCTCCTAAATTTTTTTTATAGAATTCGCTTGTGAAGCCATCTGGTCCTGGGCTTTTGTTTGTTGCAAGATTTTAAATCACAGTTTCAATTTCAGTGCTCTTGATTGGTCTGTTTATATTTTCTATTTCGTCCTGGTTCAGTATCGGAAGGTTGTGCTTTTCTAAGAATTTGTCCATTTCTTCCAGGTTGTCCATTAAATTGGCATATAGTTGCTTGTAGTAAACCCTCAAGATTTTTTGTATTTCTGCCGTGTCAGTTGTTACTTCTCCTTTTTTATTTCTAATTCTGTTGATTTGAGTCTTCTCCCTTTTTTTCTTGATGAGTCTGGCTACTGGTTTATCAATTTTCTTTATCTTCTCAAAGAACCAGCTTTTAGTTTTTTTGATCTTTGCTATTGTTTCCTTCTTTCTTTTTCATTTATTTCTAATCTGATATTTATGATTTCTTTCCTTCTACTAACTTTGGGTTTCTTTAGTTTTTCTTTCTCTAATTGCTTTAGGTGTGATGTTAGGTTGTTTATTTGAGATGTTTCTTGTTTCTTGATGTAGGATTGTATTGCTATAAACTTCCCTCTTAGAAATGCTTTTGCTGCATCCCATAGGTTCTGTGTCATTGTGTTTTCACTGTCATTTGTTTCTAGGTCATTTTTTGATTCCTCTTTGATTTCATCAGCGATCTCTTGGTTATTTAGTAGTGTACTGTTTAGCCTCCATGTGTTTGTATTTTTTGCAGTTTTTTTTCCTGTAATTGATATCTAGTCTTATAGGATTGTGGTTGGAAAAGATACTTGATACGATTTCAATTTTCTTAAATTTACCAAGCCTTGATTTATGACCCAAGATATGATCTATCCTGGAGAGTGTTCCATGAGCACTTGAGAAGAAAGTGTATTCTGTTGTTTTTGGATGGAATATCCTATAAACAATTAAATCCATCTTTGTTAATGTATCATTTAAAGCTTGTGTTTCCTTATTTATTTTCATTTTAGATGATGTTTCCATTGGTAAAGTGGGGTATTAAAGTATCTTACTATGATTGTGTTACTATTTCCCCTTTAATGGTTGTTAGCATTTGCCTTATATATTGAGGTGCTCCTATGTTGGGTGCATAAATATTTACAATTGTTATATCTTTTTCTTGGATTGATCCCTTGATCATTACGTAGTGTCCTTCTTTGTCTCTTCTAATAGTCTTTATTTTAAAGTCTATTTTGTCTGATATGAGAATTGCTGCTCCAGCTTTCTTTTAATTTCCATTTGCATAGAACATCTTTTTCCATCCCCTCACTTTGTCCGTATGTGTCCCTCGGTCAGCATATATACAGGTCTTGTTTTTGTATGCATTCAGCCAGTCTATGTCTTTTGGTTGGAGCATTTAATCCATTTACATTTAAGGTAATTATTGATATGTATGTTCCTATTACCATTTTCTTAATCATTTTGGGGTTTTTTTGTAGGTCTCTTCCTTCTCCTGTGTTTCCTGCCTAGAGAAGTTCCTTTAGCATTTATGGTGAAGCTGGTTTGGTGGTGTAGCATTCTCTTAAGTTTTGCTTCTCTGTAACGGTTTTTATTTCTCCATCGAATCTGAATGAGATCCTTGCTGGGTAGAGCAATCTTGGTTGTAGGTTTTTCCCTTTCATCACTTTAAGTATGTCCTGCCACTCCCTTCTGGATTGCAGAGTTTCTCCTGAAAGATCAGCTGTTACCCTTATGGGGATTCCCTTGTATATTATTTGTTGCTTTTCCATTGCTGCTTTTAATAGTTTTTCTTTGTATTATTATTATTATTATTATTATTATTTTGGGGGGGCAGTATGCGGGCCTCTCACTGTTGTGGCCTCACCCGTTGCTCAGCACAGGCTCTGGACATGCAGGCTCAGTGGCCATGGCTCATGGGCCCAGCCGCTCCGTGGCATGTGGGATCTTCCTGGACCAGGGCACGAACCCGTGTCCCCTGCATCGGCAGGCGGACTCTCAACCACTGTGTCACCAGTGAAGCCCTGTATTTAATTTTTGATACTTTGATTAATATGTATCTTGGGATGTTTCTCCTTGGATTTATCCTGTATGGAACTCTGTGCACTTCTTGGACTTGACTATTTCCTTTCCCATATTAGGGAAGTTTCCAACTATAATCTGTTCATATATTTTCTCAGACCCTTTCTTTTTCTCTTCTTCTTCTGGTTCCCCTATAAATCGAATGTTGGTGCATTTAATGTTGTCCCAGAGATTCTGAGACTGTCCTCAATTCTTTTCATTCTTTTATCTTTATTCTGCTCTGCAGTAGTTATTTCCACTATTTTATCTTCCAGGTCACTTATCCATTCTTCTGCCTCAGTTGTTCTGCTATTGATTCCTTCTAGAGAATTTTTAATTTCATTTATTGTGTTGTTCATCATTGTGTGTATGCTCTTTAGTTCTTCTAGGTCCCTGTTAAATGTTTCTTTTATTTTCTCCATTCTATTTCCAAGATTTTGTATCATCTTTACTATCATTACTCTGAATTCTTTTTCAGGTAGACTGCCTATTTCCTCTTCATTTGTTTGATGGGGGTTTTACCTTGCTCCTTCATCTGCTGCATATTTCTCTGTCTTCTAATTTTGCTTCACTTACTGTGTTTGGGGTCTCCTTTTCACAGGCTGTATGTTCGTAGGTCCTGTTGTTTTTGGTGGCTGCTCGCAGTGGGTGAGGTTGGTTCAGTGGGTTGTGTAGGCTTTCTGGTGGAGGGGACTGGTGCCTGTGTTCTGGTGGGTGGGGCTAGATCTCTCATTTCTGGTAGGCAGGGCCGCTTCCAGTGATGTGTTTTGGGGTGTCTGTGAAGTTATTACGATTTTAGGCAGCCTAACGGTCGTGTTCTTTTCTTGCTAGTTTTTTGGCATGGGGTGTCCAGCACTGGAGCTTGCTGGCCATTGGCTGGGGCTGGGTCTTAGTGTTGAGATGGAGATATCTGGGAGACCTCTCACCTCTATGGCTCTGAAACTTCCCCCCCGCCCTGCCCATGCCCCATCTTCACCAATGAAGGGGCTTCCTAGTATGTGGAAACTTTTCCTCCTTCACAGCTTCCTCCCAGTGGTGCAGGTTCCATCCCTATTCTTTTGTCTCTGTTTGTTCTTTTTTCTTGTACCCTACCCAGGTATGTGGGGAGTTTCTTGCCTTTTGGGAAGTCTGAGGTATTCTGCCAGCGTTCAGTCCATGTTCTGTAGGAGTTGTTCCACATGCAGATGTATTTCTGATGTATCTGTGGGGAGGAAGGTGATCTCTGCATCTTACTCCTCCACCATCTTCTGGACTAGTTGTGGTTTAATCTTTTACATGAGTGGCTCTTATACTCAGCTTGATTCCAGTACCATAATCACAGTATTATTTCTCTACAACTGATTTCAGTACATTTGAAAAAACACCCAGAGATGAAAATTCCAATGATTTAACTGTTCTTACTTTGCAAATCTCCTAAGCAATATAGTTAATGGCTTTGATCTACAGCACATTTCTTTTGTTTTAGCTCTACTGAGCCCTTTGGTTACAAGTGATAGAAATCCTCTAAAATTAATTTATTGTTTATTATTTGGATGGAGATGACTTGGAATTCAGGAACAAGAAATGCAACTGAATGGTCACCTAATCTATGACAAAGGAGGCAAGAATATACAATGGAGAAAAGACAGTCTCTTCAATAAATGGTGCTGGGAAAACTGGCCAGCCACATGTAAAGGAATGAAATTAGAATACTCCTTAACACCATACACAAAAATAAACTCAAAATGGATTAAAGATCTGAATATAAGGCCGGATACTATAAAACTCTTAGAGGAAAACATAGGCAGAACACTCTCTGACATAAATCACAGCAAGATCTTTTCGGATCCATCTCCTGGAGTACTGAAAATGAAAATAAAAGTAGACAAATGGGACCTAATTAAACTTAAAAGCTTTCTCACAGCAAAGAAAACCATAAACAAAATGAAAAGACAACCCACAGAATGGGAGAAAATATCTGCAAATGAATCGACCAATGGGATTAATATCCAAAATATACAAACAGCTAATGCAGCTCATTATCAAAAAAACAACCCAATCAAAAACTGGGAAGAAGATGTAAATAGACATTTTTCCAAAGAAACATACAGTTGGCCAAGAGGCACATGAAAAGATGTTCAACATCACTAATTATTAGAAAAATGCAAATCAAAACTACAATGAGGTATCACCCCACACTGGTCAGAATGGCCATCATCAAAAAGTCTACAAACAATAAATGCTGGAGAGGGTATGGAGAAAAAGGAACCCTCCTATGCTGTTGTGGGAATGTAAATTAGAATAACTATTATGGAGAACAACAGTAGGGAGGTTCCTTAAAAAACTAAAAATAGAACTACCATATGATCCAGCAATCCCACTCCTGGCCATATATTTGAAGAAAAACATGATCTGAAAAGATACATGCACCCCAATGTTCATTGCAGCACTATTTACAATAGCCAGGACATGGAAGCAACCTAAATGTCCATCAACAGATGAATGGATAAAGAAGATGTGGTACATGTAGACAATGGATTATTACTCAGCCATAAAAAAGAACAAAATAATGCCATTTGCAGCAACATGGATGGACCTAGAGATTGTCATACTGAGTGAAGTCAGACAGAGAAAGACAGATATCATATGATATCGCTTATATGTGGCATATTAGAAAATGGTACAAATGAACTTATTTACAAAACAGAGTCACAGATGTAAAAAACAAACTTATTATGTTTACTGGGGGGAAATGGAGGAGGGATAAATTGGGAGATTGGGATTGACACAAACACAGTACTATATATAAAACAGATAACTAATAAGGACCTACTGTATAGCATAGGGAACTCTATTCAATACTCCATAATGACCTATATGGGAAAAGAATCTAAAAAAGAGTGGATGTGTGTATAACTGATTCACTCTGCTATACAGAAGAAACTAATAAAACATTGTAAATCAATGATACTCTAATAAAAACATTTTTTTAAATGCAACTGAATCTGAGAGCTGGGAATCTGCTGGGGAAAACAGAGGCACTTTTTCTTCATTTCTCATACATTAGGGCAGTATTTTTTTTTTTCTCTCATCTCTGCTTATTTACCTCATCTTTTCCAATTCATGTTTTCTGCTTATAATGGCTCAATAATATTACTAGCCCTAAAGCTAAATAATTTTATGTGTGGAGTTAATGATTTGCTTTCTTTTGAGTCAGATATCCATCTTGGTCCAGTCAGCTGTGGCCAAGAGTTGTTAAATCACGCAGTGTAGACATACCTCAGAGAAGATGTTTGTGAGCAAGTTCTCTATCTTTCAAAGCTTAAGTTAAACTTCCATCTTTAACGTTTGTGTAAAAAAAAAAAAAAAAGGTGACTTCCACAGAGTATTCAGGATATTATGGAGATTACTTAAGGGCTAATTGGGAATATCAGGTAGTATAAAGCAATTGTGCTTCCAAACATTCAACTTTATTTCAGCCAAAGACATCTACCACTTTTTTCTTCTAAGACTTCCTCATAATATTTTATTTGAAAGATGGTTTTTAACAGAAAAAACAAATTAAATAAAATCACCATTCTAAAGAAAAGGTTGTAATTCTTTCCCCTTATTTTGATTTTATTTTATACAATGTATAAACCACATTGATAAAGTGTACTTAAAAATGATATATTAATAGAAGTCCCTTAACCTGAGAGTTATAAAGTGAAATCTTACTTACTCAAGAATACAAAAGTCAATATACTTGTCATTGAAATTTGTCCAGAGAGACCACCACATTTCCCATTAAAGATGATTATGGCCAATATCATTTCAAGTATTATAAAAGTGCATTTTAAATTTAATAGTAGTATGCAAAGTGTGTACACTCAACTATCTAATTACAGAACATTTAAAATATATATGATTTATTAATACATGCTTTTATTCTTTTATATTACTATAGGTATGTATCCACACATTGCTGAAGTTGAATAAAACTGAATGTAAAACTAATAAGCCCCATGATATTTCAGTATAAAATAATCTGATTCAGGTATATAATCAGAAGAAATAAATTCAAGAAAGCATAGAAAAGCACATGAAATATAAATATGGTTATGTTGAGAACATTTTCACTACTGTATTCTCTCCATCACCTGGAATATTGTTGGGCATATAGGACAACTAAAGAGGACAACATAGAGACAAAAATAATGTGTGCATTAGAAAATACATGATTGTTTTTACTACTTACCACAGAACCTAGAACAATACTACATAGGTAAGAGTCACTTAAGAAATAGTTATGTGGAACCTAGAAAAATGGTGCAGATGAACCAGTTTGTAGGGCAGAAATAGAGACACAGATGTAGAGAACAAATGTATGGACACCAAGGGAGGAAGTGGCAGGGGATGAATTGGGAGATTGGGATTGACATATATACACTAATATGTATAAAATAGATAACTAATAAGAAACTGATTCATAAAAAAATAAAATTCAAGAAAAATAAAAGAAACAGTAAACTCCCTATATCTGTGGTTCAACTTCTGCAGATTCAATAAACCCTGTATCCATTCATTCAACAGATACCAAGGGCCAACTGTACTATGACAGTTTATTTAAGGGACTTGCACATCCATGGATTTTGGCATCCCCCATGAATACATAGGGACATTGTTGAAAAACTGAATAAATATTAAAAATACATAAAGGAGGATTTTAAGAATTTAATACATCCCTTGTTAAGTATGTGTTACTACATGATTTAATAAGCTTCAAGAAATTATTCCACATTTCATAGTATTGCTTCACATGGTATACTAAAAAAAACGAAGATAGATAGGGTTCAGGGGTGGGAGAGAAGTGGTTGTGGTTATAAAAGATAAATATATGATAGATATAAATATTTATTACATATGGATTTTTCACATGTATATGCTTATGTATCGGTATGTAAAAATTTAAAACAAATTATTCCTTCAATTTAGACATTCACATATATGTGTATGTATTGATAGATGTGTGTCTGTATGCACATATTATACATATTACATACACTAAAAGACATATACAAAAAGCACTATTCATAATAGTCCAAAATCAGAAAATGCAACACTTTACAGCAATGAGAACTACTGATACAATGCAACAACATGGATAATTCTTAGATACGTAACATTAAGCAAAAGAAAAAAAGCAAAAAGAATACATACCATATGATTCCCCCTTTGTAAAGGACAAAAACAGGCAACAGGGATTAATGGTGACAGAAGTCAGCTTCTTGACTACCTTGGGGGCAGTAACTGAAAGGGCAAGAGGGTGAAATTTGGGGTGCTAATAATGCTCTATTTCTTGATTTTGGTTGTAGTTCCCTGGATGTGTTCACCTTTTAAAATGTACAGAGTTGCAATCTTATGATTTGTATGCTTTCTGTATATTTCAAAAATTATTAAAGTGGTTTAAATTTGTATTTGCCTGATGGCTAATGGTCTCAAACATCTTTTATTATGTTTATTTGACATCCATATATCTTCTTTGGTGAACTATCTCTTCATGTCTTTTTTTCATTTTCAATTTGGTTTGTTTACTTTTGTATTATTTAGTTTTGAGAGTGCTTCATATAGTCTACATCCTAGACCTTTATCAGAAATATGGTTGAAAATATTTTCTTGTACTCAAAACTTGTCTCTTTATCCTCTTATTGGTGTCTTTTATAGAGCAAAAAATTTAATTTTGATAAAAAGTCCAATTTTCAGTTTTTCCTTTTATGGACTGTACATTCTGTGTCAAGTCTAAAGATTTTCTCCTATGCTTTTATTTTCTAAAAGTTTTATTGTTTTTACATTTCCATCAAGTCTGAGATTCATTTTGAGTTAAATTTTGTGCAAGTTCTTAGGCTTGTTTGCCTATGGATATCCAGTGACTCCAGCATAAATTGTTGAAAAGATCTTTCCTCCATTAAGGTACTTTTGTACACTGTCAAAAATCTGTTGGGCATATTTGTATGGGTCTATTTCTTTGTTCTCTGTTTCACTGATCTTTGAGTTTATCGTCTGTCAACACACACAGTCTTTTTTTTTTTTTTTTTGCGATACGCGGGCCTCTCATTGTTGGGGCCTCTCCCGTTGCGGAGCACAGGCTCCAGACGCGCAGGCTCAGCGGCCATGGCTCACGGGCGCTGCCGCTCCGTGGCATGTGGGATCTTCCTGGACCGGGGCACGAACCCGTGTCCCCTGCATCGGCAGGCGGACTCCCAACCACTGCGCCACCAGGGAAGCCCATCACACACAGTCTTAATATAGCTATATAGTAAATCTTGAACTTTGGTAGACTAATTTACTCTCTTCGTTCCTCTTTTTCAAAATTGTTTTATCAACTCTAGTTCCTTTGTATTTCAATGTACATTTTAGAATAATATTGTCTATACCTAAAAAAAATCTTACTGTAATTGTGATAAGAATTATATTTAACCTGTATATCAGCTTAGGGAGAGTTGGCATCTTTAGTATGTTTTCTTCTAATCCATGAATACAGTATACCTATCTATTTATTTAGACCTTTGATTTTTTTCCCATCAGTGTTCTGCAGTTTTCAGCATCCAACCCCTGTCCATGTTTGTTAGATTTACATATAAGTATTCCACTATACACCTGTTATATGGCTGTAATTATTTTAAAAATAGCAAAAATGCCCTATGCTGGCAAGGATGCAGAGAAACTGGGTCACTCATAAATTGCTGGTGGGATGGTAGAATTGTATAGCCATTCTGGAAAATTGCTTTCCAATTTCTTAAGAAAATGAAACATGCAAATACCATATAACCTAGCAATTATATTCCTGGGAATTTATCCCCAAGAAATAAAGATTTATGTTCACACAAAAACCTGTACATAGAAGTTTATAGCAGCCTTATTCATAATAATCAAAATGTGGAATTAACTTAGATATCCTTTGACGTTAAATAAACTACAGTGGACTACAACTCAGAAGTCAAACATGAACAAACATACAAAACCACTGACGCAGTCAACAAACTGGATGAATTTTCTGAAAATTATGCTGAGTGAAAAAGCTAGTGATAAAGGATCATGTAGTACATTATTCCATTTATATAAAATTCTTGAAATAACCAAATTATAGAAATGGAGAAGAGATTAGTGGCTGCCAGGGTTTGGAGGAGGTAACTGAGAGGATGTGACTACTGCCAGTTGACCCCAGAGCTGGACCCAGGCAATCAGAGGATTCTCACCACCTCCCCTGTCCTTGGAATGTACACTCTGCCTACTGTTCTCACAGTAGGAGCTATTCCAAAGATATAGCCTTGAGAGAGGAAGGTGTTGTTGAGACCATCTGGACTGTGTACATGACTGGACCCAGTTAAGACCTCTCTGTAAACTTTTAAGATTCTAGCAGGCTGTTGTAGAGAACTACTCATCTTGTAGTCACCCAAGACAAGCCCCATAAGCAAGTCTCCCTGCTTATTAAACCTGCCACCTACCAATCAGGAGTGGTCTGCCTCTTTCATTGGTCTCTCACTGCTCTCTGTGTACAGGGCCAGTTTGCAAACCAACATAGGAGTTGAGGCGAGTTTGAGGGTAGGAGAGAAGTGGGTGTGGCCATAAAAGAACAACATGAGGGACCCTTGTGGTGATGGAAATATTGTTTCTTAACCATATCAATGCCAATATCCTGGTTGTGATGTTGTTCTACAGTATTGCAAGGTATTATTACTGTTGGGAGAAACTGGGTAAAGGGTACTTCAGATGTCTCTTCTTTTTCTTAAAATGGCACGTGAATCTACAACTGCCTTTAAAGAGTTTAATTAAACAAAATGTGCCAATGGAAAACAAGAAAAAAGGAGAGAAGACACCAAAATGTAGAATGTGAATAGAGAGTGAAAAAATTAGAAAATGCAAGATTCAAAAAAAGCAGTTGAAGAAGTAATGAATGACCAGTAGTATCAGACTGCAAAATCAGCAGACAGAGATTGTTTCCACGGTATTTACTTTGTATTACAAGGTATAGCCCAATAATCAACACCAACTATACACTGTAGAAATACTGTTTTAAATACTGAATGGAAGAATGTCAAATGCCTCAGAGAGGCAAGTTGTATTTGGATTAAGGAGTGATAGACTTTGAAAATATTACTTAACAAAAATTAGAAGGAGGTTAGTGATGTCATGCATTTAAGAGGGGAATAGTAAGTGAAGAATAAGAAATTGGGACTCAAATTCAAAAAAGTTTGCCTATGAAGAGTAGGATGGAAATAGATTTTTGCTGAAAGAAAACATTGTTTGAAAAGTGTTTTTGATAAAAACATTTTCTACAATTTCTCTGTATTAATGCATACTTTTAATCTGGTGTTAATATGGAAAGTAAGCAAAAACTTGGATATTTAAGTTGAAATTATAAAGATAAAATAGTACTGCCTGGATACCCTGTTATATCAACTTGATACCCATCATCTCACTGTTCACCTAATTAAAAGGCAATAAGAAGACTTACATGCAGAGAAGTCATATAATACGGTCACAACCACTCATTTACTATGGGGCAGTATCAATACCTGTTGTAGACTCCAGAACACATAGGGGGCTCAATAAATGTATATTAAATGTAGAATGAATGGCAGAAAAAAAGAACAAGAAATGTACTAACAAACAGATCTTTCTTATAATAAAGCCCATGGCTTTTCTCCTATGCTACTCTTTGTGTTATGATTAGATCTTCTTATAAGGAAAATAACAGCCTCCCCAAGTATTCAGTAACATAGTTTAAAGTAAACGAAAAAAAATCAAAACCAACACTTTTTTTCTAAACCGTGTTGGCACCTAAGATATGCTAATGTGAGGAATAGACATTCTGAAATCAATTTTTTTATTCTTTTACATACAGATTTCCTTATATCATCAGTTAATCTGCAGGTTAAATTTTATGCCATAAGCTTCAATTTATACACACAAGGCTAATTGTGTGAACCCTGTGTCCATCCCAGAGCTAATCAACTAGAGTCTACAGTTAGAATAAGATTAACAGCTTTGTGGAAAGAAGGAAGCTTGGGTTACAACAGCTCATCATTACTCATTAAATATTATAATATTTGTGTCTATGATGACTAAAGAAAGCAAGGTAAAAGATAACCAGTTTTATGGTCCTATGTATCATCTTATCGTTTTTCATCTTGTATAACTCACACAGTTACTTTATATCAGTTTACAGCTTATAATCTTAAAATTATAACTACTGCATAATTTAATTAACTATAACTAGGTCATCTCATTTAACTCTCATTTCTTTGACATTTTCTAAACTCACAGTCCATTGGAATTAGTTTTCCAAGTCATTAGATACCTATGGATCCATTTGAGAAGTTTCTAAAAGCATTACATTTAGAATCTCTCTTTTCTTTAATAACATCTCTGAAGCTCAAAACTTTTAGCTTTCATATATTTTTTTTAAGTGTTCCAATATAGATATTGACCTATTAAGTCTGATCCTACAGATTGTTTATTTCTCTAAACCTTGAATAACTCCATGAGAAAAAAAGGAGTCTCAGTATATTCACATATCAGAATAGATGGTTAAAAATGCACTATGCAGTAATGTTCACCATTTGATAGTATCTGCATTTCCATGCCTCAGCAGTGCTCACTCCCTCCTGATTTTATTATTCCTCCCCTAAAAATCATTAGACAAAATCTTTAGAAAATATTGGCTCCACGATGTGACTTACAGGAGGAGGAGTGCGGATCACATTAAAAGCAATAACCTTATCATGGTTCAGTTTCCCTTTCCTCAAATTCAGCCCTGGATGCTTGCTTTCAGTAGGTTTTGATATTAGCAGATAAACAATCTATCCGTCTTCCTCCCGATGCATAGTGATGGAGTCCCAGGCACAATTCTTCCAGTTAAGACTTTATGTCATTTACAAAAGCCTAATAGCAAGACTCTGTACTGCAGAACCTGATATTGATGCTTACGTTTTTTTACATACATTAAGCTGAAAAGTATAAAATGTTGCAAGATGGTAGTAGAGGTAAATTCTCTAGAGCTGGGAAGACTCTGCTAAAAACTTGGTTTGCCATTTCAATGTTTTTCATATGAAAATGTTATCAGAGTTCACTCACATCTATCATGTCACAAGGCAATTTATTGTTCAGTCTGTTGGCTTTAAACAAGTGAGCACACAACTGCACCTTGATCCAAAGGAGTACTCCACCGCACCTTGAAGTAATTAAAGCCAGAGTTTCATATCTGTTACTTTAACTCACAATTTACAATTCACAGTGTCCTTGAGTTACTCCTTACTGAAATGTCTGTGAGCCATTTATGTTTTCTTCTTTTTTTCTAATTTGGTAATATCAGTTCTGCTGCTCTAAATAGCTATGTAGCCATTTCAGAAAGTGCCTGTTACTCTGTCGTATCCAAATATCCTCCTACTATGCTCCTCACCCAAGGAACTGAACACGGTTACAGAAAAACACAAAATAATACTAACTTATCTCACTTTAAATTTATAACCCTATGAACATTCTTAATTATATCCAGAAGTCACACTGTATTTATCTAGTCCATTCACTCTCCCACTTTCCCAAATGACTGTCCCAAACATTATCATTTTTCTCCTAAAATCTCAACCACATCTTTTCTACTCTTCATTTTAATTGATGTACTTGCTTCCTAATTACTGAGAAAATTATACCACAGAACATTTACAGATACTCATCAACACATCCACTCACCTACTACTAGCATCTCTCCTCATAATTTCTGCTTCCTAACTGTGCTCATAAATTATGTGTGTGTATGCACATGTGCATATTACTTCCAAGGCCAATTCCTGCT
>NW_006777228.1:932619-986298 GCF_000442215.2 Lipotes vexillifer
CCAAGGGCAAATCCTGCTGGTGTGTTACTGATCCCATTTTCATTCAGCTCCTCAAAGATACTGCTTCAATACTTTGCTCCTCTCTTCCCTTTGCCATTAATTATGTTTCTTCTTTACTGAATTATACCCATCAGTTTACAGAATTCTGTTATTTCTTCCATTTAAAAAAAAAAGGCACACTTAAAGGTATGATTAGAAAGTGACTTTCAATTCAAATAGCTGTGGACATAAATCCTAGCCCATGCATTTGCTAGTAGGTGACTTCAGGCAGATTATTTAATTATTCCAAGATTCAATCTTTTTCTAAAAGGCAGATGGTAATTCTTCTCTTACAAGGTTGTTGTGATGTTGAAATGGGATCATATAAAAGTGACTTTTGGGGCCCGTGAACCAAGATGGTGGAGTAGAAGGATGTGCTCTCACTCCCTCTTGTGAGAACACCAGAATCACAACTAGTTGCTGGACAATCATTGACAGGAAAACACTGGAACTCACCAAAAAATATACCCCACATCCAAAGACAAAGGAGAAGCCAAAATGAGATGGTAGGAGGGACGCAATCACAGTAAAATCAAACCCCATAACTGCTGCGTGGGTGACTCACAGGCTGGAGAACACTGATACCACAGAAGTCCACCCACTGGAGTGAAGATTCTGAACCCCACATCAGGCTTCCAAACCTGGGGGTCCGGCAATGGGAGGAGGAATTCCTAGAGAATCAGACTTTGAAGGCTAGAGGGATTTGATTGCAGGACTTCAACAGGACTGGGGGAAACAGAGACTCCACTTTTGAAGGGCACACACAAAGTAGTGTGCGCATCAGGACCCAGGGGAAGGAGCAGTGACCCCAGGGGAGATGGAACCAGATGTACCTGCTAGTGTTGGAGGGTCTCCTGAAGAGGCAGGGGGTGGCTGTGGCTCACTGTGGGGAAAAGGACACTGGCAGCAGAAGTTCTGGGAAGTACTCCTTAGCATGAGCCCTCCCAGAGTCTGCCATTAGCCCCACCAAAGAGCCCAGGTAGTTTCCAGTGTGGGTCGCCTCAGGCCAAACAACCAACAGGGAGGGAACCGAGCCCCACCCAACAGTAGTGAAGCAGATTTAAGTTTTAGAGAGCTCTGCCCACCAGAGCAACAGTCAACTCTATCCACCACCAGTCCCTCCCATCAGGAAACTTGCACAGGCCTCTTATATAGACTCATCTACCATAGGGCAGACAGCAGAAGCAAGAACTACAATCCTGCAGCCTGTGGAACAAAAACCACATTCACAGAGAGACAGACAAGATGAAAAGTCACAGGGCTATGTACCAGATGAAGAAACAAGATAAAATCCCAGAAAAACAACTAAATGAAGTGGAGATAGGCAATCCTCCAGAAAAAGAATTCAGAATAATGATAGTGGAGATGATCGAGAACCTTGGAAAAAGAATGGAGGCAAAAATCGAGAAGATGCAAGAAATGTTTAACAAAGACCTAGAAGAATTAAAGAACAAACAAACAGACATGAACAATACAATAACTGAAATGAAAACTACACTAGAAGGAATCAATAGCAGAATAACTGAGGCAGAAGAACAGATAAGTGACCGGGAAGACAGAATGGTGGAATTCACTGCAGCGGAACAGAATAAAGAAAAAAGAATGAAAAGAAATGAAGACAGCCTAAGAGACCTCTGGGACAACATTAAACGCAACAACATTCATATTATAGGGGTCCCAGAAGGAGAAGAGAGAGAGAAAGGACCAGTGAAAATATTTGAAGAGAATATAGTCGAAAACTTCCCTAACGTGGAAAAGGAAATAGCCACCCAAGTCCAGGAAGTGCAGAGAGTTCCAGGCAGGATAAACCCAAGGAGAAACATGCCGAGACACATAGTAATCAAACTGGCAAAAATAAAAGACAAAGAAAAATTATTGAAGGGAAAAATGACAACATACAAGGGAACTCCCATAAGGTTAACAGCTGATTTCTCAGCAGAAACTCTACAAGCCAGAAGGGAGTGGCATGATATACTTAAAGTGATGAAAGGGAAGAACCTACAACTAAGATTACTCTACCCAGCAAGGATCTCATTCAAATTCGATGGAAATCAAAAGCTTTACAGACAAGCAAAAGCTAAGAGAATTCAGCACCACCAAACCAGCTTTACAACAAATGCCAAAGGAACTTCTCTAAGTGGAAAACACAAGAGAAGAAAAAGACCTACAAAAACAAACCCAAAACAATTAAGAAAATGGTCATAGGAACACACATATCAATAATTACCTTAAACATGAATGGATTAAATACTCCAAGCAACACACACAGGCTTGCTGGATGGATACAGAAAAAAGACCCATATATATGCTGTCCACAAGAGACCCAATTCAGACCTAGAGACACATACAGACTGAAAGTGAGGGGATGGAAAAAGATATTCCATGCAAATGGAAATCAAAAGAAAGCTGGAGTACCAATACTCATATCAGACAAAATAGATTTTAAATAAAGAATGTTACAAGAGACAAGGAAGGACACTACATAATGATCAAGGGATCAATCCAAGATATAACAATTATAAATATATATGCACCCAACATAGGAGCACCTCAATACATAAGGCAACTGCTAACAGCTATAAAAGAAGAAATCAACAGAAACACAATAATAGTGGGGGGTTTAACACCTCACTTACACCAATGGACAGATCATCCAAAATGAAAATAAATAAGGAAAGAGAAGCTTTAAATGACACAACAGACCAGATAAATTTAATTGATATTTATAGGACATTCCATCCCAAAACAGCAGATTACACTTCCTTCTCAAGTGCACATGGAACATTCTCCAGAATAGATCACATCTTGGGTCACAAATCAAGCTTCAGTAAATTTAAGAAAACTGAAATCGTATGAAGCATCTTTTCTGACAACAATGCTATGAGATTAGAAATGAATTACAGGGAAAAAAACGTAAAAAACACAAACACATGGAGGCTAAACAATACGTTACTAAATATCCAAGAAATCACTGAAGAAATCAAAGAGGAATCAAAAAAATACCTAGAGACAAATGACAATGAAAACACAACGATCCAAAACCTACAGGATGCAGCAAAAGTAGTTCTAAGAGGGAAGTTTACAGCTATACAAGCCTACCTCAAGAAACAAGAAAAATCTCAAACATTCTAACCTTACACATAAAGGAACTAGAGAAAGAAGAACAAACAAAACCCAGAGTTAGCAGAAGGAAAGAAATCATAAAGATCAGAGCAGAAATAAATGAAATACAAACAAATAAAACAACAGCAAAGATCAATAAAACTAAAAGCTGGTTCTTTAAGAAGATAAGCAAAATTGATAAACCATTAATCAGACTCATCAAGAAAAAGAGGGAGAGGACTCAAATCAATAAAATTAGAAATGAAAGAGGAGAAGTTACAACAGACACCGCAGAAATACAAAGCATCCTAAGAGACTACTACAAGCAACTCGATGCCAATAAAATGGACCACCTGGAAGAAATGGACAAATCCTTAGAAAGGTATAACCTTCCAAGACTAAACCAGGAAGAAACAGAAAATATGAACAGACCAATCACAAGTAATGAAATTGACACTGTGATTCAAAATTTTCCAAAAAACAAAAGCCCAGGACCAGATGGCTTCACAGGTGAATTCTATTACACAGAGACAAGCTAACACCCATCCTTCTCAAACTCTTTTAAAAAATTGAAGAGTAAGGAACACTCCCAAACTCATTTTATGAAGCCACCATCACCCTGATACCAAAACCAAAGATACTAAAAAAAAAAGAAAATTACAGACGAATATCTCTGATGAATATATGCAAAATTCTCAACAAAATACTAGCAAACAGAATTCAACAACACATTTAAAGGATCATACACCATGATCAAGTGGGATTTATCCCAGGGATGCAAGGATTCTTCAGTATATGCAAATCCATCAATGTGATACACCATATTAACAAAGTGAAGAATAACAATCATATGATCATCTCAATAGATGCAGAAAAAGCCTCTGACAAAATTCAACACCCATTTATGATAAAAACTCTCCAGAAAGTGGGCATAGGGGGAACCTACCTCAACATAATAAAGGCCATACACAACAATCCCACAGCAAACATCATTCTCAATGGTGAAAAACTGAAAGCATTTCCTCTAAGATCAGGAAAAAGACAAGGATGTCCACTCTCACCACTATTATCCAACATAGTTTTGGAAGTCCTAGCCATGGCAATCAGAGAAGAAAAAGAAATAAAAGGAATACAAATTGGAAAAGAAGAAGTAACACTGTCACTATTTGCAGATGACATGATACTATATATAGAGAATCCTAAAGATGCCACCAGAAAACTATGAGAGCTAATCAATGAATTGGTAAAGTTGCAGGATACAAAATTAATGCACAGAAATGTCTTGCATTCATATACACTAATGATGAAAAATGTGAAATAGAAATTAAGGAAACACTCCCATTTACCATTGCAAAAAAAATAATAAAATACCCAGGAATAAACCTACCTAGGGAGACAAAAGGCCTGTATGCAGAAAACTATATGACACTGATAAAGGAAATTAAAGATGGTACAAAGAGATGGAGAGATATACCATGTTCTTGGATTGGAAGAATCAATATTGTGAAAATGACTATACTACCCAAAGCAATCTACAGATTCAGTGCAATCCCTATCAAGTTACCAATGGCATTTTTTTCAGAACTAGAACAAAAAAAATCTTAAAACTTGTATGGAGACACAAAAGACCCTGAATAGCCAAAACAGTCTTGAGGGAAAAAAACGGAGCTGGAGGAAGCAGACTCCCTGACTTCAGACTATACTACAAAGCTACAGTAATCAAGACAATATGGTACTGGCACAAAAACAGAAACATAGATCAATGGAACAAGATAGTAAGCCCAGAGATAAACCCACACACCTATGGTCGACTAATCTATGACAAAGGAGGCAAAGATATACAATGGAGAAAAGACAGTCTCTTCAGTAAGTGGTGCTGGGAAAACTGGACAGCTACATGTAAAAGAATGAACTTAGAACACTCCCTAACACCATACACACAAATAAACTCAAAATGGATTAGAGACCTAAATGTAAGACCGGACACTATAAAATTCTTAGAGGAAAATATAGGAAGAACACTCTTTGACATAAATCACAGCAAGATCTTTTGTGTTCCACCTCCTAGAGGAATGGAAATAAAAACAAAAATAAACAAATGGGACCTAATGAAACTTAAAAGCTTTTGCAAAGCAAAGGAAACTACAAACAAGATGAAAAGATAACCCTCAGAATGGGAAAAAAATATTTGCAAACGAGTCAACAGACAAAGGATTAATCTCCAAAATATATAAACAGCTCATGCAGCTCAATATTAAAAAAACAAACAGCCCAATCCAAAAATGGGCAGAAGACCTAAATAGACATTTCTCCAAAGAAGACATACAGATGGCCAAGAAGAACATGCAAAGCTGTTCAACATCACTAATTATTAGAGAAATGCAAATCAAAACTACAATGAGGTATCACCTCACACCAGTTAGAAGGGGCATCATCAGAAAATCTACAAACAACAAATGCTGGAGAGGGTGTGGAGAAAAGGGAACCCTCTTGCACTGTTGGTGGGAATGTAAATTGATACAGCCACTATGGAGAACAGTATGGAGGTTCCTTAAAAAACTAAAAATAGAATTATACTCTGAGAAAACCATAATTCAGCATCCCAATGTTCATTGCAGCACTATTTACAATAGCCAGGTCATGGAAGCAACCTAAATGCCCATCAGCAGACGAATGGATAAAGAAGATGTGGTACATATATACAATGGAATATTAATCAGCCATAAAAAGGAATGAAATTGGGTCATTTGTTGAGACATGGATGGATCTAGAGACTGTCATACAGAGTGAAGTAAGTCAGAGAGAGAAAAACAAATATCGTATTATTAACACATGTATGTGGAACCTAGAAAAATGGTACAGATAAACCGGTTTGTAGGGCAGGAGTTAAGACACAGATGTAGAGAACAAATGTATGGGCACCAAGGGGGGAAAGCAGCGGGGTGGTGGGGGTGGGGGTGTGATGAATTGGGCGATTGGGATTGACATGTATACACTGATGTCGATAAAACTGATGACTAATAAGAACCTGCTGTATAAGAAAATAAATAAAATTAAATTAACAAAATTTTTAAAATGTGCCTTTTATAGAATCGGGCACAAAGAAGATATTTAATAGATTGGTAGATGTTGTTTTTGTGGGGAAAAAAAGACACACATTCTTAAATCCCAGTTTTCCACTAGTTATCAACCTTTTCCTGCTCCCCTTCCAGCAATTTCCCATGCCATGGTGTATCTTCACTGTTTTCAGTTTTTCTCTTATTTTTCTCTTAAACCCAAAGCACTTAGGTTTTTCCTTCAAGACTCCACTAAAACAGTTTTTTCAAAATCCCCAATGTCCTTATTGTCAAAAACAGCTTTGCCAAGGTCACCAATATCTTTTACTTTGCTAAAAATATTGATTAGTTCTCAATCTTCCAGTAACTTGAGTTACAGGAACATTTGACATACCCCTTCCATCTTGATATACTTTTTTCTTTTCGCCTTTAAGTGCTTACAGCTATCAAAGTTACAGATGGCACAACTACAAGGGGGAGCTGTTTATCATGTAGTCATTGTATATTTACATACTTCTTATTTCCTTTTTTGAGCAGATGGCAGTAGGTGCCATAATAAAAAAGATTGTTCTCTGATGTCCCCCCAAAATGGCCATTTGTGTTCACTGAAGCAAGAGACCTTACCTTCTAGATATTCCTCCTTCCTTACAGGCTACTACTCCTCAGTCTCCTCTGAGAGTTTCTTCTCTTCTCTCCAACCTGTTAATGTCAGATTATTCTAGGGCTCACTCTAGTCTCTTTTGTGCTTATATTACGACTTTAAACACTTAAACACAGAGATTACTATGTTTATATCTGCAGCCCAAACTTCTCTTTTAAATTCCAAACATTTATATACAACTGCCTACTATATTTCCAATTGTGTATCTATTTTAACACAGTTGATCATTAAACAACATGGGTTTGAACTGAGCAGGTCCACTTATACACAGACTTTTTTTCAATAAATATGTACCATGCAATCTGTGGTGGATTTAATCTGAGAATTCAAAACTGCAGATAAGGTTATAGGGCAGACGATCAAGTTATGCATGGATTTTTGACACCACAGGTATCAGTGCCCCATCACCCATCATTCAAGGGTCAACTGTCTATATATCCAATATAACAGGCTTAACATTAAACTCCTGGGCTTTTCCACCACCCTGACTTGATTCCCCTAGTGTTCCCAACCACAGCTGATGATAGCAACTCCAAATCAGGCCAAAAATGTCCTGTCAACTTTCACTTATTTATTTTTGTTCACTCATGCCACAAGCAACTCATGAGGAAATATCCAGAATCCACTGTTCTTCCCCCCTTTGCCTTTATTTATCAACTTACTACCTGGTACAAGCCCCCATTATCTCTTATCTGGATTTGATTATTTTCTAACCAATCTCCCTGTTTCCCTCCCTTGATTTCTAATGTCTGTTCTCAGCCTAGAAACCAGAGGGATTAAACTAGATATCTGTCTTCTGCTCAGAACTTTCCCTGGCTCCCCATCTCACTAAAGTAAAACAGAAGAAAATCCTTATGATGGTCTCTGCTAGGTCCACATAATCTGACACTCAATTTCCTTTCCAACATCCACGAAGGCCCTCACCCTTTTTTTGTTCCACTCCAGCTGCTGGCTGGCTTGATGTACAATCAGGGACATTGTACAGGTAGTTCCTCCTGACTAGGACATTCTTTGCCCAAATATCTGCATAGCTAACTACCTTTGTAGGGGCCAGGGGTGCTGGAAAAGCTAGAATATTGCTTTTTCAATAAAAATCGGGATATAGTAAGTATAATTTCAGTCAAAGTAGAAATTTCTCTCATGCACCTTTTTGATCATCCCCCACGCCAGAGGTAACTGCTGTTCTAACTTTTGTCATCATAGTGAAACCAAGTGGGGCCCTGTGGGGCTCCCAAGCACAGAGGCCCTTTTGTCCCTCCTTTCTTGTAGGCCAGACTCCAGCCTCCATGACCTTCCCTGAGTTCCAAAGGGCAGATTCAAACAGTTGCTAAACAGGGGAGGAGTAGCCAAGAAACCACCTAACGCCAGATTAAAGGGACCAGAGAAGCTCCTCAAGATTAGGATGAGATGAGATTAAGAAGTGCAAGTCCTGCTCACACCCTAATCTTGTCAGAGACCCCACCCGGAACCACTATTATAGAACCCTTCATCAAACCCTCCCAGGTTGGGACACAGTTTTTCAAGGCAGGAACCCCCTGTGTCCCCCTTTGCCTGGCAAAGCAATAAAGTTATCCTTTTCTACTTCATCCAGAACTCTGTCTCCGAGATTCAATTTGGCACCCATGTAGAGAAGCCGAGTTTTCGGCAACAGTAGATTACCTTTATTTCTTAATATCATATAAATGAAATTTAAGTAGAAACTCTTTGTCTTGGCTTCTTTTTCCTCATTTATGTAATTACTTTGTATCAATAGTTTGTATCTTTATATTGCTGGTTATTATTCCATTCTATGAATATATCATTTATTAATTTTTCTTCTTTAAAGGGGCATTTGGGTTGTTTTCAGCTTTTGATTATGTATACAATGACGGTAACATTCTTATGTAAGTCATTTTGATGACATATCCTTTTTCTTTTTAAATACCTGAGGGTCATAGGGTACATATATGTTTAATTTTATAGGTAAACACCAACCAGTTTTCCAAAGTTGTTGTATCACTATACACATCCTTTAAGAAAGTCTGAGAAACTCCCACTACCCATGTTTACCAGGGCCTGGGACTGTTAGCTTTCTTTTTTAATGTTAGCCTTAGTAAAGTTTTGAAATTTTGTTTCATTGTCATTTTAATTTGTATCACCTAATTACGTTTGGAGATGTTGTTTGTTTATTGGGCATTTGTATATATCCTTTATTGTTGCATCAGTTCAAGCATTTTTCCCCTTTCTGTTGGAATATGTAGGCCCTCCATTGCTACTATGTGAGTCCAACAATGAGACATTTTAGCGTAGAAATCGATTTGAGTCACAATTTGAAAGGAAGTTAGGAATGCTTTAAAAGTTTTCCTGGGGCCTCCCTGGTGGCGCAGTGGTTGGGAGTCCGCCTGCCGGTGCAGGGGATACGGGTTCGTGCCCCGGTCCGGGAGGATCCCACATGCCGCGGAGCGGCTGGGCCCGTGAGCCATGGCCGCTGAGCTTGCGCGTCTGGCAACGGGAGGGGCCGCGACGGTGAGAGGCCCACATATGGCAAAAAAAAAAAAAAAAAGTTTTCCTGGACTTTCAACCCTACTCTTAATTGAACATGCTTCAAAACACCTTAAATTTTCACATTAAAATGGGATGATATTTCAATCTACTTCTGAGGATGAAGGGGAGCAGAATACATCATCACAAAATATTTGTCTTTGGCATAAGGATTATCTTTAGCTGATTATTTTTAAGAAACAGCAGGCATAGGAGAGTCTCTAAAAACCAAGTAGAAGTTACCCTTCTGAAAGTGACATTTTACGTTTATAAGGGAATCTCCATTTATAAGGTTCTCTCTCTCATACTAGGAAGAGGGTCATGGCTAAATCTCTAGAAACTCTCAATGGAGAAGGCAACCAACTTAAATCTGTATAACAACTATATCTTTGTTTACAGTGCTTTGCCAGGTAACCTCCCATAACTGGCTTCCCTCCCCTTCAACAGCGTCTTTTGTCTTTTGTTGGTGATGGTATTCAAGGTGGTGGTGTGGGCCATTTTGAGGAGTTACTCAGTTTTCTTGGGAATTTCCCATGTATACAGAAAGTACCCATGTTATTAAACTTTTCTTTGTTTTTCTATTAATGCTTTTTTTTTAAAATTGGGGGGTGGGTCTTAGCCAAAAACCTAGGGTAGAGGGAAAATTATTTTTCCTCCCCTACAAAGATTATTTCATTCTAAGAAGCTATGAGATACACTGGCAATTATAGGCAACCAATGCAAAGACTTTCTTATCACCCCGAAAGAACTTTGACCATCAATTTACTTCCAGGTGTATCTAAAAGTGGGGACTACAGATTATAAATGTGTTAACAGTTGAACCTTAGCAAAATTCTGGAGTAACACTGAGAACCTTATTACTATGAAATGTAATATAATCTAGAGGTACTGGAATATAAAAGTTACTATCTTTATATATAGATTATCACCCTGTCAGAGAGGAAGAAATTTTCCTCTATCCTTCTAGGTTCTTCTGGCTGGTCTAAGAATTAAATTGACGCGAGGCAGATTAACAGGAGAATAATCAAACAAAAGTTTAATAACGTGTACACATGGGAGAGACCCAGGAAAACTGCATAACTCACCAAAATAGCTGAGACCCTAACCTTAAATGCCATCTTCAGCAAAAGAGGATGTTGTGGGTAGTGGTTTGGGACTTCAAAGGAGAGGAAGGCCATCCACATGAAGATGGAAAAGCAAATGTTTGGTAAACAAGTGTTTGTTGGGCCAGGCAGAGACAATGGGACACAGGGAGGAATTTTAACAAACTTTGTTAGCTTCCTCCCTACCTACCATAGCTAGTTTATATTATAGTTATCTATGGTGATAGTTCTCTTCCTGGAATACGTCCTCTATTTACATTCTTTTAGACAGGGGTAAGGTCAAAGTTTCTTTCTGAGTCTTTTGGGCTTAGACTGTTTTCAGCTTGAAATAAAACACATGCCAAAGAGACATTTTGGCGGGGCAAGTTTTGCTCCCCTACAACCCCTATACACAGAAACATTTAGTGTTCCTGCCAGATGCATAGCTCAGAAATGAGCATAGTCCAAGATGCATAACTTAGGAATGAGAAAAAATATTATTTTTTAATGTAAGCTAAAACAGATAATATGTAACAATATCTATTATAGCATAATTATTTTATTTTTGAGTTGGTTTAATGGCTGGCCAATCACTTACTGATAATATTCATAAGCATTTTCTCAATTACTTAGTAAGGGAAATGTTTACTGAGATCTTAATGGCTGAAAGTGACTCCCTGAAAATTTGCAACTACCTACTTTACATTTTCTCAGCTGTCAATTGCTGTACAAACAAACGACGTGGGATTTAAGCACTGATTTTTTAAAAGCATTTATGAGCTTATTTGGCACTTATTTGGAATTACTCAGTGTAACTCTATTTCCTAAGAATTGCTAAAATATATAGAGTATTCTCATTTCAAGGTATCTTTGTATCTCATAAGCTGTTTCATTCTGAGAAGACAAATACACTAGTTGAAAAATGGTACAGATAGAATAAAAGAAGGCAAAAGTTTGCAACTTGATGAATTAAATGTGAACAATATGCCCATTTGAACTGCTAACCACATAGGTAAACAATTTTTAAAATAAAATAATAAAAATAAGAATAAATAATATGAAAAAAGAATCTTTACCTTAACTCTTCCTTAAGGCTGATCATCATCAGGGAAAAAGAAAGAATAGAAAAAGGGAAGGGGAAGTGGCTGGAGAAGTATAGAGAGAAGGCTATGATTTGCATAGTGACCTTTACTTCCAGATGCTAAATCATAGCCAAAATGCTCCTGGTAAATGATTAGTTTTGCCTCAGTATTGAGAGTTATTTTTTTCCTACATTAAACTTAAGTTCAATTGACCTGAATTTTATTTTTTTTCATTTTTACTTTTTTTTTTTGGCTGCGTTGGGTCTTTGTTGCTGCGCACTGGCTTTCTCTAGTTGCGGCCAGTGGGGGCTACTCTTTGTTGCAGTGCACAGGCTTCTCATTGCGGTGGCTTCTCTTGCTGCGGAGCAGGGGCTCTAGGCACGCGGGCTTCAGTAGCTGTGACTCACGGGCTCTAGAGCACAGGCTCAGTAGTTGTGGCGCACGGGCTTAGCTGCTCCGTGGCATGGGGGATCTTTCCGCACCAGGGATTCAACCCGTGTCCCCTGCACTGGCAGGTGGATTCTTAACCACTGCACCACCAGGGAAGTCCTGACCTTGTGAATTTTAACCCAACTTTTATTTTTAACCTCCCTCTCTCCTAAAAAATCTATCACCCTTTCCAGACTTTTTCTATACAAGAAAAAATACTAAGGAATTGAATTTTCTAGGTAGTTTGCTCTATGTGGCTAATCTACCCAGTCTCGGAATTAGGCTCAGGACAAATTTCTCTAAGATGGAGTAATTCATATTAGATCCTCCTCACACTATAAGCAACTATACAGCTGGATGATATAAATGACAAAAATAAAATTAAAATACTTTTTACTGATATCAAACAGTTGATAGCATAGTACTAGAATTATTGAAAGAAAGGTAGTATACAAAATAAGCTTCACATTTATGCTGAGTTTTCCCTGAGGACAATTTTCAAACAAGTAGGTATGGTGTATAAAGCAGTAAGGGACAGTCTCACTAGATAGAGGAAATACAAATTAGAGTTCAGGGATGCTAAGATGGGCAAAGATGGTAGTGATGTAAGTTACTAAAGTAGGGGGGACCACACAGAAAGATTCCCCCAAATTCTGTGCATGGTTTACCTTGGGATCTTGGTTAAAACATAAGCTACACAGGCAGAGAATGGATTCTGAGGAAACAGCTGTGGGAAGACTCAGAGCAAAACTGATTTCAAAGGTAGCACACATAATATGGATTATGCTGACCATAATGTCATTCAACTGAAACTCAATTACAAGACAATACCTGGAAAATACACAAACAGCTGGAAATCAGGCAATACTTCTGTAAGCAATCTGTAGGTCTGCAATAAAGAAGCAAAGAATACGCAGAGAAAGAAATTAAATAATAATTTTAAAAAGATATCAAGATTCATGGAATACAGTTAAAGCAGTGTGTAGAAGGAAAAATATAGCTTTGAATGCATAAATTAAAAAAGAAAAATATTTAAAAGTGAATAACCCATATTACCACCTCAAAAGCTATAAAAAAAAGAAAATTGTTCCCCTAAAATAGACATCCAAAAGGAAATAATAAAGGAATAAGTAGAAATCAAGAGAAAAATGACATAGCAAACATAAAAGTTGTTTTATTAAAAAGATTAATAAAATCAGTACATTTCTAGCAAGACTGATCAAGAGAAAAGAGAAATAACCAATATCCAGAAAGAGGAAACTTCACAACATCTCATGAAGATATTATGATGTGAAGGAAGACTGTGAATCATTGTAAGCCAATAAATTTGACAACATCAAGAAAATATATAAATTCTTTGAAATATACCATTTTATGAAATAAAATGTAAAACACAAGGAACTGTCTGGAGTGGCCTCATCTGTTAAAGAAATTGACTCTGGAATTACAAACTCTACACAAACTGAACTCTAGCACCAGATAGTTTCACTGGTGAGTTCTGTCCAACATTTAGTAATGTAATAGAAACAAGCTTACTCAGACTCTTTTAGAAAACAGAGAAGAAATATTTTCTGAGGCCAACAGAGCAATGATATCAAAACTGGCTACAATATTTCAAGAAAAGAAAATTACAGATCAATATTCTCAGACCCTTAGACACAGAACTCTTAATCTCAATATTAGAAAATTCAATCCAGGATGATATAAAACTGATAAAACCTTAGGACCAAGTGTGTTTTATCTCATTACTATAACTGAACAGTGAATTTAGTAATGTTGCAGCACATACGAAAAATACACAAACTGTTTATATATATTAATTAGAAAATGCAATAAAACATAATACTACTGGAAATCACATAACTTAAGAAATCCAAGAAATAAGTTTAACAAAGGTTGTGCAAGGACTGATCAGAATAAAAAAGCTGCTACTATTTTAATGTTATCAAGGTCTATGCTTAAATGTTACTTCCTCATGTAAGTCTTCACTGTTTCCCTCATTTTACTCTACTTGATAAGCTAATTTATATAATTATTTATATACTGTATATAAGTGTGTGTTTATAATTATAGGTGACATATGTTAGATTTTATAGAGTCAAGGATATTTTAGTTTTTAAAGGTAGAAATCTAATTCCTACAGTTTAAGAACAGAGGGACTTTATTGATCCATTGCTTCATGTAACTGGAAAGTTCAGGGATGGTAATATTTGTTGTTAGATCTAAGTGTTTAAACGAGGTCTCTCTGACACTCTCTCAACAGAGACTATCTTTCTATCCCTCAGTCTTTTAGCTTTACTTTCATTACTGTCTCTCACCAAAGAGAGTTTTCTTTCATACATTTTGGAGAATTTCCACTCATTTTCAGAATCTCAATGTTCAAAATTCATTGGCAGAATTTTGATGACAGCAATAAGATGACTCCAAATGCTTTCTGTTCTGGTATCTTGGTTTAAGGTTCATTAAATATATACGTAGCTCTATCACATGAGAAAGGAGGAAGAGATGCTATACAGATAGAAAGAGTAGATATTCATTACAGAGTAATTTAAACACCAGGAGGAAGGTCCAATGGCTATAACCTTTTTATGCATTTTTTTTCAGGGATTAATCCCCAGTACTTAGCACAGTTCTTGACAAAAGTTATTGGTTACTATTTGCTAAATGATTACAGGTGAATCCCAGATGTATTTCACTTATTCCTTAGTCATTGTTAAATTGCTTTCCTCACTTTTATTTGTAAATTTTATTAATTGGGACTTCAGTGATATTTGCCCTTTTATATCACACAAATAGGAAAGTATGTTAGACTGTTCTTAATAGAAAAATAGCAAAATCAGGACATATTCTAATTTTTCATTACTGCGGTCTTTAAGTTGTAAATAAAGTTCATAAAATCAGAAAAGAGATGGATCATTTAATGCATTAAGAAAATGAATAATAAATTCTTGTCTTATTAATTCACGTTAATAGGCCTCTTCACTAAATATCTGCTCTGTAACTCAGGTCTAAAATGTTCTACTCACACTATACCCTTTCTCCATCTTATTTGTATTTAGTGAATTAGTTAAAAATCTACACCCTTAATTCAACCTTCCCTTGGTCCCTACCACTGCACTTCCTTATCTCCTTTGGTGCCCACAGCACATTGTATATGCCCCTGATGGTATATACCCACTCTGTTGTACATATTGCATCTCTCCCTCATGAGAGGAAAATCCGAACCATCATTTAAGGAATCATTTGTTTTAAGTTACTTCAACAGCTAAGAGTTCTTCAGCATGTACTATGTGTCAGGTATTATGCTAAGTAACAGGAATGTAAAGATACATGATCATCCACTAAGGAAGCTCTTAGGCTACAAGTTACACTTGTTATTTAATATCCAGTATTCCTTGCTCACGGTTAGCTTTCATTTCAGACTAAAACATTTTTAAATGTTGGCCCCAAATTCTTACCTCTTTACCAGGGTTCTTTTATCTTTACTTATTTTCCCCTAGTATAATTTTTGGCCTTCTGGACAGTCTTTTATTCAACTAGAATTTTAAAAAGAAAAGAGCCAAGAAGCACCTATTACCTCTGTAGGTAAATCATCATTTTGAAAAGTAATTATATCCTCAGAATTTCATCATGTCACATCAGGGTTACAATAATAATAATTGTATAACCAGTGCTCTTGTCTAAAGTTTTTCCTCTTCCAGTCTGTTTCTTATGATGCTTGTCAGATTAACATTAAAATTTGGCTAAAGCCATTGCCATTTTTCTCCTAAAAAATGCCCCAGTTGTTCCTTCTTTCTGGAATGCTGTACATTTAGTTTCTACTTTTATAAATTCTAGCTCTTATCCCAACTCCTCTGTGCTCCTTCCCTTATAGATAGCACCAGCAAGACTCTTCCCTCTCTGAGATCCTGTGGCCTGAAGAATCTTTTAGAGCAACTGGTTTGCACATTGCATATATTCTCACATATTATTTTGCTTGTCATAGCTTTTTAACTAGGTTGAATGTTTGTTGAGATCCATATTGTGATAAATTTCTGTGTCGAGTAAATAAAGAAGCTTCCAAAACTGATGTACTCAAGAAAAAGTAAGTGCTATCATTAATAATGATAGAAGTGGCCTAGAAAGGATTTAGCATTTTTATGATATTAAAACACATAGTTCCTAAACATATTTAATTCCATCTTATCTAGTTTTGTGTCTTAGCTTTTAAGATGATAAAAAAAGTGTTTTAATTTTATAAAATATGATCCCACATGCATGTAATCATTAGGACAAAGAAAAATTAAATTGTGAAACCATGGATCAATAACTCTTCAGACAATAAAAACATGAAATGAAACAAAGTATATCATGGGTATTTCAAAATAGCAATACTATTTTTTTAGACAATTGAAATGAATATTTCAAATGAAAGGAAAAAAAAGACTACAGGGAATCATTATTTTCACTTTTATGCTATATCCAATTAGGTGAAATTATCTAATTCATTAGAGAGAATAAATAGTGAAGATTAAATTATAGCTTTAACTAAGTCTGTTATGAGGTAAGGAGCCTTATATATGTGATATTCTTATTTCTGTAGAAAAAAATGAAACATTGCATGAAGGGAGGTTAGTATAGTACTTAATACACTTATGTTGTGGTGGATTTTGATTTGAATCCTGGCCTTACCTCCTAATACATGTTTGATTATAAGGAAGTCATATATTCTCGCTGATTGTCAATTGTCTCACATAAAATTTGGTATAATAATATTTACCTCAGAAGGTTGTCGTGAGATTTAAATAGTGCATAGTAAAGTGCTCATCATGGTGCCTGACACATATTAATAACCCAGAAATTGGGAGCTATCAATATTTTCAGATACCCTGCAACTTGAAATCTTCTCCTAAAGCACTTATTTCTGTAACAACAGGGAGGTCCTGCTCCATTGTGAAATTTATTCTAACAATGCCCAGATTTGGGGAACCACATGAGCTGATATTAAAGGAGGTAAAAGTTGAGGGAGTTTCTGAAATTCAATAGCAGATTTGATGATTAAAGCTATAATCTTAATTATAAAAAAAAGGTTATTAATACCCCCATTGATTTGTAGTTACCTTTGAGCACAGGATGTTGACTGGAAAGGAGCAAGAGACTAATTTCTGGAGGCATTTAGAACGGTTTGTTTCTTGATGTGGGGCCTATAACATGGTGTTGATCAGTTTGTGAAAATAAACTGAGCGATGCATGTGTGTTATGTTCATACGTACGTATGCTATACATAATAAAGTTTAAATTCCATTTATTTATTTTCCTCATTCATTCAACAAATAATGTATTTATTTTGCAAATATGATAAAAGTGTTCAATTGTATATTGTGTCATTGAAAAACACAAATCCAATAATAGTTCATTTTTTTAGTTGAATAATCATTTTTCAAAATCAATATTATACTTGCATTGATCAAGTGCATGTTCATTGAAATTGCAACAATGTATATTTAATAGTAATAGAGTGAATTTTTAAACTAGAGACTTATGTCCACTGTTGAATATTAAATTTCAATGAGTATACATACTATTTGTTAGAGAAATACGGTAAGGTTATCAGTACAAGATATAAAAGCACTAAAAACATCACATTATGATTGAAAATCCATTATGATAGAAAATCCAAAAAGTAAGGTGGATATGTTAGTTTGTAGATATAAATGGTATATTTTAAAAGTTAGATTAATTATATAAAAATAAATTTAAAAAATTAAGACTTTGTAATTTTCAGACTAGGGCCTAATTTTCCAAGGTAGATTTTCTTTGGATAGGCCAGCTTATCACATATGAGTATTTTATTTACTTCCTTTGGTAGTTATATACCCTTTGCCTTACTTGCAACAAAATCATTTACCTCAATTAATTCTACATTAAAAATCATAATTTAATTTGGGAGCTGATCATTACATTTCTATGACACTTCAGCTTTGGCTCCCTCCCAGGATTGAACCTATGAAGGCAGGTTTTGAGAGTTTCCTGAAGTGGTAAATGTGCATCACATGCAGTTAGCTCTCTTCAACCATAAAAACCTGACATGATTTCCTTCCTAGCTATCAGGCATGCCAATCTTGTACAATAACTATGATTTTTCCCTTCCTAACAACAAAAACTTTGTAATTTGCCAGACTCTGACTTACTATTTACCCCTCATAAAAGTGGTTCTCTTGAGTGCACAGAATTATTCATTATGTAATACAAATTTAAAGCTAGTTCTCATAAAAAATGAAATGTCAGCTAATGAAGCTGGTAATGAAATTTGGAACTATCAAGTGTTTATACTTTTATAATAATTTGAATTAAATGACTGATGATTCTAACATGATTTGGGCATATTTATTCTCAACATGACTTACAGTCTTTGCAAGATTAGTTTATTTTACCAACAGTTCTATTAGAATACATATAATTCATTCATTATGATTATAATTTAGTAAAAAGCTCTGAAATCATAACAGAAAAGGAGGATTATTTCTAAAACTAAAATGCACCCATATAACTATATACCTAATAAGTATCTTCACTGTTTGCTATATTCCCTTACCTATTTACTTAAGACATTCCATCATTTATTATTGTAACTGTCTTTTAATGTTTCCATTTATTCATTCAGACCGTGAGCTACTTGAAGGAATCTTCTGCATCTCATTCTTCTTTGACTTTCCAGATTCTTTATTAGCGTCTGAAGCTAAGTTTAGTGCTCCTTAAATATTTTCTTTATGAATATATGAATAAATGAATGAATGAAATATAAACTGTAAATTTTACCAAAGTCTCCTATCTTCTCTGATTTGCTTATTGTTTTGGATATCATAAAGGCACAGTAGTCACCTTCTGTTAATCAATAATGTAATTTCATTTTTAAGAATCAAAGAAAAGGCTGATGTAAAATCAAAGCATCCCAGAACATATGTTGTTATCTCCAATTACTAATAAATTGTAAGATAATTTTAAGGAATTCTCCAAAATGTAATCCTGCCCTTTGAAAGAACAGAAACTGGTTTTATGCATAAGTATAGGTTACAGTCTACAAGAAATATGGTATTCATGAATTTCACGCAATCATGATATCTGGGAAGACATTAACAGAATAATATGGAAATTTTTCATTTCTGGTTGGAAGGTGATTGGGACTACATTGCACATTAATAAGACTGATCTGATAATTGCTCAATCTACACTTTGTTTTGTAGTGAATAGCCTGAAGATCAGAACTCAGGAACTTAGAGTTCATTTATTTCAAGATTTCGAAACAAAATCAAGAGAAATAAAAAGGCTTTATGAAGATCAGAGTCTTCTAAAATAAGAGACATTACATAAGCCTAGTCTTACATCCTATTTTCTTTCTACTACACCATTCTTCACTACTTTATGATAAAATTCCTCCAGTCAAAAGGTTATGATTTTGAAAAACATTTTAAACTTTGTTGATGTAAAAAATACATACTGAAATGAGCAAAAAATGCACTAACCTAAAGTGTGCAATGAAAAAAATTTTTTTTTTTTTTTTTTTTTTGGTGAGGGAGGGAGAGAGAGAGCCTGAGTGAGAGGGGATGAGAGTTAGTCTAGGTGAGTGAGAGTCAAAGGAAGCCCGAGTGAGGGAAGGTGAGAGGGAGTCTGAGTGAGAGAGGTTGTGAGGGACCCTGTGTGAGTGAGGGTGAGATGGAGCCTAGGTGAGTGATGGAGAGAGGGAACCTGAGTGATGGAGGGTGAGAGGAATCCTGTGTGATTGAGCTACAGGGGCAGGCGTGAGCTGCAGCTGCCATCTCAGACTCCAGAGGCAGATGCGGACATGCCAAGGGTCCTCT
Organism: Lipotes vexillifer; assembly: GCF_000442215.2. Taxonomy (NCBI): domain Eukaryota; kingdom Metazoa; phylum Chordata; class Mammalia; order Artiodactyla; family Lipotidae; genus Lipotes; species Lipotes vexillifer. Next base: position 952,429 of record NW_006777228.1, read on the forward strand.
GAGCAGGGGTGCAGGTCACTGCCCCCACCTTCCTGGGAGCCAGCACTGCCTGCCACTGCCGAGGGTCCTGCGATCGGGGGCCAACTTCCCCGGGAGTGTGTATGGCCCCCGCAGCTGCTGAGGGGGGACCCGCGACTAGGTGCCAACCACTGTCCCCATCTCCGCCGGAGCACGTGACCCGCTGCCACCCCCTAGGGTCTCACAATCTGGGTCTAACTTCCCTGGGGGATGTGCAACTCATTGCCATCACTGCAGAGGGACCCACCACCAGGAGCCAACCACTGCCCCTGCCTCCCTGGGAGCGTGCACCTGTGCATCTGCACACCCCCTATCAAGGGAATAACAGCCAGCACATGCTGAGGAAAGTGACATCAAGCATCCAAACCAAAAACAGCCCTCGTGTCAAAAAAACATACTAAACCCACACAAGCTACTCATGGACACTCCTGCTTGTAAATAGCCCTCCAAGTCTACAGTAGATAATTGTTTCTTCTAAACTCACAGAGTAAGAGACATATAAGCAAAATGAAGAAGCAGAGGAACCACTCTCAGTTAAAAGACCAAGAAAAATTCCCCTGAAGAAACAAACACTGAAACAGCCCTCTTCAGTCTAATAGACACCAAGTTCAAAATGCAGTAATGAAAATACTGAAGGAATTAAGAAAGGCTGTCAGTAGAAATGCAGATTACTGTGAAAAGGAACTAGAAACTATAAGGAGTCAAGAAAAATTAGAAAATTCATTTGCTGAGACAAAAGCTGAGCTCAAGGCAATTAATAGCAGAATGAATAATGCAGAAGAAAGAGTAAGTGACCTGGAAAATAGACCAGTGGAAATTACCCAATCAAAAGTGCAAACAGAAAGCCAAATTAAAAAAAAAATGAAAGCAATATAAGAGACCTATGGAATAATATAAAGTGGGCTAATCTACACATAATAGGGAGTCTGGAAGGAGAAGAAAGAGAAAAGAGGCAGAGATGAGAGTTTCCCAAACCTAAACAGATATCCACATACAGGACGCACAGAGGGTCCCAAAGAAGATGAACCCAAACAGACCTACACCAAGACATATTAAAATGAAAATGGAAAAATTTAAAGATAAAGAGAGGATTCTAAAGGCAGCAAGAGAAAAACAGAGTTCTTCACCAGGGTACCCCCATAAGGCTATCAGCTGATTTCTGTACAGAAACACTGCATGCCTCAAGGGAGTAGCAAAATATATTCAAAGTCTTGAAAGAGAAAATTCTGCAACCTAGAATATTCTACCTAGCAAGATAATCTTTAGAATAGGAGGGGAAATAAAGAATTTATCAGACAAATAAAAACTAAAAGACTACAGCAATACTAAACCTATCCTAAAAGAAATATTGAAAGGTCACTTCTAAATAGAAAAGAAGCAAGAAGAAATAGGAAGAAGGAAATCACAATTGGCAAGTAAATCACTTAAATTAGCCAGTATACAGACCAAAAGGAAAAAAAAAAACCAAAAAAACCTATGTGTGAAAGCAATAATAAACATCAGGAGCAAAAGGGATAAACATGAAGATGTAAAAAGGGACATCAAAATCATAAAATATGGGGAAGGAGAGTATGAAAATGCAGATTCTTTTTTTTTGTTTTTTTTTAAAGAATGTGTTTGAGCCTATATGACTATCCCAAAGCAAGCAGATATAGGAAGGGGTTAACATACTTGAAAAACAGGGCAACCACAAATCAAAAGCATACAATAGCTTCACAGAAAACCTAAAGGAAGAGAACACAAGCTTAAAGTAAAAGGAAATCATCAAACCACAAAAAGAAAAACAGAAAAAGAAAGGGCCAAAGAAGAAACAAAGAATCAACTGGAAAACAAGGTTTACAAGGCAATAAACACATATGTATCAATAATTACCTTAAATGTCAATGGACTGAGTGCTCCAATCAAAAGACATAGAGAGGCAGACTGGATAAAAAAAACAAGAGCCTAAAATATGCTGCTTACAAGAGACCCACCTTAGGACAAAGGACACACATAGATTGAAAGTGAGGAGATGGAAAAAGATATTTCACGCAAACAGAAATGATAAGAAAGCAGGAGTTGCAGCTGTTTTTCTTTTATGGCTGTGTTGGATCTTTTTTACTGCGTGTGGGCTTTCTCTAGTTTCGGTGAGCAGGGGCTACTCTTTGTTGTGGTGAGTGGGCTTCTCATTGTGTTGGCTTCTCTTGTTGCAGAGCATGGGCTCTAAGCACGTGGGCTTCAGTAGTTGTGGCACGCAGGCTCAGTAGTTGTACCTTGCAGGCTCTAGAGCACAGGCTCAGTAGTTGTGGCACATGGGTTTAGTTGCTACACAGCATGTGGAATCTTCCAGGACCAGGGATTGAACCCATGTCTCCTGCATTGGCAGGCAGATTCTCAACCACTGAGCCACCAGGGAAGACCTGCATATCAGACAAAATAGACTTTAAAGTAAAGTAAAGTAAAGTAAAGTAAAGTAAAGTAAAGTAAAGTAAAGTAAAGTAAAGAAGGACACTATATAATGACAAAAGGATCAATACAAGAAGAGGGTTTTACACCCATCAACATATATGCACCTAATATAGGAGCACCCAAATACATAAATACTAACAGGCATAAAGGGAGAAATCGATAGGAATACAATAATAGTAGGAGACTTTAAGACCCCACTCACATCAATGGACAGATCTTCCAGCCAGAGAATCAATAAGGCAACAGAGGTCCTAAATGATACAATAGAACAGGTAGACTTAATTGATATTTTCAGGACACTACATCCAAAAAAAAAAAACTGAATACACATTATTTTCAAGGGCACACAGAACATTCTCTAGGATTGACCACTTCCTAGGGCACAAAACTAACCTCAACAAATTTAAGAGTACAGAAATTAATTCAAGCATCTTCTCTGACCACATGGCATCAAACTAGAAATCAACCACAGGAAAAGAAACGAGAAAAAACGATTACTTGGAGACTAAATAACATGCTACTAAAAAACCAATGGGTCTATTACTCGGCCATAAAAAGAAGCAAAATTGAGTTATCTGTAGTGAGGTGGATGGACCTAGAGTCTGTCATACAGAGTGAAGTAAGTCAGAAAGAGAAAAACAAATACCGTATGCTAACACATATATATGGAGTCTTAAAAAAAAAGAAAAGGTTCTGAAGAACCTAAGGGCAGGACAGGAACAAAGACGCAGATGTGGAGAATGGACTTGAGGACACGGGGAGTGGGAAGGGTAAGCTGGGACGAAGTGAGAGAGTGGCATTATAAATACCACCAAATGTAAAATAGGTAGCTAGTGGGAAGTAGCCACATAGCACAGGGAGATCAGCTCAGTGCTTTGTGACCACCTAGAGGGGTGGGATAGGGAGGGTGAGAGGGAGATGCAAGAGGGAGGAGATATGGGGATATATGTATACATATAGCTGATTCACTTTGTTATAAAGCAGAAACTAACACACCACTGTAAAGCAATTATATGCCAATAAAGATGTTAAAAAACAAAACAATGAATCAATGAAGAAATCAAAAAGGAAATTAAAAAATACCTTGAGACAAATGACAATGAAAACACAACCATACAAAATCTGTGGAATGCAGCAAAAGCAGTTCTTAGAAGGAAGTTCATAGTGATACAAGACTTCATCCAAAAACAAGAAAAATCTCAAGTAAACAACCTAACTTATCACCTAAAAGAATTAGAAAAAGAAGAACAAACAAACCAGAGGTCAGCAGAAGGAAGGAAATAATAGAGATCAGGGAGGAAATTTTAAAAACAATAGGAAAAAAATCAATAAAACCAAGAGCCGGTTCTTTCAAAGGGTAAACAAAATTGACAAACCTCTAGACAGGCTCACCAAAAGAGAGAGAACTCAAATGAACAAAATAAGAAATGAAAAAGGAGAAATCTCAACTGATATGCAGAAATACAAAAAACCATAAGAGAACACTATGAATATTATATGCCAACAAATATGACAACTTAGAAGAAATGGACAGCTTTCTAAAAAGCAAAATTGAATGAAGAAGAAATAGATAATTTGAACAGACCGATCACTAGAAGTGAAATAGAATCTGTAATAAAAAAACTTCCTACAAACAAAATTCAGGACTAGATGGCTTCACAGGCGAATTCTACCAAACAAAGAAGTTAAACCAATTCTCCTCAAACTCTTCCAAAAGACTGACGAGGAGGGAACACTCCCAAATACATTCTATGAAGCCACTATCACCCTGATACCAAAACCAGACAAAGACACCACCAAAAAAGAAAATTACAGACCAGTATCTTTTGTGAACATAGGTGCAAAAATTCTCAACAAAATATTAGCACACCAAATCCAACAACACGTAAAAAAGATCATACACCACGACCAAGTGGGATTCATCCCAGTTTCACAAGGATTGTTCAACATGTGCAAATCAATCAATGTAATACACCATATTAACAAAAGAAAAGTCAAAAACCACGTGATCATCTCAATAGATGCAGAAAAAGCAATGGACAAAATTCAACACCTATTCATGATAAAAACTCTTACCAAAGTGGGAATAGAGGGCACATATCTCAACATAATAAAAGCCATTTATGACAAACCCACAGCCATAATGATACTCAACAGTGAAAAGTTGAAAGCCTTCCCACTAAAATCTGCAACAAGATAAGGATGCCCACTCTCACCACTTCTCTTCAACATAGTACTAGAAGTCCTAGTCACAGCAATCAGACAAGAGAAAGAAATGAAAGGTATCCAAATTGGAAGGGAAGAGGTAAAACTGTCAGTATATGCAGATGACATGATACTGTATATAGAAAAGCCTAAGGACTCCACACAAAAACTACTAGATCTAATAAATGAATTCAGCAAAGTAGCAGGATACAAGATCAACATTCAGAAATCGGCTGCATTCCTTTACACTAACAATGACATATCAGAAAGAGAATGTAAAAAAATACCTTTTAAAATTGTACCAAAAAAAAAAATACCTAGGAATAAACCTGACCAAGGAGGTGAAAGACTTATCCACAGAGAATTATAAAACATTAGTAAAGGAAATAAAAGAGGATTCAAAGAAATAGAAAAGATATCCCATGCTCTTGGATTGGACGAATTAACACTGTTAAAATGGCAATACTACCCAAAGCAATCTACAGATTTAATGGAATCCCTATCAAATTACCCATGACATTTTTCACAGAACAAATAATCCAAAAATGTATATGGAATCATAAAAGACTCAGAATTGCTAGAGCAATCCTGAGGGGAAAAAACAAAGCAGGAGGCATTACTCTCCCAGACTTCAGACAATACTACAAAGCTACAGTAATCAAAACAGTGTGGTACTGGTACAAAAAAACAGGTATATGGATCAATGGAACAGAACAGAGAGCCCAGAAATAAACCCACAGACCTATGGGTCAATTAATCTTCAATAAAGGAGTCAAGAATATAAAATAGGAAAAAGACAGTCTCTTCAGCAAGTGGTGCTGGGAAAGTTGGACAGCTGCATGTAAATCAATGACGTTAGAACACACCCTCACACCATGCACAAAAATAAACTCAAAATGGCTTAAACATAAGACAAGACACCATAAAACTCCTAGAAGAGAGCATAGGCAAAACATTCTCTGGCATAAGTTGTACCAATGTTTTCTTAGGTCAGTCTCCCAAGACAATAGAAATAAAAACAAAAATAAACAAATGGGACCTAATCAAACTTACAAGCTTTTGCACAGCAAAGGAAACCATAAAAAAAAAACTGAAAAGACAACCTACAGAATGCGAGAAAATGTTTGTAAATGATGCAGCAGACAAGGGCTTAAGCTCCAAGATATACAAACAATTCATACAACTCAACAACAAAAAGACAAAATAAAAATGGGCAGAAGAGCTCAATAGACATTTCTCCTAAGAAGACATACAGTTGGCCAAGAGGCACATGAAAAGATGCTCAGCATCACTAATTATTAGAGAAACACAAATCAAAACTGCAAGGTACCACCTTTCACCAGTCAGAATGGTCATCATTAAAAAGTCTACAGATAACAAATATTGGAGTGGATGTGGAGAAAAGGGAACCCTCCTACACTGTTGGTGGGAATGTAAGCTGGTACAACCACTATGGAAAACAGTATGGAGGTTCCTTAGAACAGGGGTCCCCAACCCCTGGGCCGCAGCCTGTTAGGAACCAGGCCGCACAGCAGGAGGTGAGCATCAGGTGAGGGAGCGAAGCTTCATCTGTTGCTCCCCATCACTTGCATTACCACCTGAACCATCTCCTCAACACCCCATCTGTGGAAAAACTGTCTTCCATAAAACCAGTCCCTGGTGCCAAAAAGGTTGGGGACCACTGCCTTAGAAAACTAAAAATAGAATTACCATATGATCCAGCAATCCCACTCCTGGGAATATACCCGGACAAAACTATAATTCAAAAAGATACACGCACCCTATGTTCATAGCAACACTGTTCACAATAGCCAAGACATGGAAACAACCTAAATGGCCATTGACAGATGAATGGATAAAGAAGATGCGGTACATAGATACAATCGAATACTACTCAGCCATCAAAAGAATGAAATAATGCCATTTGCACAACATGGATGCAACTAGAGATTATCATACTAAGTGAACTAAGTCAGAAAGAGAAAGACAAATATCATATGATATCACTTATATGTGGAATCTAAAATATGGCACAAATGAACCTATCTACAAAACAGAAACAGCCTCATAGACATAGAGAACAGACTTGTGGTTGTCAAGGGGAGGGAGGGGAGAGAGAGGGATGGACTGGGAGTTTGAGCTTGGTAGATGCAAACTATTACATTTGGGATGGATAGGCAACAGGGTCCTAATGTACAGCCCAGGGAGCTGTACTGAATATCCTGTGATAGACCATAGTGGAAAAGAATATGAGAAGGGAGTGTCTCTATGTGTAGAACTGAGTCACTTTGCTGCATAGCAGAGATTGGCACAGCATTGTAAATCAACTCTACTTCTATAAAAAAAATTTTTAAATGCTTACAAACATGAGATTCTGGTTTTATCACCAGTCATGTTTAACTAGAATGTTTGCTTTACTTTTTTTCCCTGAAAGTGACTTGTTTTAGACTCTAAAATTATCCCAACCTCCTGTTACACAGACACACACACACAGAGCACTCAGGCACTCTCTCTCTGTGTATAAATTCTATAGATATCTCTCTCTCTCTCTCGATCTATATATTTCTCTGTCTCTCTCTCTCTCGACACACACACAAACACACACACATATATATAACTGCTAGAGTGATGGGGCAACTGATGGAAATCAGTTTTTGACTACTAACACTTTTGTCCCTGTTACTGTTATGATTCCCTCTAGTTTATAGATATTGGCAACTAACACTAATACAGGTTGTCTTATAATACAAGTCAATAGGTCAGTCTAATTTAGGCTTTACAAATTCTCATCTCCACAGCATCCTTCCTTTTGTGGTTAGTTTGGCTTCCAGAGCTTCGCATCTTTAGTAATGCATTTTCATAGGTCTGAAAATACAGTAAACGTGATAACACAAGTTTTGACATATGGCAAGTAGTGATAGTCTGTCATCTTCTGCCCAAACCTCTTGCCTGCTCTGGGGATCAGGGAGGTGGATAACAGGGGCCTTTGGCAAGTGACTGCCAGCTGGCAACCTGTGAAACTCTTATTTACATAAGGTGAGCTGATTCCCTATCTTCAGTTCTGTGCTCTTTAGGGACAGAATATACTGATAACAAATCCTTGGTTTTATTAAGCTTATATTATTAATATTATGACCCTGAGGTAATGGGATTGTTTTTCAATACCTATCTATTGGGATTATGTTTTCCAAGCAGAAAAAGACACCAAAGCTGATCTTACCTTACTGTGTATCTCCCAATCTAATTATTGCGAAAGGAGGAAAGGATTAGAATAATCCAAACAAGGTGCAGAATCTATAAATATCAGTAACCGTGTAGCCAGGTGGATAGGAGTGATACGCACACACCAGGAAAACATTAAAGTCTGACACAGGGGCTGAGGATACCTGGGAAATAGTAGCAAGTAAGGAGAGCAAGAAAGTACCTGAGGGAGAGATGTCTTGCAACAAAGCATGCATTTTCAAGAGTTTTTAAGAAATTCAGATTCAAAGTCCCAATATTGCAGAGATGGTTTTTAATGTGATTCACTGAGAATGCATCACAAATATATTTATATCTTTACATCTCTGACTTCCAGAAAGTGTTCTAAAAAGTGTTGTTACTTTGTGTATCTCCTTATGTATCAACTTAAACACATGTTTAAATAATCTGCGGAATGATGAAAATATAAACAGTCATCTTCAGGAAAGCAGGGAGTTTTTAGTGGCTGGATTTTTATTCTCAGTTTACTTCGTTAGCATTTAAAACCATGCAAAAGAATGCAGATAAACCACCAATACCCCCAGTTATTCTAAATGTTAAATTGACCTCAGTTACTGAAATCTGAAGCTGGATTTGTATTGATCTTTTCAAATAATTTGTGATTTCCCTTCAAGAAATCACTCATGTATGTTGCACTACCATACAAGTAGAAGCCACAAACCAGTCTGTCTATTGCTAACCAAATCACTGCCCAGTAAAAGGAAAGAGCAAATTCAACTGCAGTCCATTCAAAGTATTGACAAATACCTTACAGATAAAACATCTGAAACATGGACAGTCTTAAATTTAGTGATTATATTTTGTATAGAATTGATTGGTAGTTCTTGCCATCCTTCTTGGCCCAAATAAATTCCTGTCAAAATTCCTGTGTCCATTTCATGCCTGTTATTTGAAAAGATAGCTAAGAATATGCAATGTCTTAAACATATTTATCATGAGTAGAGTCTGCAAACTGTTTGCCAATTATTGGGATAAGGCACTAAAGATGGAAATCTCAAACCTGTCTTTCCATCTCAGCTATTAACTCACCAAACATAAGCCTGCATTATGATGAAGTAAAGTCACAAAGTAAAATGAAATAATATCAATACTTCACATTTAAGCTTCCAAAATGGGTGCACTTGTTATATCCATTTGAGCCTCAAAACAACCCCAAGAGATGGGAGGAGTTGGTTATATTATTATTACTTTGTCAAAAGGATGTCAATTCTACTCTCTCCTGTCAAAATGACAAGGTACATAACACAAGAGACAAAGGTTTGGATATTAGCCATTCAGAGCCTTAATTTCTTTCCCATATCATTCAAATTACCAGGCTCTTCAGTCTACTTCTGTACAAATTGAACATAACGCTTGAGGATTTCAAGTCAAAAAACCTGATATGAAAAAACCGTTTAAGTCTCATATATGAGGAAAAACTAGATAGAGGAGAAATAGCCTAGAGCAATTCAAGGGAACCACATATGAAAATAAAATGCTTGGGCTTCCCTGGTGGCGCAGTGCTTGAGAGTCCGCCTGCCGATGCAGGAGACGCGGGTTCGTGCCCCGTTTCGGGAAGATCCCACATGCCGCGGAGCGGCTGGGCCCGTGAGCCATGGCCACTGAGCCTGCGCGTCCGGAGCCTGTGCTCTGCAAATGGGAGAGGCCACAACAGTGAGAGGCCCGCATAACGCAAGAAAAAAAAAAAAAAAAGAAAGAAAAGAAAATGCTTTTATGTAAGCACGGAGCTGTTTAGTTTTGAAATAGAATATTCAGCCTCAGGAAGGATGGAGAGGAAGAATTTTCAAAATTTTTATTCCTTAACTGCCAGTTCGCTCTAGTTCTGATTAAGTATTTTCTAGAAGTTTCCTTAAAATGTTTTCAACCTCCTCAGTTCTTTTGTCCTATCATTCAGGAGGTCATGTCAGGGTAGTTTTTTTGCAAGTTTATATATAGGTATAGATATATAGATATAACCTCCACATTATTTCCACCATCATTAGCCATGGTCAGGGATTTGTCACATCACGCTTAGATGTCCATCGCCATCCTCAAATTCATCTTCTTGCTACTGTTAGCTCCTATTGCAATCTATTCTGCTTCCACTGCCAGATTAATCTTCCTAATATATGGCCTTCAGAGTACCACTGTTCATTGCAAAGAAATCACCTTAATTTTTTAGAAGATAAAAGAAAACATATTTGTTCTTAAAATCTTCCACAATCTGACACCAAATTACTGCCAGATACTCCCTGAAACATCTCCTTTACTTTGGCAGTTTAGTGCCCTAGATGTTCCTGTAAGGAATACAGGTGTTTTGTGCCTTTCCAAGATGCCTTCGTCTGATGGTAAATGAAACCATCTTTACATGAACAACCCATTTCATAAAGTTCAGGTAGGAACTTCCTCTATCACCACTTGAGAAATGGGCCTATTATCCCAGTCTAAACCACAATATTTTATCACTCAGATCACAATCATTAGTTCAGTGATAGATAACAGAATCAATCAAATTTTCTAAAATCTAATTTTCTAATGAATGTTGTATGTATGTATATAGCTGCCTTCTTTCCTACTACTTAGGCAGAGCCTATCTGAAAACATCAGTGAATGGAAGAAATTGGATCCCAGAGATGGAAAGAGAGAGAGTCCTAATTATACTGTTCACGCCCCAGGATTCAGCAATGCCATAATTCATAGCTATGTGAGCCAATAAATTTCTTCTTTAAGTTAGTTTAGGTTGGGTGTTTGTCATTTACAAACAAAATGTTTTAGGTTAATATTTCTTCCAGACTCATCCTGATATTCAGGTACGTACCCTTACTAACACACTTCCCCTTTGCTAGGAAAGAAACCTCTCTTCCCTCTACCAAGACAAACACAAGTTATCCTTGAAGGCCCAGATAATTCCTTTGCATTGGGTACAGATTTCCCTGACCATCCCTTGCTCACAGAAACATCTTCATCCTTTGATCTATCAATTTAACTAATTTACTCTTGAAATAATTTATATGTTAAACAGTTTTATTTTACAATTATATAGCTTATATTCCCAACTATTTAAGCTATTTGGTGGAACAAATAGTGTCATACTTTTTAAAAGTCAACAAGGTATCTAAAATACTGCCTTGAAATAATATCTATCATTCTTTATGAGACTAATGTCTAAATACACACTAACTACAAAAGAAAGATGGTCTTATTTGATTTGTTCTTAGGAACATAATTATTCCTCTTTATTCAAGTGGGACCACTCATTTCTGTATCTTAGGCTTTCATAGTCATTAAAGCCTATCAGCTAGAGATAATATGCTTAACATTGGAAATGTGTGACTTCCATACAATTATTTTATAAAATATTATCATAGTTGCAAAGTTTTCATTATTCATCTTACTCAAGGTCATTCAAATTAACAGCTAGCAAGATTTAGTTTGACATGAGCACATTAAAAACAAAAGAAAGGTTGTGGTAATTATATTCTAAGCACATTGAAAAATGAAACCTTATCTTACTGGTTGCATTAACTTGTATACACTCTGCTATAAAACAACGTTTATTTTGATTCAGGTAATAAGTAAATAAAACCAGCATAGGCGACATTTTATTTAATACTTAATATTGTGATTGTTAAACATTTTCTACATTCAAAATGTAGTAGAAAATACTTAGGCTTAAAAGTTCAAAGGAATAAAATGGCTTGCTAAAACCATAGTTTGAGAAAATTTTTAGGGCCCGAGAATTGAGCATGTGAGCATATGAATGACAGTGTGCCTACTTTACTGTCAACTTAAATAAAAATGAGGGCAAAGGGCAGTCATGAAGACATTTCAACCCCTTCTTCAAATATCACCAGCCTCCTCATTCACCATTCCAGTCCAAATAATGATAGAATCTAATAAGACAATGAAATTACACTATAAGATGCTTCAGGAAAAGTCCCCTAGCTCCCCTTCTAACCAGACTGCCACTCCTAAGCTCTCCCTATACAGAACTTGTTGGGCTGCCACTAATTAGTTGCTAAATAGATATTTGTGGAATTTCATGATAATGAGGGGATAAAGGAAATATAGGAGGGGAGAAATGATAGTAGCAAAAAGGATGGCAGCAGAAGTATACTATGAAAAAAATACAAACTCACAGAATCAAATGTGAGAAAATTCCTAATCTTTTAACTTTTATATTTCATTCTGTGACAGAAATTGTTTACCAAACCTATTTCCTCCTCCTTCTAGGAATACTGGAAGACTGCATTTCTCAGCATTACTTGATGTTAGATGTTACCATGTGCCTGATTTATAGACAGTGAAATGTGAGCAGAAGTAATGTGTGCCCCTTCCAGGCTTGGCCCAGTAAAACAAACAAACAAACAAACAAAAAACCTCTTCATCACACTTCCTCACTTTTTTTTCCCTCATTTTATCTACATGACACAGATGAGTATGATACACAAGAAAGCTACAGGACAAAAGGATATTGAAAATCAAATAACCTTTTTGCTTTTAAGACTGTCTTAACATTCCTAGTCAAATTAATGTCTCTTTTCTCTAGGTTAGTATAAAACTGATCTGGAAACAGCATCTGTTAACATATTATGAAGGGAGAATATCTTGGTTTCTCCTGAGATCATAGAAAACAAGCTAGCAATCAGAAAGGCTTATTATTCCCTCTACCTCTTCTTTCTTAGTAAAGGATCAGTCACCAAAGTGTTCATTCGAAGCTATAGGAATCTATTGAGTTGAAGAGAATCTTTCTCTGCGATCTACAACTGGCTATATATTTTCAAAGCTAAAAAGTTAATGCAGTGAGAAGCTGTATAGTATATTATTATTTATAGTAAGCTACCATCTTATTATTTGTTTCGTGCATTTGATTTCAGAGCTTTGGTTTTACTTATGAAGATTTGTGTCAGAGAAGCTGTTTATAATGAAGAATCTGCATCCTATTTTGGAGTTTATAACTACTTTTATCACCAGAAAAATGAGTTTAGTGAAGACTTTTTGGAATTTGTTCATTTATTAATTTATTTAGCAAATACTTGTTGCACACCTTCTATGTGATAGACCACGTGTGGAGCACTGCAGATAAAGTAGTGAACTAAAAATAGCCAAAAATCTTATTCTCATAGAATTTATATTCTGATTTGAAATATGGCTTCTGAAAATGGACAAGATGTAAATAACCATGTTTGAAAATCAAAGTATAAGCTCTCAGAAGCAAGCTCAGTGAGAGGAGCAGGTAGTGGAGAGGTCTCTGAGCCCCAACGATTAAGAACGATTTCACTGAACATAAGGATTTTAGACAATAAATGAGTGAAAACAGGGACAGAGGTTCCAGCCAGCCTGCTGAGGCCAACAGGAATACCCATAAATTAAGTGGCCCATCAGACATCCCCCACATGCCCTATGGCCAGATGAGGGACCAGAAAAAAAAAAAAAAGTATGAGCTCGCAGATAATCTCAGACAATGTGGTGTGGGTACCACATTGCTATCCACAAAGTCATTGCACATTTCCACCCAAAGGATCTTTTTATTTTTTCCTCCAAACAGCCAATTCTAGTAAAGGTAGTGCTAGGATGGAAAGACAGACTTTGTAATTGAAATGGATTATGTTTCACTAAGTCTGAATCTGTCTGCATTTGTTTTTTTTTTTTTTTTTTAATTTTTAATTTTTGGCTTCATTGGGTCTTCATTGCTATGTGCGGGCTCTTCTCTAGTTGCAGCGAGCAGGGGCTACTTTTTGTTGTGGTACGTGGGCTTCTCATTGTGGTGGCTTCTCTTATTGTGGAGCATGGGCTCTAGGCATTGGCTTCAGCAGTTGTGACTCGCAGGCTCTAGAGCACAGGCTCAGTAGTTGTGGCGCACGGACTTAGGTGCTCCACGGCATGTGGAATCTTCCCGGACCAGGGCTCAAACCCGTGTCCCCTGCCTTGGCAGGCAGATTCTTTTTTTTTTTTTTTTTTTTTTTTTTTTTTTTTACAGGCTCTGGACGCGCAGGCTCAGTGGCCATGGCTCACGGGCCCAGCCGCTCCGCGGCATGTGGGATCTTCCCGAAACGGGGCACGAACCCGCGTCTCCTGCATCGGCAGGCGGACTCTCAAGCACTGCGCCACCAGGGAAGCCCGGCAGGCAGATTCTTAACCACTGCGCCACCAGGCAAGTCACCTGCACTTGTTCATTTGAGTACAGCAGAGGCCCTAGTTTATGACAAAAGCTGGGCTGGAAGTGATTTGGTTAGTGGAGCAACAGTATGTGAGGATTCTAGAGAGAACATTTCAGTTCCAAGTCTTCAGCTTGTGAAAAGAGTATATTTTCCAGAAGGAATGGTGGGTATTGTGTTTTCAGATGGGTCAGTGACATGGAAGTCATTTAAGAAAGCTTGCACTGGATGTCTCTATTTCATACCATACTTTGAGGCATGATGAAAACAAAATAGGGTGCATCAGAAATTACACAGTGCTTGGAATCAGAAGCACGAAGCCTAGCCTGGGTACCAAACAGGAAAAATCTGTATGATCTTGTGGCCTCTCTGGAAATCACTATCCACAATTTAAGTATTGTAATAATATTTTACAGTACTTAGAGTTTTCCAACAATAATAATAGTAATAGCAAATCACATCACTATCCAGTTCTCTTCCTCAATATGCAGGCAGTTCAGCATTGTTGCTAATTACATGGCAACGCCTGGTGACCTTTCTTGGGAAAGGAGAAATTCCTCCCTCTACCCCTACTGAGTTCTTATGGTTGGAGTAATAATAAAATTGACGCAGATGGATTAACAGGAGAAAAAGAAACAAATGTTAATTCCTGCGCATGGAGGTCTCATAGAAAATAGGACCTAAGAAGTAGCCAAAGCAGGCAGCTCTTATACTTTTTAGACAAAGAAACAATAAATTTCTGAGGAATTGACCAGACAAAGAAATTTAGGCTTTGGGTGCTTAATTAGTGAAGAATCTAAGCAGAGTTTGGGCTTGTCTGGTAAATTAAAGAAGTAACAAAGTTTATTTATATAAGCTTCTTAGCTTGAATTCCCTCTCTCTGGCAATAAGAGTATCCTTCTACCTCCAGATTCAGGGAGTGGACCTTTCATGTTAGTGATTTATTTTCTGCTTCCAGGGAGACAGAGAGGAGAGTCCAAGTGTCCCTCTTGAACTGGCCATTTCTTAAATAACTTTAACTAAAAATAATCAATATGCCATTGTAGCACATAATGGGGAAGCCATCCCTGGGTACCAACAGCTTCTTGACACTACTTTCTAATAGGTGAACCACCCTAAATAAGTGAGAATATTTCTAAGTGTCATTTTCTTCATCATAAAGTGGTGTATGATTCTAGTGTCCTTTTAAAAAGGTTTATAAGGATTAAATGAAATAATCAAGAGAACAGCATGTTTCAAGTGCTCAAAAATGATGCTGTTATGATTATTTACTTTTTTGGGTTATGAGTAGGGAATTAATGAAAAGGTATAGAAAACTACATTAAAAACTGCAATCACTTTATAAATGCCATGTATTATTGTGTAATTTGGTTACAGAAAACCAAAGCACACCAGTTTTGTCAGGTTTGATTCTCTTAGGCACACCTACATTACTTAAAGTGATTCTAAATTAGTATTCCCTATTCCCTAGGAATTTTCTTATTCTCTAGCTTCTGGGTTCATAAGACTTCCCTGAATAATTTATTAATTTAAATCTAGAATTTTTTAAGGTATTTATTATTACTCTTTAGATTTGCAGGTAACATTTGAGTAGTTTGCTGATTAGAGAAAGTAATGAGTTTCATTTTGTTGCAAATGAAACTTGAAAGCTTCAGTGATTACAAATGTCTGACTATAATTGCTTTTATTTCAGAGGCTAAGGTAGATTACTGAAGATTAAATTTGCCGAAACTCCCTAACAACAGTCTAATGATTTACAGTGGGCTGGGGGAGTAAATATGCAATCCTTGACTACTGTTTAAGTTCAGTGTTCTTAGAATTACAGAACTTTGGCTCTGGAAGGGGCTACAAGGAGATGTTTAAAAGCCTTTCTTTTAGCTTACTGACCAGAAAGCAGAGGATAAGACAGGCTGTGTGATTTGATCTGGGCCACAAATTGTTATAAATAGAGCCGAGATGAGAACCAAGAGGAGACATCTTCTCGCTGCGTTATGCAAAAGAAGAAATTAAATCAGAGAAAGAGAGACACACAAACTAGGGGCATTGAGACAAATAGAATCACATTTCAGAAAATACAGGCTGTGAAAGAAAACACAGAGGGAAAACCAGTTTTTTTTAAGAGTACAAATCATAGAAAATATTGAGTAATTTTTTACTACTGTTAAATATATTGAATTTTATTGTTTATTTATTATATCATTTGTTGTCTTAACAAATGTCTTAGAACTCACTACCAAAAGTCCATTAGTGAAAACCAAATTAGAGATGTGTGATATAACAATATTGCCACCATAGTAAAAATAGAAAATTACCAAGTCCATCAAGAATGAGTGAAGATAATAAAATGATTCAAGAGTGTAATACTATCTTTTTCATGAAGTACGACATACAAACTCATAAGGACAGTTGCATACATACTTATCAAGTCAGAATTTTTAAGAACTCATGAATGAGTGCTGTGTAAGCAGAAGTGATTTGTGTCACTTCCTGCCCAAAATAGTTACAAAGCTCATGTACTTTTCCCCACTCCCACATCATCTTCTGTGTGAATGGAAAGGCCTCTGAGAGCTTATACAAGGGCAGAATCCACATATAAGTGTCTATGTCCCTGAATGACCAATGAAAGTGAGAAATAAACATTCATTTTATCAATTCACTTAGAATTGGAGGTTAGAGTAAAAAAGCTAGCATAACCTTGAGTGATACAGTTTTAAATCTAATATCACATATTCTAATAACAGGTGTTACTTTTAGATAATACCATTCTCCAGTTATCTAGAATATTTTATTAACCATTTGGGTAAGGTCCTGCTTAATGGCAGCTAAGTCTAGTTCACATTTATTTTGTTTCTCCTATTTACAATTGCTCAAAATATTTCTCTATTATACATTCAATCACATTCTTGGCATTGAAGGTGTCTACATATGCAAAACAATTCACAGACAACAAGAAGAAAATAGTTAAGAAGACTGCTGATTCACAAATCTTGCTCTTTTGTTTTTAACTTAACAGAGGTCATTTTCTGAAGAAAAGTAAATCTTTAGATTAACTGGATTAGTTTCCTAGGGCTGCCATAACAAAGTACCACAACTGGGTTGCTTAAACAACAAAAAATTATTTCCTCACAGTTCTGGATGTTAGAAGTCTGAAATCAAGGTGTTGGGAAGGTTGCTTCCTTCTGAGGTCTCTGAAGGAGAATCTATTCCAAGCCTCTCTTCTAGTTTCTGATGACAGATGGAAATGTATCATTCCAAATCTTTGTCAACATCTTCATACAAAGTTCCGTCTGTTTCTCTGTCTTCTCATGGCCATCTTCTTTAAGGACACCAGTCATATTGGATTAGGGGCCTGCCCTACTTAACTGATTACATCTGCAACTACCTTATTTCCAAATAAGGTCACATTCTGAGGTATATTCTGAGGTTAGGACTTCAACATATGTTAAATAGCAACCAATTTAATTTTTCTGAAAAGGCTGACCAGAATGTAAAGTTCATAAGCATACGTCTCTATCTTAGCCTTACAATTCTAAATATTGATTCACAATGAAAATAAGGGTAAGATCTACGTGTCTATTTCTTTTCCTAAATGAGTTTGAAAGAACTCATTATTACTGTTAACCTGAAATGAAGATGGCTCATTTGCTTGTTTTTGGTTTTTGTTTGTTTATCACACTTCAGTTCCTCCTACCTCCCCAACTCTTGCACTAGGAAAAAGGAAGATAACAGTGGAACCCACAACACTGAAAATTTTCTAGCAAATTTAAATTTCAATGACCTAGAGCTTCAAGTTGTCTAGCATTGTTTTATTATTTATACCAAAACAAAAATTTCTAAGTTTTCAATAAACCTATAGATACCATCGCCAGGTGCTAGTTCCAATTTAGCCAAAGAACACATTTATTTCCTACTTATTTCTTATAGTTTCTATAATGTGTTGCAATTGTTTCATTAAATTTTGTAGGTCATACTTAATGCATGTTTTTAATGTACTTATGAAAGAGTTCTAGGTAGTTTCCTCAATCTAAAATTTAACTCATAAATTATTCTTATTTTTGGAAAAGTATTGTTCAAGATCTCTGGGTGCTGTAGAACTTGATTTTTTGTCTCACCTTGTTTAAGTGAGACCATAGGAAGACAGACATTAAGCTAAGAGTATTTATCCTAGAACTATCAGAAAGCTATAGCTGGTGGCAGGCAACATTTTGGTAGGGAGGAAGTTTTATTTGTCAGATTATTCTCTATCCTTTCTAAGTGAGCTGCAAAGACAATAAGGTAGCTGCAAAGACTTTTGACAGCACATTACTTTAAAATCTCATCTGGTCCTTCACAAAGCCAGAAATGTGGTTCCACACAGGAAGCTTTTTTTGTTGTAATGATCATTTGTGTATAGTTATATTTGTATTCTTTTTTGATTGAATAAAGAGAGATATCTAATTGTATGTAAGGTGTCAATATTTTAAAAATGCATCCTCGGAAGGAGACAAGATAGCAGAGCAGGAGGACCTTGAGCTCATCTCATATCATAAGCACACCAAAATCCAACTAAATGCTGAAAAACCATTGATAAAAAAGACTGGAATCTACAAAAAAAAAGATATCCCACATCCAAAGACATAAAGAAGAAACCACAAGATGGTAGGAGGGGCGCACATGCAAGATAATCAAATCCCATACCACCCAGGTGGGTGATGCACAAACTGGTGAATAATTGTATCACAGAAGTTCTCCCACAGGAGTGACATCTCTGACACCATGCCAGGCTCCCCAGCCTAGGGGTCTGGCATTGGGAGAAGAGGCCCCCAGAGCATTTAGTTTTGAAGGCCAGCAGGGCTTGACTGCAGGAACTCCACAGGACTGGGGGAAACAGAGACTCTACTCTTGGAGGGTGCACACAAGGTCCTGTGTACACTGGGTCCCAGGGAAATAGCAATGACTCTATAGGAGCCTGGGACAGACCTACCTGCTGGTCTTGGAGGGTCTCCTGGGGAGACAGGAGGTGGTTGTGACTCTTTCTGGGGTGATAAAAGATGGTGAAGGCCTAGCAGGGACCTACCTGAACTCTGGCTGCAGGCAGATATTTTGGGTCTTTGGTAGAGACTGGCCCCATCCAATAGCCTCTAAGCACTAGTGCTGGGATGCCTCAAGCCAAACAACCAACATGGAGGAACACAGCCCCACCCATCAGTAGACAGGCTGCCTAAGGACTTCCTGAGCCCACAGCCACCTCTAGACATGCCCATTGACACAGCCCTGCTGACCAGAGGACCAAGACCCAGCTCCATCCACCAGTGGGTGGGCACCAGACCCTCCTGCCAGGAAGCCTGCAGAAACCTCTAAACCAGCCTCATCCACCAGAGGCAGACACCAGAAGTAAGAAAACTATGATGCTACAGCCTGCAGAACTGAGTCCACAAAGACAGGTCAGAAGCTACCCTGGGGCCAGCTGGTCCCTGGCCCTTGGGTGAAGAGAGGGGAGTATACTTCTGGGACACATAGAACAATGCCTACAGAGGGCCACTTCTCCAACATTGAGAAATGGAACTAAGCTACTACATATACAAAACTAAAAAGAGAAATTTAAACAAAATGAGACAGCAAAGGAATATGTTCCAGATGAAGGAACAAGGTAAAACCCCAGAAAAACAACTAAGTGAAGCAGAGACAGCCAGTCTACCTGAGAAAGAGTTCAGAGTAATGACTGTAAAGATGATCCAAGAACTCAGGAAAAGAATAGATGAACAGAGAAAGAATTTTTGAGAAAAGAGTTAGAAAATAAAAAGAACAACCAAACAGAGTTGAAGAATACAATAACTGAAATGTAAAACTACACTAAAAGGAATCAGTAGCAGAATAAATGAGGCAGAAGAATAAATCAGTGAGCTGGAGGACAGAGTGGTGGAAATCACTGCTGCAGAACAGAATAAAGAAAAAAGAATGAAAAATAGATAAGGACAGTTTAAGAGAACTCTGGGACAATGTCAAACACACCAACATTCACATTATATGGGTCCCAGAAAGAGAAGAGAGAGAGAAAGGACCTGAGAAAATATCTGAAGAGATAATAGCTGAAAACTTCCCTAACATAAGAAAGGAAACAGTCACCCAAGTCCAGGAAGTACAGAGGGTCTGATACAGGATAAACCCAAGGAGGAACATGCCAAGACACATTCTTTTCAAGTGCACATGGAACATTCTCCAGGATAGATTTCATGATGGGCCACAAAGCAAGGCTTGGTAAATTTAAGAAAACTGAAACCGTATCAAGCATCTTTTCCAACCACAATGCAATGAGATGAGAAATCAACTATAAGAAAAAAAACAAAACACAGAAACACATGGAGCCTAAATAATTTCCTACTAAATGAACAATGGATCATTGAAGAAATCAAAGAGGAAATTAAAAAAATACCTAGAGACAAATGAAAACAAAACATGACAATCCAAAACCCATGAGACACAGCAAAAGCAGTTCTAAGAGGGAAGTTTACGGGGATAGAAGCTTACCTTAAAAAACAAGAAAAATCTCAAATAAACAACCTAACCTTATACCTAAAACCACTAGAGAAAGAAGAACCCAAAGGTAGTAGAAGGAAAAAAATCATAAAGATCAAAGCAGAAATAAATGAAAGAGACTAAAAAAAACAAAAAAAGATTGATGTAAGTAAAAGCTGGTTCTTTGAAAAGATAAACAAAATTGATAAACTTTTAGCCAGACTCATCAAGAAAAAAGGGAGAGGGCTCAAAGCAATAAAATCAGAAATGAAAAATGAAAAGTTACAACTGACAACACAGAAATATAAAGGACCATAAGAGTCTACTACAGGCAACTATATGCCAATATGGACAACCTAGAAGAAATGGACAAATTCTTAGGAAGGTACAATCTCCCAAGACTAAACCAAGAATAAATAGAAAATAGGAACACACCAATCACAAGTACTGAAAGTGAACCTGTGATTAAAAACTCCCAACAAACAAAAGTCCAGGACAAGGTGGCTTCACATGCTTTTAGAGAAGTGGTAACACCTATTCTTCTGAAACTATTCCAAAAAAGTGAAGAGGAAGGAACACTCCCAAACTCATTCTATGAGGCCACCATCACCTTGATACCAAAACCAGAAGATTGAAAAAAAGAAAAAGAAAAGAAAATTACAGGCCAACATCACTGATGAACATACATGCAAAAATCCTCAACAAAATACTAGTAAACTAAATCCAACAATACATTAAAAGGATCATATACTAAGTGGGTTTTGTCCCAGGGAGGCAAGCATTTTTCAATATTGGCAAATCAATCCACATGATCCACCACATTAACAAATTGAAGAATGAAAACCATATAATCACGTCAATAGACGCAGAAAAAGCTTTTGATAAAATTCAACATCTATTTATGATAAAAACTCTCCAGAAAGTGGACATATAGGGAACATACCTCAACATAATAAAAGCCATACATGACAAACCCACACCTAACCTCATAATTGATGGTGAAAATGTGAAAGCATTTGCTCTAAGATCAGGAATGAGATAAGGATGTTCACTCTTGTCACTTTTTTATCAAACATAGTTTTGCAAGTCCTAGTCACATCAATCAGAGAAGAAATAAAAGGAATTCAAATTGGAAAAGAAGTAAAACTGTCACTGTTTGCAGGTCACATGATACTATACATAAAAAATCCTAAAGATGCTACCAGGAAACTACTAGAGCTCATCAGTGAATTAAGTAAATTTGCAAGATACAAAATTAATACAGAGAAATCTGTTGCATTTTTACATACTAACAACAAAAGATTGAAAAGAGGAATTAAGGAAACCACCCCATTTACCATCACATCAAAAAGAATAAAATACCTAGGAATAAACCTGCCTATGGAGGCAAAAGACCTGTACTCTGAAAACTATAAGATGCTGATGAAAGAAACTGAAGATTACACAAACAGATAGATATACCATGTTCTTGGATTGGAAGAATCAAAATTGTCAAAATGACTATATTACCCAAGGCAATCTACAGATTCAATGCAATCCCTCTCAAGCTACCAATGGCATTTTTCACAGAACTAAAACAAAAAAAATTTACAATTTGTATGGAAACACAAAAGACACCAAAAAAGCCAAAGCAAACTTGAGAAAGAAAAATGGAGCTGGAAGAATCAGGTGCCCTGACTTCAGACTATACTACAAAGCTACAGTCATCAGAATAGTATGGTACTGGCACAAAAACAGAAATATAAATCAATGGAACAAGATAGAAAGCCCAGAAATAAACCCATGCACCTATGGTCAATTAATCTACAACAAAGGAGGCAAGAATATACAATGGAGAAAAGACAGTCTTTTTTATAAGTTGTGCTGGGAAAACTGGACGGCTACATGTAAAAGCATGAAATTAGAACATTCTCTAACACCATACACAAAAATAAACTCAAAATGGATTAAAGGCCTAAATATAAGACCAGACACTATAAAACTCCTAGAGGAAAACATTGGCAGACATTCCTTGACATAAATTTCAGCAGTATCTTTTTGGATTCACCTCCTAAAGTAATGGAAATAAAAGCAAAAATAAACAAATGGAACCTAATTAAACTTAAAAGCTTTTTCACAGCAAAAGAAACCATAAGCAAGATGGAAGACAACATAAAGAATGGGAGAAAACATTTGCAAGTGATGCAACCTATAAGGGATTAATCTCCAAAATATATGAACAGCTCATACAGCTCAATATCAAAAAAAAAAAAAAAACCCAATCATAAAACGGACAGAATACCTAAATACACTTCTCTAAAGAAGACATACAGATGGGCAACAAGCATGTAAAAAGATGTTCACCACTGCTAATTAGTAGAGAAATGCAAATCAAAACTACAATGAAGTACTACCTCACATCAGTCAGAATGGCCATTGAAATGTCTAAAAGTAATAAATGCTGGAGAGAGTGTGGAGAAAAAGAAACCCTCCCACACTGTTGGTAGAAATGTAAATTGGTACAGCCACTATGGAGAACAGTATGGAGGTTCCTTAAAAAACTAAAAATAGAGTTATCATATGATCCAGAGATCCTACTCCTGGGCATATACTGAAAGAAAGCTATAATTTGAAAAGATACATGCACCCCCAATGTTCATTTCAGCACTATTTGCAATAGCCAATACATTGAAGCAACTGAAATGTCCATTTACAGATGAATGGATAAAGAAGATGTGGTGTGTGTGTACACACACACACACACACACACACATATACATACAATTGAATATTACTCAACCATAAAAAAGAATGAAATAATGCCATTTTCAGAAACATGGATGGACCTAGAGATTATCATACTAAGTGAAGTAAGCTCGACAAAGAAAGACAGATATCATATGCTATCACTTATATGTGTAATCTAAAAAGAAAAACATATAAATTAACTTATTTACAAAAGAGTGAGACTCACAGACATAGGAAACAAACTTATGGTTACCAGGTGAGAATACATGGGGAGAAATAAATTAGAAGATTGGGATTAACATATGCACAGTACTATATATAAAATAGATAACCAACAAGGACCTATTGTATAGCACAGGGAACTATACTCAACACTCTGTAATAACCTATTTGGGAAAAGAATTTGAAAAAGGAAAGATATAGATGCATGTATAATTGAATCACTGTGCTGTACATCTGAAACATGACATTGTAAATCAACTATACTTCAATTTTTAAAAAAAGAAAAAAAAGGAGTTAATTGCCACAAAATTTCCAAAATGTGTTGAAGATGTCAACATATGGATTGAAGAAGCTCGAAAACTCCAAGAATAAATACAAACAAGCACTATCTTAGCACCTATTACTCAAATTGCTGAAAATCAAAGAGAAAATCTTAAAAGCAGCCAAATGAAAAACATTTTGTGTAGAGACTTTTTTAAATGATAAAAAAAAATTATAGCTAACCACTCATGATACTAGACATGATAGATGCCAAAAGAGAAGACATTCTTAACATGTTGAGGAGGAAAAAAATTTTCACACTAGAATCTTCCATTCAGTGAATATATTCTTCAAAAATGCAAGTTGAATAAAGACATTTTCAGTGAGAAATTTGAGAGTTTTCTCGAGGCTATATATATATAAGCCTATATAAGAAAAGCTCAAAGAAGTAAATTAAGTTAAAATGGTAAGAGATCTTTGGAATGTTTGGGAAGAAAGTAAAATCATAAATTAATAATAGTATTTGATAAATCAAGAATTTATATTATAACATCTAATGTAATCACTAAGACTAGATTTTAAAGGTACACAACTTTCAAGATGTTAGAGAAGTGAAAATGAAATAAAAAATATTCAATCCAAACAAAAGTAAAAAGAAGAGAAAAAGACAGGAAGGAAACAGACAAACTCTTATTGGATGGTATATTTAATTTCTAACATATCAGTAATTTTCTTACATATAAATCAACTTAATCCAGTTAAAAGAAAAAAGGAAAAATTAGATTAAAAAGATATATGCAGTTTGAAATAGATTCATCTAAAACAAGAAAATTTTAAAGTAAAGGAAGGGAATATATGTATACCATGAAGAAGTTAACTAAAAGAAGATTGGAAAATCTGTATAAATATCAAACAAAGCAGAGGTTAAGGAGAAAATTATTACTAGAGATGAAAGGAGACACTGAATAATGACAAAATATTCAAATGCTTTCTGCACCCACCCTCCCACCTATCCCCAGGTAAGGTGAAGCTATTAAGCTTTAAAATTAATTACAGCCTGGAGCTCTCCCAAGGACAACCTTCCCCATTTCTAAAAAAAAGCAACTTCACAATAACAGCAAACATCCAGTTTGTATTCACAGTTCTCTGAATACTCAAAATTATTTTCAGCAGTTGCCATTCAGATAGGAACCAAATAAAATCCACCATTTGGCTGACTGTGACATCTGTCTTTAACAAAGTGTTTCTTTTTCCTCTTTTTTTTTCTTTCAGTTTATTTGTTAAATATAAAAAATTTGTTTGTTATATTTAACAAACTATAACTTCTGTTTGTCCTACAGAAGTCTCTTATTCTAGATTTTGCTAATTAAATTGCCATGGTTAAATTTGGAGGTTTATATGAATCAACCTAAAATTTTTGTCAAGAATACTGTATAGGTGATTATGTGAATTACACCAGAAGAACCATATTACCTGGTTGGTATCTGTGATATTAGAAGTGTTCATGGTCTTTGCAAAGATCCATCCTTTCATTAGGAGACTATAAAATGGTGTTATTCTAATAATATTTGATATTTGTTTTGTTCCAGTTGCAAAAATACATTGCCTGTCTACAGAGCACTAATCAGAATGTGCCAAAGTGTGATGTTCCTAAAAAGAATGTCCTATTATGGCCCCTACTTAGTTAATTTATTGAGCATTTAATATGTGACTGGCTTTCTCTAGACTACAAAAACATGGCCAGGAGCAAGAGAGACAAGATCAGTGCTCCAGTGATCCTGGTACTATGTTGTGGGAAAAAGACAATGAGCTGGTAAATAAATAACCAAGGTAATTTCAGGTTATCATAAGCAGAGTGAAAGAAACTAACTAGGTGAAGTGATAGTGACCTGAAGAAGAGTAAACTTTAAATAAGGTGGTCCAGTTCCCCCTTATATCTTCTCTGGCCATACACTAATCCCCAAAAGCCCATATGCAAGACTTCAGGTACAGAATGAAAAATATTGTCTTAGAACAGAGAGCAGTCATACAAAAATGAAATGGTTAATTCAGGTATGGAAAAAAGAAAGGGGGAGGAGAAATTTTTTCCTGATACCCATCATCAGAGCATCTGTTTTTAAATTCATCTTTTTGAAACTCCTGAATCCTGATTTTTAAAAATTGAAATGTACAGAAGTGATGGTTTGATCTGTCACAATCTCCCCATCTTAGTTATTAGAGCAATGTACTTGAAATAACTGAGAATAAGCTTTTTAAAATCAAGTTTATTTTTTTCTCTATGAACAAGTCTTGTGACCAGACCCCAAAGGCAGAAATCTTGTCTTCTTTTTCTCCCTACTTCCTCAGTCAGAGTCAACCCCACTCCCTTTGAGGTTCCATTCTTAGAAGATGGGAAGGAAAAAAGAGGCAAAGTGGTGACCATATGTGTGTGGGTTTATCTCTGGGCTTTCTATCCTGTTCCATGGATCTACATTTCTGTTTTTGTGCCAGTACCATATTGTCTTGATTACTGTAGCTTTGTAGTATAGTCTGAAGTCAGGGAGCCTGATTCCTCCTGCTCCATTTTTCGTTCTCAAGATTGCTTTGGCTATTCGGGGTCTTTTGTGTTTCCATACAAATTGTGAAATTTTTTGTTCTAGTTCTGTGAAAAATGCCATTGGTAGTTTGATAGGGATTGCACTGAATCTGTAGATTGCTTTGGGTAGTAGAGTCATTTTCACAATGTTGATTCTTCCAATCCAAGAACATGGTATATCTCTCCATCTACTTGTATCACCTTTAATTTCTTTCATCAGTGTCTTATAATTTTCTGCATACAGGTCTTTTGTCTCCTTAGGTAGGTTTATTCCTAGATATTTTATTCTTTTTGTTGCAATGGTAAATGGGAGTGTTTTCTTGATTTCACTTTCAGATTTTTCATCATTAGTATATAGGAATGCCAGAGATTTCTGTGCATTAATTTTGTATCCTGCTACTTTACCAAATTCATTGATTAGCTCTAGTAGTTTTCTGGTAGCATCTTTAGGATTCTCTATGTATAGTATCATGTCATCTGCAAACAGTGACAGCTTTACTTCTTCTTTTCCGATTTGGATTCCTTTTATTTCCTTTTCTTCTCTGATTGCTGTGGCTAAAACTTCCAAAACTATGTTGAATAAGAGTGGTGAGAGAAACCTTGTCTTTTTCCTGATCTTAGTGGAAATGCTTTCAGGCAGGAATGTACAGTGGAGAAAGGACAGCCTCTTCAATAAGTGGTGCTGGGAAAACTGGACAGCTACATGTAAAAGTATGAGATTAGATCACTCCCTAACACCATACACAAAAATAAGCTCAAAATGGATTAAAGACCTAAATGTAAGGCCAGAAACTATCAAACTCTTAGAGGAAAACATAGGCAGGACACTCTATGACATAAATCACAGCAAGGTCCTTTTTGACCCACCTCCTAGAGAAATGGAAATAAAAACAAAAATAAACAAATGGGACTAGTGAAACTTCAAAGCTTTTGCACAGCAAAGGAAACCATAAACAATACCAAAAGACAGCCCTCAGAATGGGAGAAAATATTTGCAAATGAAGCAACTGACAAAGGATTAATGTCCAAAATTTATAAGCAGCTCATGCAGCTTAATAACAAAAAAACAAACAACCCAAATCCAAAAATGGGCAGAAGACCTAAATAGACATTTCTCCAAAGAAGATATACAGACTGCCAACAAACACATGAAAGAATGCTCAACATCATTAATCATTAGAGAAATGCAAATCAAAACTACAATGAGATATCATCTCACACCAGTCAGAATGGCCATCATCAAAAAATCTAGAAACAATAAATGCTGGAGAGGGTGTGGAGAAAAGGGAACACTCTTGCACTGCTGGTGGGAATGTGAATTGGTTCAGCCACTATGGAGAACAGTATGGAGGTTCCTTAAAAAACTACAAATAGAACTACCATATGACCCAGCAATCCCACTACTGGGCATATACCCTGAGAAAACCATAATTCAAAAAGAGTCATGTACCAAAATGTTCATTGCAGCTCTATTTACAATAGCCCAGAGATGGAAACAACCTAAGTGCCCATCATCGGATGAATGGATAAAGAAGATGTGGCACATATATACAATGGAATATTACTCAGCCATAAAAAGAAACGAAATTGAGCTATTTGTAATGAGGTGGATAGACCTAGAGTCTGTCATACAGAGTGAAGTAAGTCAGAAAGAGAGAGACAAATACCGTATGCTAACACATATATATGGAATTTAAGAAAAAAAAAATGTCATGAAGAACCTTGGGGTAAAACAGGAATAAAGACACAGACCTACTAGAGAATGGACTTGAGGATATGGGGAAGGGGAAGGGTAAGTTGTGACAAAGCAAGAGAGAGGCATGGACATATATACACTACCAAACGTAAGGTAGATAGCTAGTGGGAAGCAGTCACATAGCACAGGGATATCAGCTTGGTGCTTTGTGACCGCCTGGAGGGGTGGGATAGGGAGGGTGGGAGGGAGGAAGACACAAGCGGGAAGAGATATGGGAACATATGTGTATATATAACTGATTCATTTTGTTGTAAAGCAGAAACTAACACACCATTGTAAAGCAATTATACTCCAATAAAGATGTTAAAAAAAAAAAGAGGCAAAGTGGGAAGATTACTAGGAACTGAGATGGAGATCGTGTCCTCTACTTAAAATGTAATGGGAAAACTCCCATCTCAGATGTTTTTACTTCATGATCCATCAGTAATGTTGATGGAGGATACTCCTCTTTTCATGCTCAGAATTCTTCAGTTATTACCAGGCTGAAGATTAAAATCTTCTCTTTGAGTTCATACAGGGAAGACATTAGGTGAGGGCATAGATTTTGGTGTCACACCAAAATGTGGTTCAAATTCCTTCTGTACCTTTTAAAGCTGTGTGTGACCCAGACAAGTTATTTAATCCCCTAAGCCTCAGTTTCATCATCTATAAAGTGACAGAACACTTTGTTAGGCTTAATTTTTTTTTTTTTTTTTTTTTTTTTGCAGTATGTGGGCCTCTCACTGTTGTGGCCTCTCCCATTGCGGAGCACAGGCTCCAGACGTGCAGGCTCAGCGGCCATGGCTCACGGGCCCAGCCGTTCTGCGGCATGTGGGATCTTCCCAGACCGGGTCACGAACCCGTGTCCCCTGCATCAGCAGGCGGACTCTCAACCACTGCACCACCAGGGAAGCCCCTGTTATGCTTAATTTTATGTGTCACCTTGACTGAGCCAAAATAGTTGGAAGAACATTATTTCTGGGTATGTCTGAGATATCCCCTGAAAAGACTTAGCATTTGAGTCAGTAGACAGAAGAATCTCACCAATGTTAGTGGGCATCATTTAACCCATTCAGGGCCTGAATGGAACAAAAAGAGGGAAGAAGGGTGCATTCACTCTCTCTGCTTGGGCTGAGACATACATCTTTTCCTACCCAAGGATATTGGTTCTTCTGGTTCCTGGGCTTTCAGATTCGAACTGGTACTTACACCATTGGCCCTCCTTTCTCAGGCCTTCAGACCTTAGTGGATAACACCCCCGGCTTTCCTGGTTCTCTAATTTGCAGATAGCAGATCATGGGACTGCTCAGCCTCCATAACTGTGTGAGCCAAATTCTTTAATAAAGCTCATTTTATCTATCTATCTATATATCCTTCTGGTTCTGTTTCTTTGGAGAATTGCTAACACACACTTATATCTCATAGTTGGGTTTCTTGTGAGGATTATGTGAAAAGCAGATAGCACAGTGCTTGATACATAATAAGTATTCAGAAGAAACATTCAGAATCTGGGGGCTATTACTTTTTAAATCCCAGGACTACAAAGGCCACACTCACTCTCCTGAAAAGGAAGTATTATCCACTACACAGAACTTCTGGACTACACTTCCCAGAATCCCAAAGTAGTAGTAGCGCTACAGCCTAACCTTCCCTGGGGGCAGAAACGCTTCCAACTAAAAAGACCATATGAAGGTATTGTATCCAGCCTTCTTTACCTAATCATATAAATCATAATATGGCATATTCATCTTTAAAAATTATTTTCATAAAAACAATAATTTCATTAGAGGTATCTAAGATTCATATACAACAGAACAGTGTGTGGAGGGGTCCCAGTAAGGCTCAGGGACTCTGTTTTTCTTACCAAAGAACAAAATGCTGATAGATTCTTATTTTACTGATACTAAAGTTTTCCTACAGTATATTGTATTGACAGGTGTTAAAATTCGGCTTGGTTTTCTTCCTCCTTGACATAGTTTAAAATAATTTGTTAGCCACCTGAATAAGGAGCCCTCAAATTCACACATAAATCTCACATCAGCAGAAGGAGCCAAAGATCTGCCTCAACTGCTTCAGTGTCATCAAGGTTTCATTCAAGAGGAAACAGCTCAAAGATGGAGAGAAAACATTCATGTGTTTCAGCAAAGCTGATGCCTGCTGGAGAGGTGAGAAGTATTTGCTGCTTCAATGAGTCAGATGAAACCTACCAGCCTTGATGGAGGCGGACAAGCTTTGCAAAATATTTGCTTAAATAAACCGTGTCCCTCGCATGGCTCCTAGTGGCTTTCTCTTCAGATGATACCCCTCTTGGGTGCAAAGTTAAGCATCCACATTCAGTCCAGTTGTCAGACCTTGGTAGAGAGGTTATATAACTGCCTTCTGTGAGAAAATCTGGTTTACTCCATGTGGGCCTGCCAACCCTTCAAGAGCTAAGTCAATATAAATTTACAGAGTGCAGAGGCTGCACCTTAAACAGTTGACATGTGTGGGGAAACTGTATTTAATTATATCAGATGAATAGAAAAGCTTTTCATAAATATACAGTGCCTAAGAGGTATGCCCGAGAGTGGGCATTACTATCCTAACGTGCATAACGGCTTAGAGTACAGGGATGCAACAACATTGCCCAAGTTCGTGAGAAATAAGAGAATGCATGGGATAAAACTGTTTTCTCAGCCTGTACTCCTCTGATATTCACTCTGTATCATATAACCTGAAAGGCTCAAAGTCTCATTTTCAGGTACAGCCTAAATTCTAACACAAAGTAAATTAGAAATCAATTGATTATTTTTTCTGAGACAGAGAACACTACTGATACGTATTGAAGAGATTAGGCCATAATTATTTTTTAAAACAAACAATTTTGGAAGATGCATGGGGATTTCAGCTCATTGTTAACATTGCTGGTTTTTCCCAAACAAGAAAGTTCCAAAAATGCCAAGGATAGAAAATGGAATTTTATTTGCACTCAAGCACTTGGTCAGATGATTTTAACCCAGGACCTCAGTCGTAACTTCATTTATGTTGCACATGAGCACAGGCACACATTTAGTAGCACAAACACTCTTCCGTTGCTCTTCCAGATAGTCTTGAACACAGTCCTGAGATGTAGCCCTGGGCTTCTCATTCAAGACCTACCACTCTAGACATACCAAAAAAAACAGGAAAACAACCAATACGAGCCCAATTTTAAAGTTAGTTTTTATTTTTATTCCCTTTAACCTGTGTACTACTAATACTTAATGTCTCTCAAGAATTAAATGCCTTCAAATTGCCCTTTGGCTATCAAAATTGTGCTCAGTGTGAGTGCCTTGGGCTTCCCTATCTTTTAATGTTATACTGATACCTAGCAGGACCCTGTGGGGCTACTGGGCACATAGTCTTCATTTCAGCCTCCATGACCTTCCCTGAGTTCCAGTGAGCAGGTTCAAACAGCTGCCAATTAGGAAAGGGAGGGGATGCGGAGACAAGGGAGGAACAGTCAAAATAAACAATAGTGCAGCCTTGGGACAAAGTCCTGGTTCCCCATCAAGGGATACACATCACAATATCATTGAGCTGTTTTGCAGATACTGAAACCCCCACCAGGTGGGAGAAATTAATGGTATGCTGCCCACAAGCAAGTAGTCCCCAGACAGGCTGGAACCGGAAGGTTGATGATGCTGACTCCCACTTACCTCATTACTAACCAGTCAGAAGAATGTCCACGAGCTGATCACTCCCTCTTTGAAGCGTTACTGTAAAACTTCTCACTTCTCCCTCCAAGTTGGGACACACAGTTTGAGGGCATTAGCTCGCTGTGGCGCGCTTCGCCTGGCAAGGCAATAAAGCTATTCTTTTCTGCTTCACCCAAAACTCTGTCTCTGACAATTCAGTGTCGGGATACAGAGGCCAGATTCAGCTTCAATATGCTCTGCAGCTACATCTCTTTTTCCCTTTTCCACAAAGCTCCCCACTCTCTCCTCGTGTGAGCCTAAAATCGATGTTAGGAAAGCAATCTGATTGGACTAAAGCACCTGAGCAAAGAATTTCTGATGTGATACCTTCCCCTTACCCAATCTTTATATCTTCCCAAACAAATGTATATTTTAATCCTAATGATTTTAAAATTACATAAGTCAATGCAAAAGATATTTGGGAAGAGATTTCTTTAAAAAGAAGTCTTGGTTTAATGATTTTCAAACATCTTATTTTTAGCTCAAGAACATTTTCTTCAAACAAAACTTATGCAGGATCCCAATGTATAAAATACTCAAAAAAAAGCAAGCAGAACTTCTTGTTGAAGTAATGGCAGGAGGACATAAAGGCCAGCTCTATTATATGCTCTTTCAGGAAGAATAGCCCTAGACACACATCCTCAGAATCTTTAAGAGTTGCTTTCAGAGTGAACTTTGAAAATGATTGAAAATTCATTCTAACATGTCTCAGCTTTCTCCGAGTCTTAGTTAGGAAGAAGAGAGGCAGATCTTTAGCAACGTGCTTCCATCATATAAGACAAACTTAGGACTACAAATACAGTTACACCATTCTCACCCACTGCCAATATCCTATCTATAGTCTAGTCTTCTGTTAGAAGGAATCACAGAAAACCCACTACTAACACCTTTTTCCTTCCACTACAAGACCTTTTTCTAAATTCTGATGCCTGGAGGACCTCAGTTTAATCACTGACCTACGACATAAAAAGGACAAATACCACAAGTGTTGAGGAACACCATACTCTTAAATGAATGTTTGTGGTAACCCTGTGTTGAGCAAATCTAGCCGTGCCACTTTTTCCAACAGCATTTGCTCTGGCTTCTTTCAGGATATTTTCTTTATCTTTGTAGTTTGAAATTGATACATCAAGGTATAGTTATTTTTTGGTATTTCTCCAACTTGATATTCTCTCAGGTTACTGGATCTGTGGTTTTAGGAAAATTCTCAGTCATGATTGTTTCAAATATTTCTTCAGTTTCTTTCTTTCTTCTCCATCTGGTATTTGTATCATGCATATGTTATACCTTTTGTAGCTGTCCCACAGTTCTTGGATATTCTTGCTTACTCAGGCTTTTTCCTGGTTGCTTTTTAGTTTTGAAGGTGTCTATGATTGATCCTTAAGAGCTGAGATTCTTTCCTCAGCCAAGTCCAGTCTTCAAAGGCATTCTTCATTTCTGTTAGCATTTTTGATCCCTGGCACATATTTTTGGTTCTTAGTATTTCCATGTATCTGCTTACATTGCCAGTATATTTTTGCCTGCTACTTTATCCATTAGAGCCCTTAGCATATTAACCATAGTTGTTTTAAATTCCTTGTCTGATAATTCCAACATTCCTGCCATATCTGATTCTGGTTCTAATGCTCTGTCTCTTCAAACTGTGTTTTCTGTATTTTAGTATATCTTATAATTTTTTTTATTGATAGCAAGACATGATATACTAGGTAAAAGGAAGTGCTATGAACAAGCCTATAATTATGTGGCATTGGGTCATGTGGGAGGCAAACTATGCTAGAGTCCCTTGATTAGGGCTGTTTTTCAGCAAGCCTGTGCCTCTGGGCTGTGAACCTCACACATGCTTCTCAGCCCCTGCTCCAGCACCCTTAGGTGGGGCAGAACAGCTAGAGTGAGCTGGAGTTGGGTGTTTCTCTTCCCCCGGCTTAGTTATGCTCTGATAAGATCCCAGCAGGTTAGGTTTTGGTTAAATAGCTTCCCCTGAGGGTAGGCCTTATAAACAACAGATGCTCTGGACTATTTCAAAACAATTCCTTTTCACCTCCCCGCCCCCCCACCCCCACCCCCACCCCC